>NC_086199.1:55443470-55748608 GCF_035770615.1 Melospiza melodia melodia | reverse complement strand
TGTGGGGTCCATGGGTCACCCTGGGACCGGGAGCTCTGTGGGGTCCACGGGGGCTCAGTGGGGTCCATGGGGCATCCCGGGCTGGGGGCTCGGTGGGTGTCCCTGAGGTCCAGGGCTCGGTGGGTGTCCCTGATGTCCGGGACTCCGTGGGTGTCCCCGGGGCCGCCCCCACCCGCGGTGTCCCCCCGGGCTCCTCACCTTGACGGAGAAGACGAAGGCCAGGAGGCCGAGGCAGCAGAAGTTGCCGTACAGGGTGGTGAACAGGGACCACACCAGGTGGTCCCGCGGCGGCGGCTGCTGCTGCTGCTGCTGCGTCTCCTCCACCACCACCGTGGTGCTGCGGGGCATCTCCTCCATGCTCACTTCGGTCGGCAGCACCTCGTAGGGCGGAAGCGGCGACTGCATGCCTGGGGCTGGGGGACAGCTGTGGTGGCACCTGCGAACGCGTGCGGCTCCGGGAGGTGGAGGCGCCGCGGGGCGGGCGCAGAGCCGCGGTTTCGTTTCCTCGAGATTTGGGACGGAGCGGGAACAGACCGCCCCTCCGGACGCCCCTGTGAGGCACGGGAGCCTCCTCCTCGGCGCCGGGGAAACCCCGGGCCCCTTTCCTCGTTCATTGCTTAATCCTCTTTTTTACTCATTTCCCCGCTTCTTTTGTTGCCCCTTTATTGCCAGCTTCCTTCCTTAGCTCCACCTTTACCTGTTCTTTGCCCGCTTTTTGCTTCACCGTTTTCTTTCCCTTTTCTTTCTTTACCCCCTTGTTTCCCCTCCCTTTCCTTGTCACCTTTTTCACCTTTTTTGCCCCCTGTCCTCCCTTCATCCTTTATTCCATTCTTTCCTTTTCTTTTTTTTTTTTTGCCACCTGTGTTGTCCTTTTCTTCCCTTTCCCCCTGTTTTGTCCCTTCTTTGCCTGCTTATTTCCTTACCCTGTTCTTTCCTCCCCCTTTCTTTTTTTCCTCAGTTTTCCGCCTTTCTTTGCCCCCTTCATTTCCCCTTTTTTTGCCCCTAGCTCCTTCATTATCCTCTTTTTCTTTCCTCTTCTTTCCCACTCTTTCTCTGTCCCTAATCCCTGTGAAATCCCCAAATCCTGCAGAGCCCCAAGCCCACCTCCATCTCCCACAAACACAGGGTTGAAGCCAGGGGGTGCCACTTTTTGGGGATGCCATTTGGGATCCCTGGAAAGCTCGGGCTGCCCTTAAAGGAATGCCCCTCTCAGGCTTCGGGGTGTGCTTGGACCGTGTTAATGCACCGGAATCCGCACGATCCGCTGTCCTGGAACCTTTTCCTGGCAACTCTGGGAGTGTTACTGATTAAATAAACCGAACGAGCATGGCCCCGCCCTGGAAATTGGGATTTGGTTTCTGGGAATCTCAGCCCAGGGCATTGGTGCCCTCTAGTTTCCCCCGCCGTGAGTGTGTTTCTTCCTTTAATGACGAATTTCTCCCGTGGTTTCACCCCTACCCTGAGCCGCAGCAGGGTGGGGACTCTGCCTCAACCTGTGGGATGGCGGAGGAGGGAAAAGTCCCGTTATTTTCCAGCCCTGAGCTGCAGGGGGAAGAACCGGCCGGCAGATCGGGGCACCGAGTTGTGGTCGGGATGAGCAGAGGGCACAGAGCCGTGACCCGGGAGATCCGGCTGGGGCGATCCTGGGGATCCAACTCCCATGGGACTCGCAGCGAGTGGAAGTCGGGGGGTCGCACCCCCCATGGGACCCCCGCACCCAGCGGGGGGATGCTCCCAGGGATGTCCGCACTCATCTTGCCGGGACGATCCCGGAATCCCACCCCTGATCCCGGGATGCCCGCACTCATCGGCCCGGGACTATCCCGGGATCCTGCCCCTGATCCCGGGATGATCCCGGTGCGGTCCGTGCCTGCGGGTAGCGCCCCCCCGCGGACCGGCCCGGGCGCTGCAGCCCCCGCCTCTGACGGCCGGGAACGTACCATCCACGCCGCCGGGGGGGAGCGGTCGGGGGGTGACCCGGCCGAGACCCGCGTCACTAATCGCGCCGAGCCCTCCGTCCTCGGCACGGATACCTCGTTCGGTTCCGCCTCTTCACCGCCCCGCTCTCCCGCCGCGCAGGGCCGGGGACAGCCCCGGGGGCTCGGTTTCCCCCCGCGCCCCTCATGGTCGCGCCCGCGGCGCCCCGCGGGGCGGCCGGACCGTTGGCGTGGAGACGCGCGGCGCCTCCGCAGGCCCCGCCTCCGCGGCGTGCCCATTGGCGGAGAGCCCGAGGTGGGCGGGCTACGATTGGCCGGCGGGGCCGTCGCTCCTGGTCGGGGGCGTGGCCGCGCGCAGCGCCCGCTCATTCATTCCCCCCGCGGGCGCGGCGCGGGGGGGGGCGATGCACCGGCGGGCCCGGGGCCGCCGAGCCCCGCACCGAGCCCCGGCCCCACGAGCCGCAGCCGCCCCGCGGCCGGCCCGGAGCGCGCGGGCTGGACGGGCGGGGGGCCCCATGGGCCGGGGTTAGCCCGGCGGCGGCGGTGGTGGCGGCGGGGGCGATGCGGGCGGCAGGATGCCGCGGCTCCCGGTGAAGAAGCTCCGGAAGCAGCTGAAGCTGCTGCTGCTGCTGGCGCTGCTCACCTCGGCCGCCTGGTTCACCTACCTGCACATCAGCCTGGTGCGCCAGGGCCGCGCCCTGCGCCTCCCCTTCGCCTACGGCAAAGGTAACGGGGGCGGGCGGGTCCCCGGCAGCCCTCGGAGCGGGGCCTCGGGGGGCTTTGGGGGTCCCCGAGGGATGGTGGGTCTCCCCCGCCACTCCGCGCTGCCGGAGCATCTGTGGTTTGCGGGTCCCCAGGGAGCGCCGGGGCTCCCCCCGCACTGTGCTCTCAGAGCACCTGCGGTTCGGGGGTCCCCGAGGGGTTTGGGGGTCCCCCTGCCACGCTGGGGACCCGGAGCACCCCCCCTTTCCAGCGCTGTGTTTCTGTCCCGCGTCACCCGCGTGGGTTTGGGGCGAGCGGGAGCCCTCCGTGGGCTCCGCTCCCCGGCGTTGGCCCTTCGGGATGGGGGGGGACACCCAGGAGGGCCCCCAAAGCGGCCGGGACATTCATTGTCCCCCCTCGATTCGCTCCGTCCTCATTTTTCCACCCGCTGCCTTGGCTGAGATGACAAAGAGGCCATTTATAGGCGCTCGCCCTGCTGGAAGGGACAATCTCTGCTCTCCCATCCCTTCCCAACGCTCCCATCCTTTCCCAACCCCCCCATCCCATCCCAGCACTTTCTCAGCCTGTACTTCTCTACTGTAAAAATACCCAAAATTCAATTTTTCTGTCCCCCTCCCTTGGGTAGCGGCCGGGCTGGATTCCGGGCTGGATTCCGGGATGCTCCGGAGGGACAGGTGCCCCGGGGCTCGGTCCGTTTTTCCCGGTTTTCCCGGGCCAGCTGTCCCTGGGCAGCCCGGGGGGACACGAAGCCACTCGCGATATTTGCCGGGCGAAACTTGAGCCGCGCCGTTCTCCGGCACCGACCTCGCCTAAAAAAATGTGTCCTAAAAAACGCCAAGGGGCCGGGATGTGTTGGGAGGAAAAGCCTTTCCCGAGGGGGTCCCAGCGGCCCCGGGGGTTGGCGAAGCCTCCCGGCTGGAAAACCCAAAGTTTCCGAGCGGAGCAGCAGCAGCATGAGCCTGCAAAATTTTGGGCCTCGCGGTGAAATCGGGATAATGGGAATGAGCGAGGCAGGAAATGAGGCTGGGAGGGAGAGAGGGAGGGGAGGGCACCGGGGCTGCCGGCTCCCTGCGGGATCCTCCGTGCCCGAGGGCTTTTCCCGGTGTTCTAAGGGGGTTTTCCTTGTATCCCCACCCCCATCCCGAGGTGCTTCCCCCTGGCCCCGCTGCTGATTGGGACGGCCGTGTCTGTGTGTCCTCTGGCCAGACCCTGGCTTGGGATCGCTGTCCCCATCCCTGGGAACACCATGGATGGGATCCCCGCGGGTGTTGGGGGGCGAGCCGTGGTTTTCCTGCGGGGAGGATGCTCAGGGATGTTCCCAGGTGCCCATCCCTGCTGTCCCTGCATCCCGGCTGGCTCCTCGGGATGCTCCAGAGGTTTTGCTGTGGAAGGGAGGGGGTGCAATGGCTGCAAAGTGGGAGTGAGGGGAGCTGGGCTTTGGTGGAGAACGGGGTCTCTGGGAGGTGGGGACAGAGATGGGAAAGTACATTGGGAGGGGAAAATGTTGCCCTTTGCCATGGGGAGGACACCTTCCTTGGCTGTGGAGAGGTGGGGGATTCTCCAGGGAAAGCTGGATCCAACTGGGATGCTCCTTGGATTTTCCAGTGGGCTCCTAAAACCCGGGTGAAGGTGTGGGAGAGGCAGAGTTTAGGTCCCACTCGGCCTTTTTGGATGTGGGAAGGGGTTGGTTGGAGGTTGGGGAAGGGTTTGGCCATGCACAGATGGACCTCATCCTGCTGCTGCCAGAGTGGGAGAGGCAGGCAGTGTTTTAGGTGGAAAAACATGGAATGGAGTGAAAAAAAAGAACAAAACAAAAAAATCCCAAATAGGTCATAGGAAATAAACCATATTAAGGAAAAAAAACTTGTTGCAAGTGTCTGGGGGAAGAGCATCACCCCAGGGGTCTGTGCACCAAAATGAGCTTGGAGATGACTTCTGGATTTGGCCACCATGAGCCAGGACCTGTCTGTCTGTGCCAGGGGTGCTGCCTGGTTAATTAACAAGGAAAAAGGTTAATTTCTCATTAAGCAGGATGTCAGTGAGCAGCTGGAGGCTGCAGGTGCAGGGCATGAGGATTTTAGGCAGTTTTGGGGGTGTAAAGTGGGGAACACCCAGCCAGGTGGGGTTGGGAGCGTTATCCCAGTGGGATTATCCCAGGGCTCCCATGTCCCAGCCATTGGTGACACCTGGAGCATCCAGGGGCTGGGCTGGGAGCTGGGCTGGTTCCTGAGAAAACATCCCCCCCCTTTCCTCATCTTCTCCAAGTAGATAATTACCCTTCTCTGGATAATTGAGCACAGGATTCCTCAGTGGAAATAACGAGGCCATTTCCAGCTCTCCTGGCTGGAAACCTGCCGAGGCAATGGGGTGGAAACAGGGATGTGCCAGGTGGGGAAAGGATGGAAAAGGAAAAAAGAACTGGGGAAAAAGGCAATAATGCCCTGAAGTGGCTGGCAGAGGGGGTGTGGAGTTTGGGGTTTGCTGGGGTTTAGCCTGGAGTGAGGTTTTGGGGGATTGGGGGAGCACAGGATGGGCGCTCAAGGGGGGTAAAGCCAGGTCAGGGATGGAGTGGGGCTCTCTCTGCCTGCTGGACATGGCATGGCCTGGGTCACCCCTCTGCCATGCTCCAGAGGGCTCCCAAACCCCCTGATCCCGAGGCAGCAGTGGGATGGATGCTCTGTGTCCTGTCCTTGGCTCTTCTGTCCCCAGGGACCCGTTTTTGGGGAGAGGGTTTGGGGTAATGTGTCCCTCTGGGATCCATCTCTGCAGGTCCTTTGATTTTAATTGGGAGCCTGGAATGCTGCAGCTGGTGTGGGGCTCATCCTTTTTGTCAGGGATGCCAGGAGCAGGTAGGGAAGGCGATGAGAGAGCCCTTTGAAGATGAGGGGCAGTGGGATTTGGGACTGGGCTGGGAGCTGCTCTTTCTTCTGCTGGCATCACCCCAGTCTCCCATCCCTGCTGGGAAAGGTTGGTTTGGGTGTCACTGGGGTCCTTTTTCCACATGGGAATCCCTTCCTGGACAGCCCCAGGCTCCATGCCCTGCTCCTCTGGGGTGCCCAATGGGAAAGCTTTGGCACCTGCCTGTTTTGGGTTTTTCAGAATCAAAAATGTGGCTCTTCAGAGGCACAAGTGGCACCCCAGGGTGGCACTGTCCCAGCCTGGCTGTGACCCAGCCCCCTTGGCACCTGGAGGGTGCCCAAACCCATCCCTTGGAGCCAGGGGAGGTGAGGGATGAGTTTTCCCAAGCACCAGGAGCTCTTTGTGTTGGTGTTTGGGATCTGCCCTGGATCTCCCCTCCATCCCTTTCCCTGTGCCTGCAGCTGGGGCTCTCCAGAGCTGCTCCTTGGGAAGGACTGAGCAGCCCCTGGGGTGTCAGGGACCTTGGCACTGTCAGGACAGGGATTTTGGCTGGATGAGGAACCAGCTGCTGCAAGAGGCTGGGAAGCTGAACCTGGGATGGTGACCCCAACAGGCAACGTGGAGCTCAGAGGCTGGAATGTTTCTGGGGTGAAACACACCCTAAAATTCCCAGAATTTCACCGTGACCTCCTCCAGAGGCTGCATCCCAGGAAGCCAAATCTTTGTGCTGGGGGCTGTGAGCTGAGCATCATCCTTGTTGGGATGGAGCAGGGTCCTGATCCTGCTCTCCCTGGGGCTGAGGGGCACTGGATGCACAGTGGAGGAGTCTGGGAGCTGCCCAATCCTGGGAGGGATTTGAGATGCTGATGATGAGCGTGGAAGTGTCGGAGCTGCCTCTCCTGGTGGGTGTTTGTCAGCTGGAGTGGTCTCATGGCAGCTCCATCAGCAGCCAGAGTGATTCCATCGATTTCCACGGCTCCAGCTGAGAGCGCTGCCACCGAGTGGGAAAACAGCAGCCCAGGAATGGGGGAGGCAGCTCAAACCCCCCTGGCTGCTCCAGCTCCCTCTGCAAGGCAGTGACAGGTGCCAGCAGCGCCCAGGGGTGTCCAGGGTGGTCACAAACCCCATTCCCCTCATCCCTATTGGTGTCACCGGCTGTCACCCAGGCCGTGCCACCACCCTCTGTCTGGGATTTCTGTCCCGTGTTTCTGTGGCACTGACGGGGGATTTGTGGTGTTGATTCCTTTATCACTAAGTATAATTACTCAGCACCTCGTTAGGAGGCTCCTGCAGGGATGCTCCTGCTCCGAGGGGGGAAATTTTGGGAATGGAACATCTGGGTTTGAGGAAGGCACTGCCACCACCTCTGCTGCCACCACCTCTGCTGCAGCTGTGTCGGGGTTTAGATGTCACCTCCCCCCCTCCACGTCGCAGGGCTTGGAAAAGGGCCAGGAGAAACCCCGACTTGGAAGAAAGGGGCTGTGTTTGGAGCTGGGGAGGAGGAGGAGGGAAATGGGATGTGAAAGGCTCTCTGTGCTTCACAGCGGAGTTCCAGGGCCGGGATAACGGGACGCGCTTCTCCCATGGGAGGCATCGCTCCGTGCCCTGCCTGGGTCCCTGGTATCCGTGGTCTCCTCCCCAGGACGAGGATCCTGGCTCCCTGTCTGGAGGCTGCTGTGACTCAGAGCTGCTTTGTGCCATGGTTTGTGCTTCCTGCCCCCTCCTCCCTGCTCCCAAAGCATCGGCGTCGCTCCAGGGAAGAGCTTTTAGTGCCTCCATCCCTTCCCTGAGCATCCCCAGCCCACAGCTTGTCCCCAGAGCTTCCCCTGTCCCTGTCCTGCCCTCTCTGGTCCTTGAGGGAGGCTGGCTGAGGGAATGGACACAGCAGAGCTGCTCTGCATCCTGCTGGGTTGCTGGGAGGAGCTGGAATCCTTCTTCCTCCTCTTCTCCTGCCTCTGAGCTGCTCCTCCCGCAGGGCTGTGGTTGGGATCAAGGAGCTTGGGATTTTTGGGCAGTGATGCTCATTGGCACCAGGCACTGCCCATCCCCACCTCTTATCCCCGTGGCACCGGTTCCCAGGTCCCCAGAGCCTGATCAGAAGCCACTTTCCAACATTTAAACTGCCAGGGAAGCCCAGAAGCCTTTTCTGGAGCGTTACTGGTGCTTTTGCTCCTCCCTGGATGGGGGAGCCCCTTGGAAGGGATGGGAGTAAGCAGGAGGCTCGTGGCTCTGGGATCTGAGAGCTCCAAGGATGAGCTTGGATTAACTCCTGGTTTTTACCCAATTTATATCAAATAATCTCCCTCCAGTTCACAGTCCTGACATGGAGGAGAGTGAAGCAGGGTGGCCACATCCTACCATCCCAGGGAGGCTGCTGGCTCAGGTTGCCATCCAGGGAATTCTGTCCATGGCAAATCCCACAGGATCTCATGAGAGGCAGGTTTATCTCCTCCAAGGCTGGGAGACACTCCCTGAGCAGGTACCACAGAGCCACTCCCAGCCCTGGGCAGGTCCCTTGGGGGTGCTGAGCTCCTCCTGGCCGTGATGGATGCTCGGATCAGAGCGCTGGGAATGTGGGAATGCTGCTGTCTGTGTGTGCCGCCGCTCCCGTCACCCTGCTGCCCAGGGAAGAGGGATGGATGGCTGCGGGAATGGGGCTGGGAGAGGGGAGGGAGCAGCCTGGGGAGCTGCCAGGAGCCAGCTGGGGCTGCCAGGGGCTGAAGAATGGCCGGGAGCAGAAGAAGGGGCTTTAGAGCTTAATTTCCTGTCCCTGCCGTGGGGATGGGATTTGTGCTGCCATCTCCAAGGAGACGCCGGCAGCGCGGCTGCTGGAATACCAATGGGATGGGAGGCGTGGGGCGGGGGGCTCCGGGCACCCCCAGCCCCTCCCTGGCCTGGCAGTCACTGAGGCTGCTCCATGGGAGCCCCCAGGACCTGCTGGGGCTGGGAAGGAGGGTGGAGGCACAGGGACATCTTTCCATACCCTTGGAAGTGGGTCTGTGACCTCTTTCCTGCAATTCCCATGGTGGGGGTCGCTGCTCAGCACAGCTGGGGCTCCCCCTCATTGCTGGTTTTTGGGGAGCCTCAGGTGTTTGTGGAGGTGGTTCTTGGACACCCACCTCTCCAAGCATTGCCTTGAGCTTCCCTTGACTCTGGATTGAACTGTGGATCCCCCTGGGTTTTGGGGTGGGTGGCACAAAAAGAGGATGTTCCCCCCCCCCCCCAAGTAACATTTTCCAGGTCTGCACCGTTGTTTTGGGGGAAGTGGGGGCTAGTTTGAAATTGCCTGCCCAAGGAAAAGGAACTGCAGAGAGGAGTCAAAAGTTGGGGATAATTAACTCAGCACATTAATTAACGAAGCTGATGGGTCTGGGAGCAAGGTTTTGATGTGAGTGTGATTTTGAAGAGGGGCGTGGTTTGAGGGGATGGTGTCTGAGGGGGTTTGGGGCTGGTGTGCTGTTGGTAGAGCTGTGGGATGCTTTGGGAGAGCTGGGATTTGGAGGGGCAGGAAGCAGGGATGCATCCCTGAGCATGGAAGGGGAGCAAGACCCCAGCAGCCCATCCCAGTACCTCTTATGTAAAGGGCTGGGAGCTGTGGGGGGGTGTAATTAAACCTGCTGCTGATGAGCTGCTGCAAGGCTGCTTAGTGCAGATGGAATGAGGGGAATTGCAGCCAGGGCCCCCTCTCCGTGTCCCTGTCCCCAGTGCCAGGTGCCAGGGACAGGGGTGTCCCCAGGAGAGGTGCAGGCTGTGGTGTGACCCCTGTGCTCCCTGGCAGATGCAGAGAGGCCGGGGGAGGTGACGGATCCCGGGAGGCGGCCGGCGGCCCCGGCGCGGCGCAGGAAGGCCGAGGATTCCAGCGAGAGCCGCGAGGAAGATCCCATGGTAACGGGGCAGGAGGGCTGCGGAGGTCACGGCAGGCACAGTGCTCCAGGTCTCGTCCAGCTGAGGGGATCCAAGGGTTTGGGGGTGCATTAGAACCTCTGGTTCTGCCCAGCAGCCCTCACAGTGGATGAACCCTCTAATATCCCATTGAAACAGGGTGGGATATCCCCCCAAGTGTCCCACACTGCGCTCCATGTGCCCTGTCACAGCTTCCCTGGGCAGGGCCCAGCTTCATCTGCTCTGCAGTTCCTGCTGTTCTGGGCAGAGCCACCTGCTCTTGTGTGTTCTGCTCTGTCTTGGACTGGAGAGCCACTACACCCCAGGTGGAGCCTGCAGGCAGGAGGCACTTGGAATTGTAGCCATGGGACACCCTGCTGTCCCTGTCCCTGTTGAAGGCCTTGCTGTGCCCTGACCACTGTCCAGCAGGTCACCAAGGCCCTGCTGTCCCTGTCCATCCTGTTGTCACCAGGAGGCCTCCTAGCAAGGCAGCCAGGTGGGATGGAGGAAGGGGGAAGCCACAGTGCCCTATCCCAACTCCTCAGAAATAAGGAACCGATGGGCAAAGGGGGAACCTCAGGTGCCCAGAGGAGGCACAGGCTGGTGCTGGGTAAGGACAGAGGGCACAGCAGGAATTGCATCCTGGCTTTTCCTGGGAGGAGGGAGAATCCTTCCAGTGAGCCTGGCACAAAACCCTCCCTCCTTGTGAGGTCTTCCAAGGGCACTGCTCCCTCCTCCGGGGCTCTAATGAGTTTGTTTAGGCAGTTTGCTAATTATCTCCCTGGCACTGTGCATCCAAATGGGCTGTGCTGTGGTGACAGTGGGGGGGTGGAGGAAGAGGGGGATGATGCTCTGGGGAAGCTGAGGAAGAGGGGAATGCTCTGGAGGGGCCCCTGGCTCTTCCTTGTCACCCATCAGCGAGCTGCAGGCAGGTAAATGCTCACTTAATCTCTAAATTACGAGATACAAGCAATGGGATTAACCTAATCCCCTTTAAAGGAAGAGGGGGAGTGCAGAGGCATCCTGCTCCCTCTGTGCTTTTAGAGAGAGAGAGCCCAAAATCCCAGCAGCCCCCAAGACTGGCCAAACAGTTTGGATGAACAGAAAACTCACTGTTTTGGAGCAGTTTTGGCAGAGGAAGGGAAACAAGTTTAGCTGGAACATTTTGAAACTGCTGCCTGGGACACCTTGCCAATATTTTTGTGCCACCTCCTGTTTTCCTTTGCCCTGAGCCGTGAAATCTTTTGCCTTGGTTAGGCAAGGCTCAAAATGAGGTGTTTAGGTCGTGGAATCCTGGGATGGTTTGGGGTTGGAAGGGACCTTAGAGCCCATCCATTTCCAGGGGCAAGGACACCTTCTGCTAGCCCAGGTTGCTCCGGGTCCTGTCTAACCTGGCCTTGAGCTTTTCCAGGGATGGGGCAGCCACGGGTGCACAGAGCCATCCCACAAGCACAGGCCATGCTGGCCCTCATCACCCATCCCTTGTGTCCCTCTGTGCCTCCCCAGAGCGACGGGCAGGACGGGGATGCCTGGTTTTCCAGAGGCCAGCAACGTTCCAGCCGCGCCAGCGCCCACCCCAAGCTCAACCTGACCAAGCAGGCCTTGCCCTGGAACGAGCAGGTGGGTGTGGGCAGCGGCCTGGGAGGGCATGGGGAGGAGCAGGAGCCCCACTGAGCCCCCTCTCCTCTCCCACAGTACAAAGGGAAGGCAAACCTGCACGTCTTCGAGGACTGGTGTGGCGGGGCCGTGAGGCACCTGAGGAAGAACCTCCACTTCCCGCTCTTCCCCCACGTGAGTCCCGGTACAGGAACTGGTGGGAGGGTCCATACGTCCCTCCCTGAGTGCCCCCTGCTCCTCCTCAGGACCTTGGCTTGCAGGGTTTGGCTTGGGGAGGTGATGGGGCCCCCTCTGTGGGTGTGGGAGGCTGGGGTACCATGGAGGAGGATACCATGGAGAAGGTGATCCATGCCTGTTTCCTCGGCAGACCCGCACCACAGTGAAGAAGCTGGCTGTGTCTCCCAAGTGGAAGAACTATGGGCTGAGGATTTTTGGCTACATCCATCCCTTCAAGGATGGTGAGTTATGGAGTGTGGCTTTTCCTCCATGCAGCAACGTGGAGATGCTGTGTCCTTCCCCTTCCGGGCCACAGGAGCACAGAAAGGCTCTTGGAGATGGGCCCCAAATCCTGGCTCCTGGGCAGGAGGGTCCTTCTGGAGCAAAGCCCCTTTTCCCTGTGGCTTTGAAGGGAGGCAAAGCCCTGATCCCATCCAGGACAGAGCCATGACCTGAGGTCTGGGGTGGCCCCATCCCTGTTGCCATCTCACCACGAGGCAATAGAATCAATCCCACACCACCAGGGTCCCTGTGTCCCTCGTGGTGACCCTCTCCGTGGCTCTCTGCAGGGGATTTCCAGTTTTCTGTGGCTTCAGATGACAACTCAGAGTTCTGGCTCAGCTCCGACGACAGTCCCTCCAATTCCCGACTGGCTGCATTTGTGGGCAAGGTATTGCACCACCTCTGCCTTGTCCTGCTCCAGGGGGGGGATCCGTGTGTGCCTGTGCTGGGGGCAGCTCTCCTGCCTCTCTGCTCCTTTGGGAATGCCAGGCTGTTTCTGCCTGCTCCCCTCTCTGGCCAGGCCTGGCTTGGCTTCCAGAGGAGCCCTTGGTCCCTTCTTGGCTGGAGCTGCCAAAGACCAGGAGCTTTAATATTTATTCCCGGATTTCCCTGGGGTTAATTCCTGTAATGGGAAGCTGCTGGGCTTTGGTGTGGTGTCCTGCTTCTCTCATCTCCTCCTTCCTTCCCAGCTGGGCACTGAGTGGACGGCGCCGGGGGAGTTCACCAAGTTCAGCTCGCAGGTGTCCAAGCCCCTGCGGTGAGTGTGTCCGTGTGTCCATGGGGATCATCCCATGGGGATGGAGTCTGTGACATGCAGGTGCTGCCTCTGACCTCCCTGGGCCGTGCTCCTTTCCCAAAAGGCACGTGGGGCTGGGCTGGACCCCAGACCCATGGTTTGAAGGTGATGAGATGAGGACAGGGATGTCACAGTGTGCCCCCAATCCCACAGAAGCCCTCAGCATTGGGATGGGGAGCAGACACCCTCCCCAGCTGCCTGTCTCCTTGCCTCAGGAAGGTTTTACCCACTCGTGGGCAGGACAGGGAGGCATTCCCAGGCTGGCCCTGGGCTCTGACAGCTGTGTCCCCTCCCCTGCAGCCTCATGTCCTCCCGACGTTACTACTTTGAGCTGCTGCACAAGCAGGACGACCGGGGCTCGGACCACGTGGAGGTTGGGGTGAGTAAATGCCCACCCCCCATGCCAGAGCTTTTCCATGTGTGTCCCCAAGGGCTTTATCCTGGAGCAAAGCCAGGTTTCCCCCTCGCACGGCTGCCAGTGGGGACAAGTCAGTGTCACTGTTTCCCTGGTCATTCCAGCACTGGGATGCATGGAGTGCTGTTCTCCTTTCCTGCTGGTGGCCCTGCCATGGACTCCCATGGGCAAGAAGAGCCCCCACAGGCAGGTCCCACCTTGCAGGCTGCATCCCAGCAGTGGGAGAGAGGTGGCCCAGACGATGGAGCCATTCCCATTCCCTGTTTTCTTCTTTTTCCCCCTTGGAATTACCATGGGTTTCGAATCTGAACTTGCCTGCCTTGGCAGCACAGCCCTGGCAAAGCCTGGAGCATGTGTCAGGGGCTCAGGCTGGCTGAGGGCAAGATGTTGGCTCGTTAGCAAAGGTTTCCTTTCTCCCAAGAACTCATTAATCACTGGGATCAAGCTGGTGCCAGCAAAGCATCAGGGAGGCCAGCTACACCCCTTCCTCCCCATCCCCTCTATCCGATAAGATCTGCGTTTCTTTGGGCAAAAACAAATAGTGGGGAAAGCAAATAGATGGGGGAGATGTTTCTGAGATGGGATGTTTTTGCTGGAGGGAGGGAGTGAAGCCTTTCAGCCATGCAGAAAAAGCTCTCAGCTGTGCAGGGAGAGACAACAACAGCATCCACAACAAAAGCAGGACCCTGATGTGTCTCGCCCCGGGGGCATTGAAGGGCTTGTCCCGACAAGGGCTCCAGACTGGATTTTAAAATGCTGGAGTTAAATCAGGGCAGGCAGCTCTGGAGACCCTCTTAAATCAAGGCAAGCTCTTCTTTATAAAGCACTGGAGTGAGGAAAGGAGCCCTTTGGTCACAGGAGTTGTGGCAGTCCCAGAGGGAGCCAGCATGAGCCTGTATCCTACCCCCTACAGGAGCCTTTCCCCCTCCAACCCTGCAGGGATCCCAAACCCTGTGGGAAATGGGGCAGGATCAGCCCTCTCTCTTGCTTCTCTTCTGCAGGGAAGTTTCTGGGAGCTGTGCACAGGGAGGACCCATCGTGGGTGCTGGGCTTGGGCAGCTGCATCCTGACCCCTGCCACCCCCCTGCTCATTCCCCATCCGCTTTTGTTTTTTTCCCAGTGGCGAGTTTTCCTCCCCAGCCTGAAGTTTGAGGTGATTGACTCCTCCTACATCTCCTTGTACACAGGTAAGGGCCAGGTGCCACGGCCAGCAGGCTCTCCAGGGGCTGCACGTGCTGGGAGAGATGGGAAGGAAAGCAGAACCTAGGAAATGGGGTCCTGGGGGGACATGTCAGCCTCTGAATCCCGCCACTGGATTTCTGCCTGCTGTAAGGAGGGCTGCAGGGGCTGCAGTGGGTAGGATTGATGCTGGGAGCAAGATGAGATGCTGCTAAAAGTGGGCTGTGCAGTCACCACAGCGTGGAAGCGCAGCTCTGCTGGTGTCCCAGGCTCGTCTGCCTGCCAAGAGCCCTCTGGCTCCGGGGCCTGGCCCTGAGTTACGAGGAGCTGTCGTGGAAGCGGGGATGGATGGCAGAGGCTTTAATTAAATCTATAGATCTTGTGCTTGCTGCCCCTGCCCTGGCAGCAGGGAGGGCTGTGATGGATGGGCCCTGCCCTGGCGCTCCGCACGCAGCGGGAGCGGCCATCGCTCCTGCCCTGGGAGGTGTCCATGAGGAGGAGGGGGCAGGCAGCATCCCTGGGGACAAGAGGGATGAGGGGTGCCAGTGCTGCTGAGCAGGTGCCCATGAGATGGATGATGTGCAGATAAATCCCTGTCCCTCAGCACCGGCTCTTCCTGCTCCTCCTTCCTGCTCCTCCTTCCTGCTTCTCTGCTCCCTCAGACCCAGCAGCACCCTGAGGCAAAGCCATGGCAGCCCTGGGGAGCCCCTCCCTGCTGGGGGCTGCCAGCAGCAGGCAGAGCTCCCCTTCCCTTCCCTTCCCTTCCCTTCCCTTCCCTTCCCTTCCCTTCCCTTCCCTTCCCTTCCCTTCCCTTCCCTTCCCTTCCCTTCCCTTCCCTTCCCTTCCCTTCCCTTCCCTTCCCTTCCCTTCCCTTCCCTTCCCTTCCCTTCCCTTCCCTTCCCTTCCCTTCCCTTCCCTTCCCTTCCCTTCCCTTCCCTTCCCTTCCCCTTTTCCAGTGGCTTCAGCCCCACCCCAGCCATCTGCAGGGACACATTTGGGAAGCCTTTCCCTGCCACAAGAAGGAGAATTTGGGGCTGGGGAAGGGGCATCCTGCTTCCCTGTGGCCCTGCAGCAGGGAAGGGAGCACCCATGGGAGCATGGCCGAGGTGACAGGAGCAGGGTGACCTCGGGGGCTGGTTGGTGGCCAAGGGTGACGTGCCACCCTCATGCCTGGCTAGGAAGCAACCCAGCTCGTGTTGCAGGTACCTGCAGGAAGGACATCCAAGGTTTAACCCCTGTGTTACAGCCCTGAGCATCCCCTCCTTTCTGAGGCCATGGTAATGGGAGCAGGAGGCCTGGCTGGGATCAGCCGTGCCCTCTCCTGTCCTCATTAGTGGATGCAATAATCATTAGGCTGATTAGTCACAGGGTCTCTGAGATGGCTGGGAGGGCAGCATTGCTTACCCTGGGAGCAGGAGGGGTTGGAAATGCCCCCTTGGAGGGTGTGCCCGGGGGCTCAGCCCGGCCCTGTCCCGCAGATGAGTCGTCCCTGAAGATGAACCACGTGGAGCACATCCCGCAGACCTTGGCCAGCCACAGTGGGAGCCACCTCTGGGAGGCCCAGCAGGACGAGCACGGGGCTGACATGCTCAAGGCTGACCCCAGAGACACCTTCTTCCTCAGTGAGTGCCCGAGGATGCGTCCCTGGTGGGGTTTGGGGGAGCACAAAGGCTGCTCTGGGCATCCCTGCCAGCCTCTGCCCATCTCTTGAGCGGAGGCCTCTCTGCTGGGGTGTGTGGGAACACGTTGGGATGCTCTGGGCTTCTCCACAGCCCCTGCCATCGAGGCGTCCCGCGTGGAGAACGTGCTGGTGCCCTGTGCCTACAGCCCCACCTACGTGGTGAAGGATTTCCCCATCGCCCGCTACCAGGGCCTGCAGTTCGTAAGTGTCTCCCTGGGGACAGGGCCACGCTCCCCATGGGGACATGGCAGAGCCCAGGGATGTTCCCAGCTGGGTGAAATCCAGCGGGAAGCATCTCTCACTGGCTCAGCCTGGGAGAATTGGGGTTAAATCCCCGTGTTTGAGGTACTGGGTCACTTAGGTGTTGGTGGTGGCCTCGGGTCCCCAACTCCTTGGGGTGACACGGCACCATTTACCCCCCAGGTCTACCTCTCGTTTGTGTATCCCAACGACTTCACACGCCTCACTCACATGGAGACAGAGAACAAGTGCTTCTACAGGGAGTCCCCCCTCTACCTGGAAAAGTAGGTACTGGGGCTGGGATTTTGGGGTGCTGTGCACAGGGGGCTGATGTCAGCAGTGCTGGGATGATGCATCCTCAGCCATGTGTCCCTGTCCCCATGGGAGGGCCACCCCAGGCTGGCTCCATCCCCATCTCCCAGGCGTGCAGCAGCTTGAGTGCTGGCAGCGCTCCTGGATTTGGGAACCTCCTCACTCCTCCCTCTCCCAGGCCCTCACCCTCTCTCTTCATCCCCAGGTTTGGGTTCTACAAGTACATGAAGATGGATGAGGAGGAGGAGGACCCGCGGCAGCGAGCGTTTCTCTTCCTTGGCCCTGACAGTGAGTCACAGTGAGGCATGGCTGGGCACGGGGCCGAGCTCCCGGCATCCTGCTGCTGGCAGCTCATCCCCTCGGAGCTGTGGCTCATTGGAGTGACTCCAGCCGTGCCAGAGGCTGCAGGAGGGCTGGGCTGTGCAGAGCAGCATCCCTCAGAGCACCCCTCTGAGCATCCTGCTTGGCATGACAACAGGGCGGTGTGGGGTGTGGGAAGCAGGACACTGGGTTGGGATTTGCTGTCCCTCCAGCATCTCCTGGATTGGCCTCGGCAGTGGCAGCAGGAGCCAGACCCAGTGTGGAGTCTGGGGGTGTCCATGGAGCCTGGGGGTGCTCCTGGGGAGCCAGAGGCTGTTCAGAGCCTGCCTTGGTGAATTTGCAGCTTAGCAAAGCCCTGGCAGGTCGGGTTTGCTCCTGGATGGAGTAGGATTGGTGCTGAGATTTGAGGTGGGGATAAGTGGCAGCAACTGGAGCTGCCAGCCCTGTGTGGGTGTCCCTGGGTGGGCATCCCTGGGTGGGCATCCCCTGGTGCCCCAGCTCTGCTCCCTCACCTCAGCCACTCTCAGGTTCCTCTCCTGCTGGGATCAGACTCTGCCTCAGGGTACTGATCTCTGCCTTCACTCCCTAGATTTCCTGGATGACGAGGAGGAGGAAGAGGAAGGAGTGGACAGCCCTGAGCCCACAGACGCCCCTCCCGAGGCCAAGGAGCGGAGCTTTGGGCCGGCACCCAGAGCCAAAGGGAAGGATCCCATGCCGGTCACCGGGGCTTACGGAGATGACCTGGACTATTACAGCTTCCGCCGGCAGCGGGGCCGGGCACAGGCTGGGCCAGGCACCCCCGGGCAGCTGAGGGGCACGTGGGGCACTCCCGGGCAGCTGGGGGGGACATGGGGCACCCCCAGCCCTCCAGCTGCCCTCCAGGAGGATCCCGTGCCGGAGCGGGGCCCGCGCCGGGCGCTCCGTTGGCTGCCCCAGGATGGGGAAGAGGAGGATGAGCTGGGGCTGCCGGCGGCATCTCCAAAGCACCTCCAGCCCCACCTCTCCGTGCCCATCTTCGGTGGCAAAGCCAAAACGCCGGGTCCCAGCAGGCCAGCAGCTCCCAGTGAGGACAAGAAGCCCCGGAAAAGCCAGGAGAAGGTCTACGTGACCCGGCTGCAGCCCGGGAAGCGCAAAGCCCCGGCCCAGGAGCCGGCCTTCCCTGGAATTTTCCTGTATCCAAAGCTTGTGAGGAGAGTCCACCTCCGCTCTAAGACCCCGCAGAAGCATCCCATCGCCCCCAGCAAGCTCCGGGCCCTCCCCGGCCACTGGAGCCCCTGGCTCCTGGGTAACATCTCCAGGGAGAGGGACCTTGCCAGGCGCAAGAGCGGCAGGAGGTGGGAGCGGCCGCCCAAGCAGCGGGTGCTGCCCGGCCTCCTGGCCCTGGGCACCGAGGGGCTCTTCAGCCACGAGGACATGACCCCTGCTCCGGGCAGGACAGCGGCCACTGCCGGCTACAACTCCTCCGAGGCCACCCGCTCCGAGGGGACGAGGGTGACGTCCTTTCTGAAGGTGTCGGAGACCACGGCGTCGCAGCAGCAGGAGGGGAAGGGCCAGGAGGAGGAGGAGGATGAGGAGGAAGAGGTGTCGGACTATTCCTACGAGGCGGGGGAGCTGCAGCAGGGCTGGCTGGAGGACTCCATCAACTGGCAGCGGACGTTCAGCGTCAGCTCCGTGGACTTCGAGCTGCTGCGCTCCGACTGGAACGACCTGCGCTGCAACGTGTCGGGAAACCTGCAGCTGGCCGAGAGCGAGGTGGTGGACGTGGTGGCCCAGTACATGGAGAGGCTCAACGAGAAGAACGGGGGGTACGGAGGGAGCAGGATGCCGGTGGGAATTCGGGGGGTGGGTCCCGGATTGCGGGGAGCAGAGCTCAGGATGGCTGCGATTTCAAGGCTTCTCGTTTCCCGGTAGGATCTACACCCTCCTGAGGATCATCAACGTGGAGAAGCGGCGGGACACGGCGCGGGGGAACCGCTACCTGCTGGAGCTGGAGCTGGCGGAGCGGGGCCAGCGCACGGTGCGGCTCTCCGAGTACGTCTACGTGCTCCTGCACCAGGGCAAGCAGGACGACAGCGCCGAGGCCAACCCCGACGGGCTGGCCCTGGGCGCCACCGAGCCCCAGCCCAGCGCCTGGAGCATCCTCTATGGGAAATCTGTGCTGTGCCGGCCGCTGCGGCTCAGCTGGAGGCAGGACGTCATGGTGCACTTCGTGGTGCCGGGTAGGTGACAGCGGGACGCGGCTCTGCGGGGTCCGTGCTGCTCCCTCAGCAGCCTCCAGCGGGATGGGGGTGTCACCTCTCCTCAGAAGGGGTTGGTTGGGCCAGGGGCAGGTGCTGAGGGTTCCTCTGTGAGCCTGAAGGATGTGTCTCTGGCAGTGAAGAACCAGGCCCGCTGGGTGCAGCAGTTCATCTCGGACATGGCCGGCCTCTACGGGGCCACGGGGGACGCCAACTTCAACGTGATCCTGGTGGACTTTGACAGCGAGGACATGGATGTGGAGAAGGCCCTGCGGGATGCCCGGCTGCCCCGGTAACTCCCACCTGCAGCCTCGGGGTCTGGGGGGGCTCCCTGTGGTGGGACAGGTGCTCACACACACAGCCTGCTGCTCCTTCCCCGCCTGCACGGTCCCTGCCTTGCTGCCCCTCCCCCTCATTTTTGGGGGTTTAAACTACTTTTCCATGTGGATTTGGGGGTGCAGAAACTTGACTCTATGGGGGAAGCCTCAGCTTGAGCTGTAGCACCTGAGCTTGCCTGGGAACCCCATGCTGGTGGTTCCTGTCCCTGTCTGTCCCCAGTGCTACCTGCCCTGTCCTCTCTCCCCAGGTTCCAGTACCTGCGGCGCACGGGGAATTTCGAGCGCTCTGCCGGGCTCCAGGCCGGTGTGGACATGGTGGAGGTGAGTGGGGACAGGCACCAGCTCTGCCTGTGGCTCCTCTCCCAGGGCTCTTCCTCTCTGATTCCCCTGACCCGTGTGTGTGCCCTCCCAGGACGAGCACAGCATCGTGTTCCTGTGCGACCTGCACATCCATTTCCCTGCCAACATCCTGGACAGCATCCGCAAGCACTGCGTGGAGGGGAAGCTGGCCTACGCCCCCATCGTCATGAGGCTGAGCTGTGGCAGCTCCCCCCGGGAGCCCAATGGTGAGCAGGGACCCCTTTCCAGCTGGGAGCACCCCAAAACCAGGCCAAGACCTGGTGCACCTCTGCAGAAGCTGGCACGGATGGGGATGGGTGGGAAGAGGGGTTGGGATGGGGAATCCCTGTGGCTCCCAGGTGGTGGGGAGAGCACAGAGGGGATGAGATGGGCATTTGGGGGTGCCCCCACCCCTCACCTCATTGCTCCCCCCCTCCAGGCTACTGGGAGGTGAACGGCTTCGGCCTCTTCGGCATCTACAAGTCGGACTTTGACCGTGTGGGAGGGATGAACACGGAGGAGTTCCGGGACCGCTGGGGCGGGGAGGACTGGGAGCTCCTGGACAGGTGAGCCTGGGGGTCCTGCAGCCCCTAAACCCCCGTGAGCAGGGTCAGCCACGTGGATTTGGGCACATCCATCAAGCTGGCTGGGGGCTGGATGATGGGCTGGTGAAGGGGAAAACTTCCCTTTGGGAAGGCCACATCCATCTATCCATCCATAGAGAGCTTCATCCCTCTGTCCATCCATTTCTTGAACCCCATCCCTTCTTTCCTCCATCCCCTGAGCCCTGTCCCTTTATCTCTCTGTCCCTTGAGCAGCATCCCTCTTCCCTCCATCTGCAGGGAGCCCCATCCCTCCATCCCTGATCCTTGTCCATCCATCCATCCATCTATCCATCCATCCACCCATCCATCTATCCCCTGAGCCCTGTCCATTCATCCATCCATCCATCCATCCCTGAGCCCTGTCCCTCTATCCATCTATCCCTGAGCCGTGTCCTTCCGTCCATCCATCCATCCCCTGAGCCCTGTCCCTTTATCTCTCTGTCCCTTGAGCAGCATCCCTCTTTCCTCCATCTGCAGGGAGCCCCATCCCTCCATCCCTGATCCTTGTCCATCCATCCATCCATCCATCCATCCATCCATCCATCCATCCATCCCTGAGCCCTGTCCCTCCATCCATCCATCCATACATCCCCTGAGCCCTATCCCTCCATCCCTGAGCTCCGTCCCTCTGTCCGCAGGGTGCTCCAGAGCGGGCTGGAGGTGGAGCGCTTGCGCCTCAGGAACTTTTACCACTACTACCACTCCAAGCGCGGCATGTGGAACACCCGCAGCAAGAAGCCCTCCAAGGAGTAGTGCTGAGCCCAGCCTGCAGCCCCTGACCCCTGGCACCTGCCTGTCCCCTGCCACCACGGCCACCGTGCCACCACGGGGGCACCTGTGCCTGCTGTGGCTTTCCTGGGGAGGGGCAGCGGGGAGGGCCAGGGTGGTGGCAGTGGTTTTGTCCTTAAGGGTCTAATTTAGTCAGCAATGAATTCATTAACTCCTTCATGCCGGTGGGTGCCGGGGGCTTTGCTGGGTTCTGGAGGGCTGTGCCAGGCTGGGGACACTGGAGGTGCAATTGTGACATCCAGGATCCCTTTGCAGCTCCTTTCCTGTGTTGCCCCTCCCCAAAATACCCAGTACCTCATCCCTGTGTCAGGCTGGGGAGCTGAGTTTTGGTGGGGGGGGATAAGAGCCCATGGGGGCTGCCCAAACCCTCCTGTTCCCCTTCCAGGACCCACGGAGGGAGGGGGGTCTGGCACTGGGGACACTCTGTGGGTGGGGGGCAGAGCCCTGAGGCTGGCACTGCCCGTGCCAGGGGGGGCTGGGCTGGGGGGGGACAGGCAGAGCCTGGAGCAGGTACGGGCAGATGACATTTCCAAGCTAATTTCTGTGAAATTATGAGGTAGGAAGCTGTTTTCAGGAAGTTTTTGTCTGTTTGGTTTGATCTTTTTTTTATTCTTAAAAAATTAAAATCAATGTCTTGGCTGAGATTTCCCTCTGCTCCATCACCCCCATGCCTGGACAGGGATGCAGGGCATGGGAGCCAGGCTGGCCTTTGTCCCTTGGTCCCCTCTCTGGGGTGGGAGTGGGCAGCAGCATTCCCGTGCTGTTTCCATGCGAGGAGGAGGAGGAGGAGGCTGCGCCCTGTTTGATGCCCGGCCACACGCCTGGGCTTGCTGAGCCTCCGCCCCACACCTGGGCTCCACCCAGCTCCAGGGAGGGCTGCCCTGGTTCCCCGTGCTCCTGCATGTCCTGGCACACTCATCCCTGCCTGCCCCTGTCCCAGCCCTGTGCTGGTGCTTCCCGTGGGGGGTGTCTCGAGGGTTCTGCCATGTCCCACCTGCCATGGGCTCCTGCTCCTCCTCAGCCAGGTTCCCCATCTCTCAAATCCTCTGGGCTCCTCCCTGAAATAGTCTTGGAGTTTCCCCCCAGGTGTTTCATGCTCGCTCCGAGCATCCCGAGTTTGAGGTGAGGGTGGAAAAGGGGGGCTCAGCCACCCACATGCCATCAGCAAACAGCCAAGCTGGGGGCATTTTGTCCCAAATTTGGTAGCTGTGGCCCCAGGCTCTGTTGGGAAAGGATGGTCCTGGCAGGCAGGAGCTGTTTCTCCCCTCTCCTTGCCCTGCTCCCTGTTTTTTTGCAGCACTTTGGGAAGGCTTTGTTGTGGGTGAGGGCTGTGCCCGCTGCGCTGGGAGCTGCTCTGTGGCTGGGCAGAGCGGGTGGCCCACGGCCCCCGGGCCGCCAGTCCCATCCCAAAACGTGCCTGGCCTTAGGCACAGCTTTTCCAGCAGCTTCCCAGCCACGAGGGCTCCAAAAGCCACCACCATCAAAGCAGGCACAGGGCCCAGCTAATCCAGAGCTGCTGCTGGTGCTGGGACGGGCTGGTGCCAGCAGTGCCATCCCCACCAGTGCTGGGGACAGTTTGGGGCCAGCTGATGGTGTCTGCTTGGGACAGGGCCAGCAGCACAGCGCCGGAGGGTTTGTTTCTCTGGTGGTGGCTGAGCTGTGGCCACGGGTTGACACAGGGATCATGGGGATGGCAGGAGCCACAGGGAGCCTGTCCCAGGCCAGGTCTTGGAGCCCCAGGTGACAGCGGGGTGCGGGCAGGTCCCCACTGTGGAGGATCAGCCCTGGCCCTCCCTGCCCTGCGGGGACACTGCAAAGGTGTCAGGGCTTGTCGGGGGTGGTGGAGGCGAACTCCAGCCTGGAGTTCCCTCGCTGAGGGGCTCCCCCAGCCATGGGCCTGAGAGGGGAGGTCGTGAAGGCTGAGGGGAGCACAGGGTCCCCCTGACACCCCCGGGCTGACAACAGCCCACATGTGACAGCAGTGGTCATGGGGAGGGTGCTGGCACCTCCTGCCCTGCACTGGGCTTTGCTGAGGGGCTCCCTCCTGGCATTCCCTGGTGGGTGTGGGGTGTGGTGGGGGGCCTGGGTTAGTGGTGGTAGGAGCTAAGTGGTGATCCCCCCAAACTGGTTTGGCTCGTTTCAAACGCTCCCTCTCAGCTTATCTGGCTTCAAAGGGCTCCTGCTCCATCCCACGCACACAAACACGCTCGCTGCAAACCAGGGGGAGCCCCCTGCATCCCAAACAATGTCTGTGCCCCCCAAACTCTGCCTCTCCTCCATCTTCTCCTTCTGACACCCCCAAACCCTCCCTGTTACACCCATGGGTGCCCCGAGCTGGCTGTTCAGGGGGATGTGGTGGGAAGGACGCATTGGATCACGGCCATGGTGGCGGTGGGGATCCCTGGGGACTCTTTGCAGCAGCACGAAGGTGGCCAAGACGTGGCTCTGCTGTGGGGGGTGCTCCCCCCGGACCCCTGGCCGTGCTGAGGATTTTGAGGAGCCCCGGTGAGCCCCGAGATGGCAGCCTCGGCGGGGAGGCGAGCGGCTTCCATGCAAAAGCCCTGCGAGGAGACTGGTTGGGCGAGGTGCGGGGCGGGCCCGCACGCCCCACGCCCGCCGCAGACGCCGGCGCCCACCCGCGCCCCGCAGCACCCAGGGGTGCACCTGCCCGCCCGAGGATGCTGCAGGACAGCTGCCCTCCGGGGCCACCCAGCCAGGTACCTGCCGTCCCCACCGCGGCCATCCTCGCCACTGTCCCCACCGTCCCCACGGTGGGTCCCTGGGGAGAGCCGGTGGCACTCGCCCTGCCACGCACCCTGTCCCCTTCCCCTGCCCGGGGTGGTGCTGAGGGTCTGGGGCTCCGACACGTGGGTCTGGCGGCTGCCCAACAGCGGCCAGCCCTGCCCAGGAGGCTTTTCCCTCGCTCCGTCCCTCGCTGTGCCTCGCTGTCCCCAGCGTGGCTCCTGGCACGTGCGCGCTGTCCGGGCTGCGCGCTGCCACCGCGGCCACTCCCGCCCCGACACCGACGGCCCCGCGGGCACGGCCAGCCCGGGGCACCGGGGCATGGGGACACGGGCACCCGGGGCTGCTCGGGGGGTGGGAGAGGACGGAGTGCTCCCAGGAGCCGGGGCTCCCCGGGAATGTGGCTCTGTCACCCCGCGGGGGAGTGACAGAGGTGGCTCCAGGCTGGGGGTGGTCAGCGGCCGCTTTAGGGACCCCAGATTGGGATAATTTCACTCCGTGTCACTCCAGCTGCGGTCGGATCCCCTCGGGAATCCCTCAATTTTGCTTCAAACGTTTTCTTTTTGCTGATTTGCTATTTCTAAGCCCCCTGGTGAATCCCCCTCCTATCTGACCTTCCCCAATTAACGAGCTGCTTGATGAGGCAAGCGCTGCCCATTCCTGCTCCAAGCATTCCTTGAATCCCCCTGGACCCCCGAATTTCCATTTGTCAGCTGCTGGGCAGTGTTATGCTGGGGGAACGCGGGTTTGGGAGGCAGGCAGAGCTGGGGGCAGGTGGGGGTGCCAGTGGGCTCAGGGCTGTCCCCGGAGCCCCTCTGTCCCCCGGAGTTGGGGGGCTGCTGGGATGGCCCCGATCCCCCGGGATCCTGGCACGGGCACGGCGGGCAAGTGTCGGCTTGCAGAGGGAGCGATCCACCCCCTCCGCCCCTCCGCTGCGGGGGGAACCCGTGATTCATCCGGGCTCCGAGGGCTGGGAGCGCCCGCCGAGCGCTGCCAAACCCCGTGCGCCCGTGGGGTGGTGCCGCGCTGGGGGGAACCTCGGGGGCTTTCCTGCGTGCTGTACCCCAAAAGGCCCAGGCCTGGCCCATGGGCAAACACGGGGGTCCCACAAACCCCAGAGTTGGGGAGATGGGTTGCCCCCACGTTGGTCCTGGCCACATGGGGATGGTGCCACCAAGGGGGATTGTGGGACTGTCACCCCAAACTGCTGTTCCGCAGCTGTCGGCACCCCGCCCCTGCCGCGGCTCCTGCTGACGGCGGCACATTCCTCGGGGACAGCCGCCCTTTTCACCCGCCACCGAAGCGCGCGCGGTGTCACCGCCGGGTGTTGTAAACCCGGCCCAGCCCGCAGCGCCGCTGTCACTGCCGCAGCGGTGACGCCAAGCGCTGAGCCAGGGCTGCCCGCAGAGCCAGGCCCATGCTCACCCCAAAACTCCTGGCCGGGGACACCGAGCCACCGTGACCCCGAGCAGGGGCTGGGAACGGCCGAGCTCGGTCGGGAATGAGCCGCGAGCGGGGGCTGTGGGCAGCGGGGGGATTTGGGAGCTGACCCCGAGCACGGCGGGCTGAGGGGACGGGGTGTCCCCGCTCTGGCTGCCGTGGGGCGGCTCGGCAGGTGGGGCGAGGCTAATTAGTACCTGTGGTGGTGGCAGCGGGGCCTGAGTCACCGCGTTCGTCACCGCGGGCCCGCGGCGCTCTGCCGCCCCTTTTTTATTATTGTTGTTCTTTCATTCCCCGGCTGATTTGAAAAGCAAAGCAGGGAGGGCCCGGCCAGGAATTACTGCAGGGAGCCCCCACTCCAGGCTGGACCCCTGTGACACATTGGGGTCCAGAGCGCTCCTGGAGAGTGCCTTGAGTGATCTGGGTGTCCCTGTGGAGGTGGCCTGGGGTTTTGTGGTCAGGGCTGGCAGGGGTCTCCCTGGTGGTCTGGGACACTCCTGGGAGCCCATAAAGGGATCTGGAGCTCACTGGAGTGACAGTGTGGGGGTCTAGAGCTGGACGGAGAGGTCATATGGGGATCCAGAGCACTGTCCTCAGAGGTTTCCTGGGGGTCGTGAGCTCATTGGAGGGACATTGTAGGGGTCTGGGGCTCAGTGGCAGGGCCGTGTGAGTCTCTGGAGGTCAGCAGGAAGGTTCTCCAAGGATCTGGGGCTCTCCTAGGAGAGCACATGAGTCTCCAGGGCTGACTGGAGAAACAATGTGGGTGTCCAGGGTTCAATGGCAGAGATCAATGGGGAGGCTTTGTGGGGGCCCAGGGTTCTTCTGGGGGGTTTCCTGGGGGTCTTGGGCTCATTAATGAGACACTGTGGGGATCTGGGGCTCACTGTTTGGCTGCCCAGGAGTCAGGGGTTGACTGTCTGAGGGGATCCTGGCTTTTCCCAAGGTAGGACCCCCAGACCCCTGGACCACTCACCTCCCCCATCCCCGAGGCCACCCCTGGCCACCTCCACCTGTGGCGGTGACGATGGCGACGCTGTCAATGGTGACAGCGGCCCCGGTGGGGCCCCCTCCTTTTCCCGGCGAGGCGTGGCGGCGGGGCGGGACGGACGGGCCGGGACGGAGCCTCCCTACGGCTGGGGAACGCCGGAACGCCGCCACTGCCGCCGCTCACCTGCGCAGGGCGGCCGGGCTGGCCGCGGACCCTCGGCACCATGCAGGAGACTAACTCAGCCTTCCTGCTGTCGGCCCTGCAGCCCGAGGCCGGCGTCTGCTCGCTGGCCTTGCCCTCGGACCGGCAGCTGGACGAGCGTGGCCGGGAGGCGGCCGAGGCCCAGCGGCTGCGCAGCGCCCGTGTCCAGGAGCAGGTCCGCATCCGCATGATGCTGCGGGGACAGGCGCCCGCCCGCCCCGAGGACCTCGCCGACGGCACCAGAGGTGGGAGACCCCCCGGAGCCCCTGGGAACACGCGGTGGGAAATGGGGGGTGGGAGCCCCTCGGTCGGAACTGGGCTCTGGGTGCAGCCTGCCTGCGGGCTGGGGGGTGCCCCCCACCCTGACCGAGTCCCCCCAGTGTCCCCGAGCATCCCCAGAGCTGGGATCGGGGGTAGCTCAGCCCCGGCGTGGGCTCGTTTTACCGCACTCAGGGTCCTGCCTCAGTTCCCCCAGCTGCCCTTGGAGGCCTTTGCGCTGCTGGGGTCCCACGCCCCGCTTTGGGCTGGCAGGGGGGAGGATTTTCCCGCCCTGGCAGAGCCCCCCCAGCCCTGAGCGGCGGCGCTGGCCGGGCTCCAGCTCCTCCATTTAACGTCTGCGCCGGCGGCCTCCGCCCTGCCGCCCCGCCCGGCATCCGCCAGGATCCCCCGGGCCCGACCCCCGCGCTGGGGACCCCCGTGCTGGGACAGACCCCTCTGACACCCCGAGGCTGCCCCAGGCGTGAGTCACGCTCCTGGAACCGCCAGCACTGGCGGCGTCCCTGTCCCGTCCCGTCCCTGTCGTGTCCCGCCGGCGGCCCTGGGGCGGTGGCAGGGCAGATGGGCAGCGTGGGGTGCCGTGGGGGGCTCTGGGCTTCCAGGTGCCGTTCCCAGGGCGGGGGAGCCGGGACTGGCTCTGGGGGATGCCTGGGCTGCTGATCCAGCCGCGGCAGGGGGGACCGGGCTGCGCCGCGGCGTCCCCGCCAAGGTGGCAATTAGTGCCCTCGCCGTCGGGGCACGGGCAGGGCGGGGAGGCCACCTCGGCTCCCCGTGGCCAGCGGGCAGGTGAATGCGGCCTCCTCCCACCCCTGTGTCCCCCCAGCTCTGCTTGCGGTGCCACAGTTCCCGCAGCAGGTCCCCCTGGGATGAGCTGGGGCGATCTTTGATCTGCCGATCCCTTCCTGCCCTGCCCGTGCTCACTCTGCCTCCTCTGTGGCTGTCCTGCAGGCGGTCAGTACAGCTCGACCCTGCGCTCCTCCTTCAGCTCCCGCTCCCAGAGCAATGGGGTGGACGCCAAGGCCTCGGTACGTACCCACCGGGGCTCTGTCCCCTGCCCACCGCCTCGGCTGCGCTGAGGAGAGCTCTGTGCTCCCCTGGTGGACGGATGGACTCCTAACCTTCCATTTTTTCCCGCTGCAGCTGTACCAGCCGCTGGCCAAGAAGGATTTCGGCACGCTGCGGGGCAGCGGCTGGTCCTCGCGCTCGGCCGTGGACCTGACCCCTCACAAGCGTATGGCCACCATCAGCAACGGGGGCCTGCCCAAGGGCCGCGCGTACGTGCCTGGCTACGCGGCCTCACAGGCCGCCACCTCGCCGCGGCCTAGCTCCTTCCACGAGCGCAACTTCCGCTGCCGCCAGAACCTGGACACGCTGTCGCTGCGCTCCCTGCGCCTGGCCGACGGGCCCGTCCCGCTCGCCGACGACCGCTACAGCGTCCTGTCGGAGCAGCTGGACGCTCCCGGGCACCGGCAGCTCTACAAGAGCCAGGCCGGCGGCGGCTTCGGCCGCTCCTTCGCCTTCGAGCGGCAGCTGAGCAGCGGTACGGCCGGCAAGGCCGCCTGCGACTGGCTGGACGGCGCCGAGGGCCCGCCGAGCCGCACCATCCGCGCGCCCGCCATGCGCACGCTGCAGCGCTTCCAGAGCAACAACCGCTCCCGGCTGAGCGCCGG
This sequence comes from Melospiza melodia melodia, assembly GCF_035770615.1. Classification (NCBI taxonomy): domain Eukaryota; kingdom Metazoa; phylum Chordata; class Aves; order Passeriformes; family Passerellidae; genus Melospiza; species Melospiza melodia. The sequence goes on along the minus strand of NC_086199.1, from coordinate 55,720,523 downwards.
CTCCTTCGGCACCATGCCCACGGGAGGCGGTGGCGCCTTCCTGGGGCTGGGGGAGCACAGCTCCCGCGCCCCCTCCGTGCGCAGCCTGGCCGAGTCCGGCCACCACCTCGGGGAGCCGCGCGCCATGGAGATGTACAACGGGCACAGCACGCTGCTCGGGCACCACGCTGGAGGGTGAGGGCTGGGGGATGCTTCGGGGTGTCCTGGTCATTGTCCCCACGGCGGGAGTGTATCCCACCCTGCTGGAGGAGGGCGAACCCTTCCAGCTCCCACTGGGCACAAGGGATGTTGGGAAGAGGGGTGGGATGGTGGGTGCAGCTTGGACCACCGCACAGGCTGACCTCCAAGTGTGTCCTGCCCCTGATGCTGACTCCTCCATGGACACATCCTGAGACATGGCAGGAGGATGCTCTTCCCACTGGGAATGGAGTCCCGTGCCCAGAGCACAGTGGGAAGGGGGATGGATGGGTTGGTGGGGCTCTATGGACATGGGGGACACAGTGGGGTACAGAGGTGGAGGATCCTTTGGGATGCTCTGCTGGGACTCACCCGGCTGTGGTTCCAGGTTTGACGACATCGACCTGCCCTCAGCAGTGAAGTACCTGATCGCCAGTGACCCCAACCTGCAGGTGCTGGGCGCTGCCTACCTGCAGCACAAGTGCTACAGCGACAGCAGCGCCAAGAAGCAGGTGAGGCCCTGGAAGGGTGGAAGCAGGGGGTTTCCCAGCGGGAACAGGGGGTTTCCCAGCCCCTCCGACACCGCAGGCAGGTGCAGGGGCTGGAGGGAGCCCTGGGAATGCAGCATGTCTGACCCCCCGGGCTGTCCCCCAGGCCCGCAGCCTGCAGGCCATGCCCAAGCTGGTGAAGCTGTTCAACAGCCCGAACCAGGAGGTGCAGCGCCACGCCACCGGCGCCATGCGCAACCTCATCTACGACAACACCGAGAACAAGCTGGCGCTGGTGGAGGAGAACGGCATCTACGAGCTGATGCGCACCCTGCGGGAGCCCGATGACGAGCTCCGCAAGAACGTCACAGGTTGGGGACAATGGTGGGGTGGGCAAGGGTCCTCCTCCCCCAGGAGTGGCTTCTGTTCCTCTGTGAGTGCAGCTCCACAGGGATGATCCCTTTGCTTGGTTGTCACCACCCCCGTGGGGAGGGGAGTTGGGGTGGATGTGCTCTCCAGCCGTTCCAGTACTGAGGGTCCCCCTCTGTGCAGGGATCCTGTGGAATCTGTCCTCCAGTGACAACCTGAAGGATCGCCTGGCCCGGGATACACTGGAGCAGCTCACAGATCTGGTCCTGGTCCCTCTCTCTGGGCTGGGGGCCTCGGGTGTCATCCAGCAGAACCCCTCAGAGGCAGAGATTTTTTATAACTCCACAGGCTTCCTCAGGTATCTCCTCCAGCTCCTCCCACTGGGAGCAAAGTTTTGGAGGGAGGGAGAGACAGGAGCACTGTCTGCAGGGTTTGTTTTTGGGCTCAGGAAGGGGTGGCTGTGGGGGATCCCCTTCTCTCCATGACAAAACCCTGTTCCCATGCAGGAACCTGAGCTCTGCCAGCCAGCAGACCCGGCAGAAGATGCGTGAGTGTCACGGGCTGGTGGACTCCATGATCCACTATGTGAACAGCTCCCTGGAGGTGGGGAAGTCGGAGGACAAGGTGAGACCCCAAGGTGGTGCTAGAGGAGCTGAGGTGCTGCTCCCCACCCCATTGTGCAAAGGCACATCTTGGTGTGATGCTGGGAGAGCCAGTCCAGCTCCTGGAGTCCACCAGCTGGGCTCGCTGGGCACACCCAGCCTCATGACTCTGCTGTAGAGCCCCTGTGCCAGCGGGACACACCCTGCAGGTGGCCCAGGGATGACACCCTCGTGTCCCCTGTGCCCCCCAGAGCGTGGAGAACGCTGTCTGTGTCCTGCGCAACCTCTCCTACCGCTTGTACGACGAGATGCCCCCGTCCTCGCTGCAGCGCCTCGAGGGCCACCGCAGGAATGCCGGCGGCATGGTGACAGGGGAGCTGGTGGGCTGCTTCAGCCCCCAGAGCAAGAAAGCCCGGGAGGTCAGTGGGGGCATATCCTGGCCCTGTCACCAGGGTGGGGCTGGCACTGGGAAGCGCTGGCAGCAGAGGTGATGCCAGGGTGGAGGTGGACGCCAGCCTTAGCTGGTGGGTGGGACACATGGGTGAGCTCAGCAGAGGGTGAATCAGGTGTTTGGGGTGAATCAGGTGCTGAACCCCTGCTTTTCCATACTATGGAGCATGGTGTAGCCAGGGTGACCTGCCAGCTCCCTGCCCAGCAGTTCAGGCCAGGCAGGTTTGGAAAAGGCAACACTGGCAGTGAGGGACATGAGGAGGGGACATCCCTGGAGTCTAACAATGCCCCTGTCCCTCAGCACTACCTGAACGCAGACATCGTCACCTTCACGGAGGTCTCCAAGGACCCCAAGGGCATGGAGTGGCTCTGGAACCCGCAGATCGTGGGCATCTACAACCGGCTGCTGCAGCGCTGCGAGCTCAACAAGCACACGACAGAGGCGGCCTCGGGTGCCCTGCAGAACATCACGGCTGGGGACCGCAGGGTGAGCCTGGGGACACCGGGGTCCACAGCCTGCCCACCACAGCCCTGTGGGAGGGGGGCACCTGGGCAGGGCTCACCCCAACCTGCTCCCAGTGAGTGGGCTGAGGAGGAGCAGGGGGCTGGTGAGGTCTCCAAGGGGATGTTTGCCTTGCAGTGGGCGGGGGTGCTGAGCCGGCTGGCGCTGGAGCAGGAGCGCATCCTGAATCCCGTGCTGGACCGCGTCCGCACCGCCGACCACCACCAGCTGCGCTCCCTCACCGGCCTCATCCGCAACCTGTCCCGCCACGCCCGCAACAAGGACGAGATGTGTGAGTGCCAGGGGTCAGCCAGGGCTGGGGGGTGCTTCCCAACCTTTTCTTTTGCCTCCCGTTATCTCCAGCCACATCCCAACCCCATCCTGCCTGCTGCATCCCCGTATGCAGCTGAGCCTGCGGGCTGCTCCATCCCCTGTTCCCAGACGTGGCTCTGTCCCTCCAGCTCTGGCCACCAGCCCTGATGTTCCCTTTGCCCACAGCCACCAAGGTGGTCAGCCACCTGATCGAGAAGCTGCCAGGGAGTGTCGGGGACAAGGCCCCGCCCGCCGATGTCATCGTGAACATCATCGCCGTGCTCAACAACCTGGTGGTGGAGAGCCCCATGGCCGCCCGCGACATCGTCTACTTTGACGGCCTCAGGAAGCTCTTCTTCATCAAGAAGCGACGGGACAGGTGGGAGCTGTGTGTCCCAGCTCACACCCGGCCTCCTGTCCTGCTCTCCTCTCCCTCCCTGCTCCAGCACAGTGGAAGAGGGTCACAAGTTTCCTTTCCCAAGCCTTGGTGTTGGGAGTCCCCACCCTAGCTCAGAGTGGCCTCGTGGCCACCTGCCAGCCCTTTGTCACCCCCTAAGGACACCCCACCATCGCCATAGCTGCCTTTTCCCATCAGAAAACCTCTCCCTATTCCTGTTATTGTGGGATCCAGCCATTCACCTCCTGCCTCTCCCCACCCCCACCTAGCCCCAAATCCCTCCAGACCCCTCTGGGGTGGTGTCCTTGAGCTGTCCCATGCTCAGTGGTCCCCAAAACATCATGGCATCCTGTCCCTTTCCCAGCTCAGACAACGAGAAGTCCTCCCGGGCCGCCGCCAGCCTCCTGGGAAACATGTGGCAGTACACCAAGCTCCACCGGGACTTCAAGATGGTACGTACCCATTCCAGAGCCTCCCACTGCCAGTGGGGGGATCCCTAGGGAATCGAGGCCAAGGAGATTCATCCTGGAGAGCCTCACCACCCAAATGCTTCCCAGGATATGGTGGGGCCCCACTCCACCCCTGCTTTTCTCCAGGTGTGGGGCCATCCCAGAGCGTTGTCCCTGTGCTCTGGGTGGGGTGGGGACACTGTGGCCCATCAGTGCTGGAGCACAGGGGCTCCGTGTGCCTGATGGGGCTGTCTCCTTGCAGAAGGGCTACCGAAAGGAGGACTTCCTCAGCCTGTGAGGACACCCTGGGAGCTGGAATGCCTCGCTGGGATGCTCCGTGCTGCAAGCCATGCCGTGGGGAGGCTGCTCACCACCAGACCCCCACTCTGTAGCCTAATCCCTATGTCCCACATGCCTCTCCCCTCTGCCAGGTCCCCTTCCCTGTCTGGGGGACACTTGTCCTCCCTCCTGCCCAGCCTTAAACCCAGCAGCTGCTTTTGGCTCTGCTGTGGGGCCCCAGTTAGGAGGGGGCTGCCCCATGGCACCCCTTGGGGGCCCTCCCCATGCTCAGGCAGCTGTCTGCAAAACTTGGCTTGTCCTGGCTTGACAGGGGGGCAGGAGCTGTAGGGAGCTGGGAAGGCTCCTGTAGAGCGATTCTGGGGCAAGGGAGCTTCTGGGGGAGCTTCATCCCAGCTCCCTGAGCTGCAGGGCCGGGGCTGTCCGTGCCCTGTGCCAGAGCGGGATGTGCTGCAGGTTACACTTTTGTTCTGCCCTGGCTGGGGGGGGATGGAGCTTTGCATGGCTTGGGGGCTTGGAGGGCTCTGAGGTGGCTTCCCACATTTATGGGGTGGCACAGCAGCTGCAGGGAGCTGGGAAGGGGAGCTGTGACAGCGCTGCATTCCCCCTTTGCTGTGGAGGGTGGGCAGGGGGTCGTGTCTGACGGGGTTCTATGCCCTCGCTGCAGGAAGCCTGGGAGAGCTTCAGGGCCCCATCTGTCACCCTGCGGGGACTGTCCCAGTGTGGCAGAGTGGCTCCTCACCAGCTGCTGCCAGGGCTGGGCCCTGCTGGCACAGCAGGATCCAGGCAGGGCCGTCCGGGTCATGTTTGCTGAGCAGTGTCACCCCGTGGGTGGGGAGATGTCCCCGGTGTCCCCGTGCTGGGTGCAGACGGGTCCAGAGCTCTCTGTGCCACAGCTCACGGGAGGGGACACACGGCTGGGCTGGGGGTGGCTTTGGGCTGCCGGTGGGTTTGGGGCTGGGGGAGCCCCCAGGCTTGGGGGGCACAGGGCACCCCGGGGGGACGATGTAGAGTAGGTAGAGGGGTGGGAGGATGGGGGGAGCGGGCGGAGGGGCTGGAGCAGCCCCCACAGTGAGCGGCACTGGCACAGTCCAGGCTCGGGGCATGGGGTGTTTGGCTCTGCAGCTCTCTGTGTACAACCCCCCCGCCCTGTGTACCCCTGAAATAAAGGCCTTGAGTGATGCCCACCTGCACCTGCATTTGGATGGCACCTGGGAGAGGGGGGACAGTGTCCCGGTGACAGCAGTGCCATGGGGACACCAGCACAGGGTGAGGCTCTGTGCCTGGCATGGCTCCAAGTTAGCGTGACAGGGACCCTGGCATGGGAAGGACAGATCAAAGCACTGCCTGTAGTGGGGAATGCCCCTCCCTCTGTGTCACCTGTGTCCCTATCATGGACAGACGCCGTGGGTGCAGCAGCCTTTTATTGTCACGGGGGTTTCCATATGGGACAAAGGTGCTGCCACCACTCCTGTCGGGCACTCCCTGGGGCTGGGACACGTTGTTCCTCGGAGAGCATCACCCATCCCAGCACTGTCCACCGTGCAGGAAGAACATACCTGCCACCCACGGCAAGGGACACGGCCCAGCCACATGGGTGGCGCCCAGGGGTGGCACTGAGGTATTACAGGCAGGGTGCTCCTGGTGATGGTTTTCCAGTCCTCCACTCTGGAGCCAGCTCCTGCTTTCCCAGCATGGCCATGGCTCTGATCCCATCATAACTCTGGGCTCCTCAGCCCTGACCTGGTCCGTGTGTCCCCACAGTGCTGGGGGACACCTGAGGTCCTGCTCAGATGTCATCCTCTGTCACCAGACAGTAGAAGTCCGTGCGGGCGCCGTAGTTGCGTGACCCCAGGTCCGAGACATCGATCTCGGAGCGCTGCCCGTCCCTCAGCTGTGCCTCCTCCATCCCGCTGGAGGCCGGAGCCCTGGGAATGCTGGGCCCACCGAGGCGGGGGGGTGGGGGGCTGCCGAAGATGCGCCCTCGGAGGCCTGGCAGGAGCGGGAAGATGGGTTTAGCTGGAGGGGGAAGGGGCAGGACCCACCCTGTCGCCACAGGGGTGACATCCAGCGCGCGTCTATCCCCTCGGGAGGAGCAGCGGGGACACGGACCTGTGCCGAGGTCCCCTTCGGGGTCCAGGTCTCCCGCGCTGTCCAGGTAGCTGCTGTGCAGGATCAGCATGGGGTCCTTGTCCTCCTGCAGCTGGGTCTGCGGGTCCCCCACGCTCCTTCCCGCCGGGAAGGACACCTTGCGCGGCAGGGCCAGGCACAACTCCTTCCAGAAGTCCGACGATGGGGTCTGCAGGGCCCGGAGGGGATGAGCTGGGCCGGGACCAGCGGAGCACGGCCCCGCAGGGTTCCCTGGGCCTGGCTCGCTCTCCCCGGCGCTGGGAGCTCGGCCAAGGTGAGGGCTGAGGGCTGTGCTCCGGCGTGGCACCGTGCCCACGCACGGCAGAGAAACCGGCCCGACCTGCCAGAACGCTCCCAGGCTCCGGCTGCCAGCCTGGCCCCGAAATGGCCGGAGTGGCCCTGGGCCAAAGCTCTGCTCCGGGAGCTGAGCCTGGGGAGGCCCTGGGGTGTCACGGGGTCCTGACCGTGTGGGTTTGGGGGTGAGCTCCCAGATCCGGGGCTCTTCTGGTTGGGTTTTTTACATGTCCTCCAAAAGGTAAGTGCCCCAACCTGCTCTTTAGCTCTGGAGCCCGGGGCGCAGCCCCAGAGGGCAACAGAGAGGCTGACCCAAAATGGGGAGCTGGGAATAGAAGGTGGTGCTGGTGGGATGGGTCCTGCTCTGCTCTCACCATGGGGCAGCCCCAAAGGGCAGCAGGGAGGCTGGCACTGGGGGTGCTGGGGAGGGAAAGGGGACTCTGAGAGGTGAGGATTGGCACTGGGGGGTGCTGGGGAGGGAAAGGAGGCTCTGAGGGGTCAGGATTGGCACTGGGGGGTGCTGGGGAGGGAAAGGGGGCTCTGAGGGGTCAGGATCCTGCTCGGCACTCACCATGGAGCCGGCTCTCCACACCAGCAGGGTCACTGCGCTTCGGTGCTGCTTCAGCAGGGTGATGGCGGGGTGAGTGATCTCCCGGTACTGGCTCTCGAAGACGATGAAGATGGGTTTCCTGGAAAGCTCCAGCAGCCTCCAGAGCCCTTCCCTGCGAGACAAGTGGGTGACAGGAGGGTGAGGGACCTGGCAGCCCCTCTCCCCTCCTGTGGGAGCTGCTGTGCTCCCACCTGAAGCTGCTGTTGCACCACTCCTGCTCCAGGTATGCCACGGAGAGCACCACGATGAGGCGCCGGCACCGGCTGACATTCATGATGAGGTCAGCTGATGGCTCTGTGGGCAAAAAGGGGTGTCAAGCCCCCAGGTCCCCGTGCCATCCCCTGCCCAGCCCTGCCTGGTGTCTACCTGAGTTGGGCAGGATGTTCTGCTCATCCAGGAAGAGCTTGTAGCCGTGGCGGTTTTCCAGCTGTGGCTTCATGATGAAGTGGATGAACTTCCGATCATCGGGGGCATTGGCATGGGAGACGTAGGCATCGTACAGCTTCCCATCTGGGGAGATCCACAGGGCAGGGATAACGTGGGAAGGGCTGTGTGAGCCCTCTGAGGCCACAGGAGGCTGCTCCCAGTGGGAACACCTCTGGCTCACCGTTGATCTCCAGCTCTCCGTAGCGGTCCCGGTACCAGAGCAGCGCGTTCAGGCGGCACTGGACGTAGAGCACAGCCAGGAGCACCAGGAGCAGCAGGACCAGGAGGGCTGCCAGCACGGCTGGCACATGCCCCACCGCCTCTGCCAGGACAGGGAAAGGCACAGTGAGCAGCACACCTGGGTTTGGTGGGTTTGCACACCAATGTGGGAGAAGCAGCAGGGCCCCTATCACTCTCCTCAATCCCCCCCTGCACCTGGGCTCTCCGTGGGATGCCCCCTCCCTGTCACCAGCAGGTCCCTACCTGCTCGCCGCAGGGTGAAGGTGGCCGTGGCATTGCTGATCCAGCAGGCAAACACCCCAAAATCGGCATCCTGGGTGAGGTTGAGCTGCAGGACGCTGGCCAGGAGCTGCTCCGAGGAGTTTTGGCCAGACCTGACAGGAGGACATGGGCGATGCTGTGGGTTGGGTTGTGTGGTGACAGCCCCCAAAAGCAGATGGAGGGATGTCCCCAGGGCAGGCTCCTTACCAGACAGTGTCCTGGCTGCTGCCCCTGCCCAGCCACTGCCCGTCCTTGCTCCAGGTGGGAATGGGCTGGCAGTGCTCGGTGCCCGCCCAGCGCACGGTGCAGTTCAGCTCGACCTGGCTGCCCAGCACCAGCTCCAGCGTCTCGTTGGCAGCCGGCACCAGGATTTCGGGGGGCACGCTGCAAAGGTCTGGGGGCACAGAGGGAGGGGGTTTGGATGGGAAAGCTGATCCAGCTCCCCCCAGGGCTGTATCATGACTGCTGTAGCCATCCTGGAAAAACAAGCTCTGCCTTGGGGGTCTGGCAGCGAGTGGCGTTCATGGCTGTTTAGCAACACGCTGAGCCGGTTTGGGGGGCTGGGAAGGACCCTCGGCGCCCTAAGAGGTGACGCCAGAGCAGGACCCCCAGCTGAGCTTGCACAGGGATCCTTCCCAGCGGAGAACAGAGGAGAAGTGGGATTTCACCTACCTGCCATGGCGTGCTCAGATGACAGGCGTGGGCGCTGCCAGCATCTCCTGGGGGGACAAAGTCCACCTGCCTCTGCCACAGGGCGGGCTGGGCCTGGGACACACCGGGAGCAGCTCCTGAGTGCTGGCACAGGGAGGGCCCGGCCACCCCGTCGGGTGGGGGTGATTCCCACTGGGGGTGGTGGTGCTGGTCTGCGGGGAAGGCAAAGCCACGTCCCACCCACAGCCTGGTGGCCACTGTGTCACCTGCCCTCCGCGCACTGCCTCCCAACTCGGCTTTCCCAACCGTGAATTTATGTGTGGGAGGTGATTAATGACCAGCTGGGGGTTGCAGGATTTTAAAAAAATGTGGCTTCAGCCCGAATCCGAAACCAAGGTGGGGAAATGAGCTCTGCCATGGGAAACCCCAGCTTTGGGGGGCTCGGTGGTACCTCCTTCCCCTGCCAACCCCCTGCCTGGGCTGCAGAGCTGCCTCCAGCCTGACATGCCCTTGAACCTGCTAATTACCAGCAGTCTGGTTTGTTTATGGAAACGCAGCTCCCACCTGGAGAGCTCCCCGGCGTGTTGGGAGCCTCGGCGCGTTGTTAACCCGTGGCTGTGCCCAGGGATTGGGGACTGGGACAACAGTCCAGGCAAGGAGGGAGCACGGGGATGGCACATAGGGACCCCTCCCAGTTGGCATCATTGTGATGACCCCGTGGGAAGAGGCAGATACTGGGAGCAGAGCCTGGCAAGGCTGGGCTCTGTCCCCACACACCTGATGTGGGTGATGCAGGTGATGCTGGGGCTGGGGTGGGAGTCTCAGGGATGTCCCAGGGCCCATGTTTCCATGGTAAACACCCAGAATCTGGGAATCAGGAGGGGTGAAAGCCTCTCCCAGGGCTCCTCTTTGCTGTGGAGCTTCAGCACTCCTGGCTGCGCCCTGATTTTGAGTGGGAGCAGGGCTGGTCCCCCCGTGTTTGTGGGAGTGGAATGGGAGGGGGAGGTCCGTGCTCTGGCTTGGAGCAGGGATGCAGGCACGGTGCTTCCCTCTGGAGCAGCCTAGTGCCAGGCGTGGGGTGAAACCAGGGATCAAGGTACATGAGAGACGCCCAGTACGTGTTCAGCTTGACCGGCTGGGAGTGATTTATACCTAAAAGATTAACTGGGTTCCTCCATGGCCAGGGAAGGAAGAGGATGGGATGGAGACGAGCCAGCCCACCTGGATTTCACATGGGGAAAGGGTGGGAGACGCTCATGAGGGTGGCATGGGGCTGTCTCTCCGTGGTGTGATGCTCTAGCTCTGATCCTGGATGGGTCACTCCTCTGATGTGGAATAAGGAAGCTCAAACAAACTGCAGCCTGGCCAGGGAGTGTGGGGAGGCCCCAAAACCCCGGATCCCCTTGCTCCAGGAAAAGGACAGTGTTGAATGGCAGGGAATGAGTGCTGGGGCTGCCCAGGGCCAGGGAGGGAGGAGCACCGGCTAACGGGCAGCAGAGGCTCCATTTCCCACATCCTGGCATGGGGACACCCCGGATTGGAGGCAGAGGAGCGTGTGGATGTTGTGGGGTGGTGAATGATGGCTGGGCACGGCATTCCCTGGAGCCACAGCCATGGGGAAAGCGAGCAGGGCAGGGGAAAACCCTGGCCAGGGAGCTGTGGGGTGGGTGTGCCGAGGCAGGGAGCGGGATGGAGAGCGAAGGAGAGCCAAAACGGGAATGCACAGGGAATGGGGTGAAGGTGAAAGCCTGCTGACCTCATCTGGGGCAGCTTCAGCACGGAAAGAAAAGCAGAACAGAGCCGCATTTACCTTTGGAGCTTCCCCAGCCGCAGGCTTCCTGCTCGTCGCCTCCCGCTTGAGCCGACCCGACCGGCCAGATCAGTGCTTGGAATTTCTCTCGAGTTTTTTTTTTTTCCCCTTTCTGTTTTAATAGTTTATCTATTTCTCCTCCCAGCTCAGCCCCTGCCCTGGCCGGCTCTCCCGCTGCCCCAATCCCCGGGCGCCAGGCCCTGGGAAGGGCTGGCTGTCCCTCCCTCCCGCTGCTCCACCTCCACCTGAACCTGCGGGAGGGAATTCGACAGCTCCGGCTGCAGGGGAGAGGGAAAGAGAAGAGAAAAACAGGAGGAGGGGGACAGCAACACACCCAGCAGGTGTCACAAGGCTTGGGGGCCAAGGAGGAGCCCCCGGTTTTCCAGGCTGGAAGAGCCCACGGAGGTGTCAGGGCGAGGAGCAACCTGCCATGAGCTGTGGGGGCTCCTGTTTGTTTCCTCCTCCTCCCTTTCCTTCTCTCCGTGCCTTTAGAGCCTTTTTGCCAGATGAAGCTGGTGCTGGAGGTGGTTGCTCCAGCTGGCACTGGCCGTGGGGAGCCAGATCCGGCCGTGGCCGCTGTGGATAGCAGAAATTCCCTGTGCTAATTACCATGGAGGTGATTGGAGCCTCAGGCATGGATCATGGATGTGGTCGTAGCAGCAGCAGCAGCCCCTGGACAAGCACCAGCCTGAGCCAGAAAAACGTCAACCAGCACGTGATTTGAGGCCAAGAAGAGAAGAGGGCCACGGGTGCAGAGTATGTATTTTCATATATATATATATATATATATATACACGTATGTATATATATTATAATTATAATGATATTTAATAATACATAAATATATGTAGGTGTATATTGAATAACTATGTATATATAAATAAACAGGTACAGGTCACAGGTTGGACTCTGGGCCTGTTCCCATGGAGAAACACCCAGACTCTGACTCCTCATTGTTTAGGATATAAGCTACCAGTGCTGTTGGCTTGGTGTGGGAGGGAAAGGGACAGATCCCTGTTGGCATCCCTGGGGAGAATCCCCTGCTCTTGGTCCCCCTAGCCACTGGCTGTGTGTGTTTGGAGCAGCAGGTATTGGAGCAGCCTTTTTTTGAGGGCTGCCCACTTCTCATGGACACTGTGATGCATCAGCTGGAAAATCCTGTGTAAATCTGTTGGATTTGTGGGATGGTGAAGGATTGCATGGAAGAAGCCCAGGTCCTGGGGATGGCAGGGGTGTGGGGAGGCTTGGGAGCAAACCAGGAGCTGATAAGACCTTTCTTGTCCATCAGGGTTATCCCTGTGGTAGGTAAGTTACATGGAGGAGCAGATCCAGTTTTGGTCACAATGGTGCAAAACCAGGACAGGCCTGAGGGCTCAGCAAGGTCCTATGGGGTTGTTTGTGGTTTTCCATGCTCTTGGGAGCGAAGTTTTGAGGCTGAGTTGACCCTGGTGCCTTTCCCTGCAGTCCTGGCTGTGGGTGTGTCACCTCCAGGGCACAGCTCCCAGGACTGACACCTTGGGAAGTGTCCGTGGTGGGACCCTCGTGGGACAGGGGCAGTGCCAGGGTGGTGTCCAGCCAGGCTGGGGTCACTGCTGGTGGGAAAGAGGGGGCTGCCCCCCAGTCCTGCTTCTGGGGTCCCCTGTCAGAGCCCCCTGAGCTGTGGCACCTGTCCAGCCCTGGGGTGTCACCCCGTTCCTGCTGCAAACAAACTCGTTCTGTCTGGAGCAGGGGGGCCAGCCAGTAGTGATGTCTAAAGGAAAAGGTGGGATAACCCTATAATTTGAGATTTGCTGTGTTTTTCCCATTTCCCCAGGTATTTCTTTTATCCTTGCACGTTTACCAGGCTGTGTTCCCACTGTGCGTGGCCAAACCCTGGTGTCCCACCAGCCAGCTCCCACACAGCCCTCAGCGTGGGCACTACAGCTGTGATTGTCCCCACCAAGACAAGGAAAGGATTTGGGGGATGATTTGGGGTGGCAGAGGAGGAAGGCAGGAGCAATACCAGGCAGTTTTCCACGTGGGTGCTGTATTTATTTACCGATGGCTGGTGGCTGCTGGGCCAGGAACAGCTCTCAGGACCTGGCTGAGCCCGAGATAACAGCGGCGTTTTCCCGTGGAGCCGCGTCCATGGAGACAGCCGGGCGGAGCTGCAGCCGTGTGGGAGTCCTGACACACGGGGAGGAGCTCGGGAAAGAGGGATTCGGGTGCCTCGGTGGTGCAAGAGTGAGGAGGTCACGGAGGGCGGCGGAAAAAGAGGCCAAAGTGCAACAAAAGGGCTGGAGAGGGAGGCTGGAACAAGGTAAGTGGTGTTTCCTGTGCTTAAGGAAGCGAGTGACAAGGACCCAGGTGATGTCCTGCAGCACAGCATCCTGGTGCCCCTGGGTTTGTCCCTCTGTCCCAGCCACTCCCCGTGCCAGGGAGGCACATCCCAGCTCTCCACAGCATCCTTCCTTCCCGAGTCAGAGAGCAGCCTGCTCCTGTGAAGCCACTGTCCTTGTCATCACTTCCCAGCTCAGTCCCAGATGGGACATGTGGCACTGTGTCCTGGGGTTCATCCAGCACCCCTGGCACTGCCAGGCTGGGAAAGAGGCTCGAGTCTGTGTTCTCCTTGGTGGGCAGTGGCTACACCTCGGTGGAGTATTCTGCCGTGCTGGGGAGAGAGGAGAGAGGCGTTGGGAAGGGAACTGTCTGAGCTGGGAGGTGTGGGAAAACACTCCCAGTCGGAACAGGGCCTCTTCCCCAAAATAGATGGAGAAAGAATGACAGGCTGTTGGTGGGGAACCCCTGTTTGTGGGAAATCCCAGAGTCAGTAGGAAGGCAGAGATGGAAAGCTGTGACAGTGTGGTGTTGGCTTGGTTTTGCACAGCCTGGGTTTTGGTAGTGTGGGGGCACAGAGGTGACTTCTGTGAGAAGCTGCTGGAAGCTCCCACCCTGTCTGGCAGAGCCAGTCCCTGATGGCTCTGAGGATGGACATGCCACTGGCCAAGGCTGGACCAGTTAGAGATCTAGATAACATATTTAAGAAGAAAATCAAAACAAAACAGGGGAGCGGGTTTTTTGGCAAGCCAGAGAAGAGGAGGAGGTGAGAACATGTGAGGAAAACATGCAGACACCAAGGTCAGTGCAGAAGGAGGGGAAAGAGCCATTCCAGGCACTGGAGCTGAGATTCTTCTGCAGACTGTGGTGAGACCGTGGTGAAGCAGCTGTGTCCCTGCAGCCCATGGTGAAGCAGCTGTGTCCCTGCAGCCCATGGGGATGTAGAGATACCCCCACAGCCCATGGGGATCCACAGGGATGCAGAGATCCCCCCATAGCCCATGGAGGAGATGCCCAGGCTGGAGCAGGTGGGTGCCTGGAGGAGGCTGTGATCCAGGGGAGAGCTGGTGGAGAGAGGGGGCCCTGCTTCCAAGCTGGAGCAGCCTGTCCTTGAAGGACTGAGCGTGTGGAAGAGTGACCCACACCACAGCAGCTTTGGGAGGACTGCATGCCCATGGGAGGGACTCACGTTGCAGCAGTTTTGGGAGGATTCCTGCTCGTGAGATTGGAGCCGTGGTGGAGAGGGTTGCAGAGAACTCTCTCCTGTGGGAAGAGCCCCCATGGTGAGGCAGGGGAAAGACTCATCTTCCTGAGCAGTGGAAGAAAACCTTGGGTGATGAGCTGACCAAAACCCCCATGCCCTGTCCCTGCACTGTCAGTGGGAAGGAGGGAAGGACTGGGGGTAGCAAAGGTGTTTTAAGGGCTTTTTTTACTTCTCATTATCCTCTTCTGATTTTGTTAGTTATAAATTCACTTTGTACTTCTAAGTTGAGCCTGTTTGGCCCCTGGAGTGTTTTCTCCCGGTCCTTATCTCAACCCATGAACCCTTTGCTAATTTTTTCTCTCCTCTCCCCAGCTGTGGCAGGGGAGGGTGAGTGAGTGGCTTTTGTGGGTGCCTGGAGTTTGGCCAGTGTCAAACCATGACAAGTTGTCTTAGTTTGGAAGATGTTAGTGGGGATGTGTATTCTATTTGCCATCTGTTAGAGGTGGGGCAGTTATCTTCTGTTAATTGGGCACTTTTCTTTATCTCTCCCACAGCCAATCCTCCCTTCGGGAAATATCTTTGTTAATGGGCCATTGAATCTCATTGCATGACTGATATAATTACATCATCCCATTGGGAGATGTTCTGCCCAGGGGGAGGAGCCAAGCATTCCCACCTGGATATAATCAGAGATTTAGAACACACAGCCCCCCTTTTCCCACTGGATTCCCAGAGAAGCAGCTTTCTTCTCCACTGCATTCCCAGAGGAAAGCCAGGCCCATCTATACCACTGCTGGACCTTCAGAGGGGAACTCCACCATTCTACAGGATCCCTGCTCCAACAGAACCATGCCTGGCACTGCAGGAGGGCTGCAGCCACCATTTAATGGGACTGCTACCAGCACCCTGACCCACAGGGTGTCAGGTTTTATTCTGACTCTGTCAGTGGTTTGTTTTCTTTTTTGTACTATGACATTTGTATTTTTAGTTTTCCTAGTAAAGATCTGTTATTCCTATTCCAATATCTTTGTCTGAGAGGCCCTTTAATTTCAAAACTATAAAAATTTGGAGGGAGGGAGTTTACATTTTCCATTTCAAGGAAGGAAAATGTAAAATAAAACCGAGATGTAGGTGTTTCCTGAACCCCACTATCTGCTCCCATCAGGATTACGTGTGGCAGCTGGGACAGGGTGGCCATGGAAAGGGGTCAGGCTGAGCCCTTCCCAGAGCAGGGCTGTCTGTATGGGACAGCAGCACTGGGGCAGCTACAATAGTTCTGTTTCCTACAGAAATACTTAATCCTTTCTCTTTAAACAAAGTTTAGATGGAAAAATTAGACCAACTCTTTCCCTGGTCAAAATTGCTTCTTGTTTTAACTTGGGGCTTTTCTTTTTCTGAAGGAAGAGGGGCTCCAGAGCAGAGAGATCCTGAAACCTGGCAACCCCTGGCACCTTCCAGAGCATCACCCACCTCAGTTCCTCACGGAGATGGTTGTGTTTTTCCGTCAGAATTTTATTCTTGACCCTCTGGGGCACATCGGGGATGTACCAGGCTGCGATCAGCTTCACGCACAGAGCCACGTGCTGTGGGAAGCAAAGGCAGTCAGGGGCTCCCAGCCTGGACACGAGGCACAGATCCACCCCCTTTCCCAGCCCTCTCTTGCCTCCCTGGGTGCTCACCTCGAAGAGGATGAGGAAGGCGAGCCGGGCTGCGAAGATGTGCCAGAACTGGACAGTGTAGGTGTAGTCGTCAGCATTGCGGTAATCCCGGTACCTGCAGCACAGCCCCGTCAGGGCTAGCCCAGGCCCTTCCATTCTGGCCTGGATGTCACAGGGGGTGCCAGGGGGCTGCTCTTACCTGCACTCCTTGATCTGCTCCCCTTTAAATACTGGCAGCACCTTGGTGTGGGGCTCGAAGTCCTGGATGTGGAATACGGAGAGGCTGTTGTTGATGTACCCGGTGGAGCAGCTGTGGGGAAGGAGCGGGTTGAGCACGGGTTGTACCTCCTGTTCTGGGGAAGCAGGACCCACCTGGTGCTCTCACTGCCCACTTCCACAAAGCCTGGTGGAAATGGAGGGCTCAGAGACTTCTGTCTAGTTTGAGTGAGCTGGGTCAGTCAACAAGGCTTAGAGAAACAGGGGGAGGGCAGGAGAGAGCGCGTGCCTGCACCCTGGGAATCCTGTAGCTCTCCAGTGTTACACACTGCCCTTTCCACTCAGTTTACCCACCACAGGGATGATGTGATGATGCCATGTGGGAATGTTCCCCTGCTCCCCTTTCCCCCCACACCTTGCTCTGGGGGATAGCTCAGCTGTCTTGTGCTCCTGCAGTGGTGGCACTGAGGCAGGAGGGGACACGGTGGTGGGGATAGAGCCGTGGGGATGCTGTGGGCAGGGACTGTCTCAGAGCTGAACTCACTCCATGTTGGTGTGGTTCTCCCTCGTGCAGGGGCTGTACATGTACTTGTAGACCTGCACGGGGATGAAGTCGGAGGTGATGGCGATCACCAGCCCGTTCCCAATGACAGCCAGGATGCCAATGGCCTCTAGGACCTGCAGCCAGATCCCTGTGGGAGAGGAGCAGCCAGTGAGGTCCCTCTGCCAGCTCAGTGCCACCATTCCAGCTCAGGGACAGCTCTAGCATGGCCAGGTCAAGGAGGGAGCCTCCAAGCTGCGCTTCAGCCTCTGTCAGAGTCAAAGCAGCTTGTCCTTCTCCCATCCATGGCTCTCCCTGTGCTGTCCCATGGCTGTGGGGGGCTTGGGGGCTCAGGCTGGTGCTGGCAGGACCCTCTCACCGATGTCCTTGGCCTTCCTGGGCACCATGCGCCGGCGCAGCCGCATCATCTTGATGGCATCCATGTGGATCTCGATGACGTTGTTGACGAGGGCCAGCAGCGGGGCCAGGGGAAAGGCTGCCACGAAGATGGTGGTGAAGCTGTACTGGATCACTGTGGAGGGCAAACACAGGTGCTGGAGTGAAGCTACCACAGAGGGGATGTCCCCTCTGCTTGGGTTTGTCCTGCTTTGTGGCTTGGGTCAGAGGGGTTTGCAGGGGTGGAAGGGGAGATAGCCACATCCTGGAGACACCCAGTTCTCACAGGGCTGTCAGAGAGTGGGATCTGTGGGGATAGTTGAGCTAGCCAGGCACAGGCACACCCTGGGGTTACAGCCCTGGAAGGAGAGGAGGTCCAAGGCAGGGCCAAAGGCTAGCAGAGTTTCTTGCTCTCTGCTAGCACAGTTGCTTTCTCTCAGTTTTGGGAATGATCTTGGTGTCCCAGGGCTCTCAGAGCAGGGCTGGGTGTGGAACTGTGGCTCCCTGCCTGTGAATGGACTCCCTAGCATCCATCACTCCCCAGCCAAGGATCTGCCCCACGTACCTATCTCCAGGTACTCGTTGAACAAGCTGAAGACATTGACCTCGTTGAGTTCATAGTTATTCAGCCACTGCCTTTTGCAGGGGTCCTCTGCCTCCTCCTCCTCTCCTAACATCAGACTTCTCCTCTGGGGGTGCTTTTTCTTCTTCCGTAGCTGGTGGGATATCAAGCTGCAGCGGGAGAGAGGGATTTGTGTGGCTGCCTGAGGAGGACAGCAGGGCTGGGCTGCTGTCAGCACATCCCTGGAGGAAGGGGAAAAGGAAGAAGGCCAGGGTTCCTCTCCATGGAAAGTGCCAGTGTGGGGAGCTTACGGGATGAGATACTCCATGATGTTGCTGATGGTCTGCTTGAGCACCATGATGACAGCCATCTGGATGAAGAGGTCGGTGATGCAGCCGCTAGGGTGGCACTGGAGGGGACAGCAAGACAGGGGTAGTGCCCTGCAAGCAGAGTGGCTGGGCCCGAGGGACCCTTTGGCAGGTGCTATGGGAGAAAGCTGAGCTTCCCAGAGGCTGCCTGGGCAGCAGGGAAAGGAAGAGGAGGAGTTGTTTGTGGGGTCAGTGGGTGCCTCACCTCCTCCAGCCTCCAGTGGCCCGCGATGCGCACGTAGTGCCCTGGGTGGCCATTGACCCTGAGCAAGGAAGCAACAGTGACACCCATGGGGTCATGGCCCTCCCGAGTCCCAGGCGGGGTTCCTGTGCCTGGTGGGGAGGGCAGAGGGACTGGGCTGTCCGTACACCCTGGGGAGAGTCAGGAGCAGCCATCCCAAACCCTGGCTGCCCGGTGTTCTCCACTCACCGTCCCAGGAAGAAGGCGACATAGATGAGCGAGGAGAAGTGTGTGAAGAACTGAAAGAGGAAGATCTTCATGGTGAAGCTGTTCTCACGCTGGGTGGAGGTCCGTGGTTTCTCTAGGAAAAGGAATAATGCCCAGGGGCTTGCTCATAGAGCAGTGGGACCTTGCCCTGCTCCCCCATGGGTGCCATCACAGATCCAAAGGTCCAAAGGGTGTCTGCTGCTTGTGAAGCCTTCCCTGCCCTCCACCTGAGCCCTCTGAGGGAGGTAAGTCCAGCCAAGCAGGGAGGTCCCTCAGAGCCATGAGCTGAGGCAGAAAGGGCCTTAGAGCTGAGAGGAAATCCATGTTGTGACCTCTCCTGGAGCTGGGGTGGATCCTGCTCATGCCAGATCTCAGCTCTGCAGAGCTGGCTGTGGGGCACCATGTGGGCACAGGTGAGTGTGTGCTGGGGGGCTGCTGGCCCCCTGTCTGGAGCTGCCTGGGAACTGCCTTGTGCTGGTGGAGGCAGGGAAGGGGATGGGAGGCTGGCTGGGCGCTGCAGGTGGGACACACCTCATTAATTTCCCTTACCCAGGTCACAGAGGAAGAGGGCCACTTTCCAGTTGACCTGCAGGACAGAGGGATACCATGAGCAGGGGGGGAAGCTGGCCATGGGGAAACGCTGCCAGGCACGCCGTGTGTCTCCCCACCTTGGTCATGACGACGATGGTGAGGTAGTGCAGCACGGCGCCCGTCAGCACGGCGACGATGTCGGCGTGCTGGCTCAGCAGGCTCGTGTCGCTCTGCGTGAACACCGCCACGGCCATCGCCCGGTAGATGACGAGTGCGTGGGCAATGCCAATCAGCACTGTGATCTGTGGGGAGCGACAGGAGGGCTCAGGAGCCACCCAGGCCAGTGCTCCATCGCTCCTGATGGTGCCCTCAGGAGGGCCCTGGAGGAGGCCTCAAAGGCAAACCAGCGCACTTCAGTGGAGGCCGACAAGTTTGTGAGGTGGTTGTAGTGATGGGACAGGGAGTAACGGGTGCAAACTGAAGGAGGGGAAGTTTAGGCTGGATGTTAGGAAGAGATTCTTCCCTGTGAGGGTGGGGAGATACTGGAACAGGCTCCCCGGGGACATTGTGAATGCCCCAACGCTGGCAGTGTTCAAGGCCTTGAACAACCTGGAGTAGTGGGGATGTCCCTGCCCATGGCATGGGGCTTGGGACTAGATAAGGTCCCTTCCAACCCTTAACATTCTGTGATTACAGGACTCTATGTCTCCATCTAAGCCAGTCTCCAGTGACCCAGAGCAGGGACAAATGCATTGGGATTTGCCTCTTCCTGCTCTCCATGTCACTGCATTGATCCTCACTGCAAGAGCAGAGCCTTCAGCCCATGTCCACGAAGGGAGGGTGGCCCCTGCTGTCAGCACAGTCAGGTGTGGGCATAGGAAGCCCCAGGATCCTTGTGATGGGCATGGAGGTGTCCCAAAAACCTGATCTGTGCCTTTGCTCCTTTGTCCATGTGCCCTCAAACCAAACGTTCCCGTTGTCAGCTGGCACCTACCATCAGCAGGGCCAGGATGAGCACAATGGTGCTGCGCAGGTAGGAGTGCTGGTACAGCCGGGGCTCGTGCTGTGAGTTATTGATCAGCTGCAGAGCCAGCTCCTCCTTCAAAAAATAAAAAAATAAAAGTCAAAAATGGGAAAGAAAAAGCACCCAGCAGTGCATTGTGCCCCTTGTGTCAGTGAACTTATGGGATGAGCAGTGCTGGAGAAGGACAGGTGTGAGCAGCCAACCCACAAGAGCATGGCCAAGCCTGATTGAGTTCAGCCTGGGCAAGGGACCCTCTGATGTGTCTTTTAGAGAACCAGGTGACTCCTGCCGTGAAAGCAGGAGTCTGCACTGAGCAAGAAAGATGAAAGTCCTCACCTCTTCCTCATCCCACCCATACAGGTCCCAGCTGGTGACCACATTGGCTCTCTCCCTCTTCCACAGCTCCAGGAATACAGTGGCTGGATTGGGAAGGAGAAAGTGCAGTGACATTTAGGAATGGCTCTGTCTCCCAGAGAGTCATACCACATCCAACCTGCTGGCAAACCAGCCTGGATTGCTCTTGGCCCATGGACAGGCAGTCCCCTCTGTGCCTTGGTGACCTGGAAGGGCCCTGGACAGGCAGCAGTGAGGGAACAGGGATGGTGCAGGTGAGCTTTCACTGGCCTGGTCTGGTGTGTCCATTGGGAATTTGGGATAAGTCACTTTTCAGGTGGAATGGGTGTCCTGCACTGCTCCCTGGCAAGGCTACACCTCTCCCAACTCCAATTCCAACCACCCCTTATGTTAATTGGATGGATGCTCCTGATTGTGTCCCTGTGTGAGCCAGCCCACGGACACACTCAGGACTGTGCCATGGTTTTGCAGGTGGGACACCCAGCCCACTCCTGAGGTGGCTGGTCAGGGAGCAGGCTGTGGAAAAGCCAGATGGGTGTGTAACTAAGGCAGTGATGGGATCCCATCATCCCACAGCAAATGCGATGCCCTGCAGTGATTTGGGAAGGTGGAGGAGGAGTTTGGAGGCCTCTCCTTCCTGTGGTGGTGGCTATTTATAGGCAGCTGCTGGAAAATTGCTGGGTGCCTTTGGGGAGGCTATGCTGAGAAGAAGCTTCAGGTAAGGAATATTTGGGGAGCTGGAGGATATCAGCAGGGTGGTTTTGTCTCTTGCTGTGTCTGGAAGGGGAGCTGAAGGCTCTGGAAGCAGAGGAGATATATAAACTCCTGCCAAAGGGTGAAGCTACATTGGTGTTCCTTTTTCCACCTTCTGCTCCCTCTCCCAACCACATGTGATGTGCTGGGCACCCAGGCATGGACACCTACCCCAGATGGCCATGAATATGGCAAACACCACCGTGGCCTCATTGTCAATCATGTGAGTGACCTGCAAGAGATGAGGGAAGAGTGTGATGGGGCACTGAGAGGCAGGGGCTGTGGTACCTCAGGGTCTTGGGATGCTCATCTCCCCCGAGACAGGTAAAGGTGCTACAGGAGGGCAAAACAGTCTGGGGTGGGGCTTCTTTTTAGTGATGTGGGAGCAGTATGAGCTGCTTTCCCCATCCTTTACCTTTACCCTGCCCTGGAAAGGGGGTTCCCTACCTTGGCATAGGTGCAGGTGTCAGAGAGGAGCCAGAACGAGCAGTTCTGGTCGCAGAGCGGGCACATGATGGTGTTGTTGGCATTGCAGATCTCCTTGCTGGAAGAAAGGAGAAGAGAAGCCAAGGGGGATGAGGGTGCCTCAGAGCCACCTGCAGAGCTGGATGGGATGTGCATTTGGCATTCCCAAGGACCTTACCTCACCTGGCTGGAGCTGAAAACAGTAGCCCCAGCTGCCACGGTCGCCAGCCCAGCCACGGCAGCGAAAATCAGCAGGTAGGTGTACCAGCCCAGCCAGGCAAAGTACAAGGCCACCTTCTCTCCAAAATAGCACCTAGGAGGAAAGGTGAGGTTGGAGATCAGAATTTGGGAGGCACTAGAAAATGCCCGTGGTGGCAGTATCTCAGTTTTCATGGTGTGGGGAGTAGGCTGGAGTCATGGATAAGAAATGACCTGACTGAGGGACTGGGAGCCCTGTATCCTGTGCCAGCTGTCAGAGGTGCACCTCTATTTAAGATCTCCCCTCTCTACCGAGCCCCCTGGCAGGTTTATAAAGTAACATGGTTTTTGTCCCCCTGCCCATGGAGTTAGTTTTCAGAAACAAGAGCCCTGCTCTTTCCTGGGATTTCATGTGGTTGTAGGAGCCCCATGTTGCCTTTCCTGCCCCGAGTTCAGCCTCAGGCTGGCTGTGCAGCACTGATGCTCCATTCCAACCTCTTCTGCCTTCTGAATGTGCCTGGAAACCAAACAGGTTCATTACAGTCCTCAGAGACGAGGGGGTTGTTTGATGCTGCAGGATGAGCAGATGGAGCTCAGAGCCACAGGGATAACCTCAGGCTAAGAGCTTTGGAAGGTGCAGAGGCAGCCCAGTGCTTCTGAGAAGAGCCAGGTTCAAACTAATGGTTTTTAAGACAATGCAGAAGCCTGGCAAAGGGCATTGAGCTCTCTGGGTTTCAGGTTGGACCTCCTGGTTAGAAAGATCTGCCTCTTGTGCCTGTGTTACCTGATCTGTTCAATTGGCTGTTCCTTAAATAGAACTCTCCAGCGAGCCCACTTCTTCTTCAGTATTTCCCTTATCTCTTCTTTCTGGAGAGTAGAGAAGTTGGTTGAATGCAGGAACATCAGGGCACCCTTAATGCCCTGCTGGGAGCTTTGCTGTGCCCTTCACCCAGCGAGCTCTTGGTGCAGCCCCAGTCACCCCCACCCCATCCTGCTCCTCCATCTCTCCTGGATTTTCCACCCAGGCACTGTGTGCCCAGCCTCACCTTGTGCAGGGGAAAGGCTGCCTCAAACACCTTCTTCTTCATCAGGTCATGCAGCTTCTCTGGGAGCAGGGCAGAAGGGACAGCGTTAGGCTTGGGTTTTGGGGGGACAGAGCAGAGGAACTGCTGGTTCCTGCAGTCCAAATCTCCCAGCCTCTGGTTGCAGCAGCAAATTGACTTGTCTGAGCTCCCCCCTTTTCTGTTCTCCCCAGGATGGCAAGGCAGCTGGGATGCCAGTGCCCAGGATTGTTGGGCAGGATTCTTCCTGCAGGTCCAGGCTGAGCATCACCCCTGTGATCCCCATTCCCTTACCTAAGTCGGACGTCACAGTGTTCTGCAGGATGAAATGCACGACCCGTATCCTGAACAAGAGAAACTCTGCTTAAAGGCTGCTCTGGGACACAGACTTGTGTTGTGTGCCTCAGGAAAACAGGGCAGAGAAGGGAGAAGGTGTGCACTAAAATCCAGGGAAGTGAGGGAGGGAGAAATCTGAGCAGTGAGAAATCCTCAGCTTTCTATGTGGGAGGTGAAGAAGGGTTCTGTGGAAAATTAAAAAGCTGGGACAGCCTTTTGGAAAATGGATTTTGGTGTGGAGAACAGTGAATGCAGGAGGCTGGAAGTCAGCTCAGCACCCACCTGGTGGTCATTGGGACGTCCTGGTAGGCACTGGAGTTTTGCTGCCTGCTGTTGGGGTTCGTCAGGAGACGCTGGTATTTCCAGAAGATGTGCGGCGGGGCACGGACTCCATAAAAGAGCTTTGTGTCCTCGATTTTCTGGTGAGGGGAAGAGAAGGGCTGTTAAAACAGAGCCAGAGAGGCAGGGAAGAGCCAGAGCTGGAAGGGCTGGGGGCTGTGTGAGTCCTGGGGCTGGGGTCTTTCTCTGCTTTCTCTGCTGGTTGAGCAAGTGGGTCCTTTTCCAGCTCTGATATAGTGAACAGCTCAATGGTTCAGGCCTCTCCCATTTTCTGGGATGCAGGAGCACAAGTCAGGCCAAGTATCTGCTGCCTTTTTCTCCCAGAGCCTCTCACCTTGATGGTGAAACCCTTCTTGCTCAGCTCATCCAGAAACTTTTTCCTCTTGATCTCCTTCTCACTGCCCATTTCATGGATGTCACTCACCAGGACAAAATCCCACTTCTCTTCATTCTGCCCACAAAACCAGCAGGGAATTATTAGGGATGGAAAGCTGAGAGCTCTCCTTCCCAGCTCCAGCCTTTAGAGGTTTGGACCCCCATTGTGGCTGTGTAGAGGGGAGCTGGGAATGAGCAGGGGAAATGGGGATTTGTCCCCTCTCTGAGCTGCAGATGCAGAAGGAGCAGAGCTTACCGGGGAGGCAAAGGAGTCCGTGTCCTCAGCAGGGGATTCCCTGCAGGGAGTCAGCAGAATTTCATCCTGGTGAAAAGAAAACCAGTGAAGGGGAGGCTTCAGCAGGCTCCCCGGGAGATCCTGTGTTTTCCTCTTCCAGCAGCCTCCAAGAAGTGCCCAGGGAGGAAGGTAAGAGCACCTGGTGTGAAACATTCTCCCACAAGCTCCTGATCACCAGTTTGCGGTCTGGCCAGGCCAGCCAGGGGTTTGTGTTCAGGAATGCTGCAGGGACTGGGAGGGTGTGCAGCCTCCCCTAGAACTCCTTGTGCCCAGCTGTGCCCTGGGGCTGTGAGGGATGGGGACCAGGGGAAAAAGCCTCTCTCAGCTCTTTCACCTGATGCCCTGATATTTGTACTGGGAAATGTTTACCTTTCACCCTCTCTCTTCATGCTACAGTGGATTTTACAGGCTTTAATCAGCCTTTTCCATTTGTCCGTTGTTCCTGTCAGATAGGTCACAGGTTTTTGGGTTTCTTGGGGGAGGGTGGGGAAGGTAGTTTTAAATTCCAGTAAAGGGAGAGTGGAGCATGGACACTTGGAGGCTGGCACAACTCTGCAGGAAAGCAGGTGAAAAAATTCCTTGGAAAACCTGTTGGATACCTCAGGCTGCAGCCAAGGGACAGAGAGGGGAGGATGAGCTGCTGATCATGAAGTCATAAAATATCCCAAGTTAGAAAGGACTCACAAGGATAATTGAATCCAGCTCCTGGCCCTGCACAGGACCATCTTAATCATCTATATGTCTAGGAGTGTTGTCCAAGCACTGCTTGAACTCTGGCTTCTGTTCCCCTCCTGTGTGTCAGCGGCTCTGGAGAGAGCAGCTGTGCAGCTCCCACCTTCCTGGGTACAGGTAATTACACTCAGACATCCAGGGGTGCAGATGTGGGGGAGCACAAAGCAAGCATCATGGAATGGCTTGTGTTGGAAAGGACCTTCACACCCATCCACTCCCCCCAGGGACACCTTCCACTATCCCAGGTTGCTCCAACCTGGCCTTGGATGCTTCCAGGGTTGGAACAGCCACAGCTTCCCTGTGCCAGGGCCTCACCACTCCCACAGGGAAGAATATATTCCCAATATCCTATCTAACCCTGCTCTCCTTCAGCTGAAGCCATCAGCTGCCCCTGTGGGGGTTTTTCCACCCTTTGGTGTGATTTGTGGTGTGTCCCCACAGTTACACCACTCTTCCCAAGGGAAGGTGATGCAGCACTGCAGCGGGAAGGGGAATGGGAATTCCAAGGATGGGATTACTGTCACTTGGTGTCACCAGAGACACTGTGACCTAAAAGAGCAGCCAGCCAGACGAGTTCCTCCAGCTGTAATCTTGGCAGCAGAGCCGTGGTGGTGTAACTGTGCCCTGATGTAAGATCTGCATCCCGAGCTTTCACTGGAGAATGAGGCCATGGGAGCAGAGAGGCCGGGATGAGGAAAGGGCTGAGATAGTCTGCCAGATGCTTGCTCACATGGATCAGCCAGAGCACAGGAGCCATGAGGAGACTGACTGACAGGAATGAGGAGTGGGAAGGCTTGAGAAGAGGGATGCTCTCCCCAGAGGTGCTGTTGTGCCAAGAGCCAGAACTTCTCTTGGATAAAAGTACCCCAGATTACAGCAAGAAGCAGAGGGAGGGTTCTGGTGCTGTCATCTTCTCTGGCCAGGTTTGTGGGGCAGGATTGGGTGCAGCAGTTCCCTGTATCCCGGTATGAGCTTCCCTCTGGGCACAGGAGAGGGTGGGAGCCTCTCAGGGATCTGCCCACTGTCAGTGCTGGGATGCTGGCATGGATCTGGGCTGGCACACTCTCCACTGTTGTGTTGGCTCATTCCTGCCTGGCTGGTTTCTCTCAGCCCCCATGTGCACCAGCCGCATCCTGCAGCAATTCTCCGCTGGTGCCACCTGTGATCTTGTGGATGGATGTGGAGAGGAAGCATCCTTTGGGTATGGGAACGTTTTGGGGTGTTCCTAATGCCACCTTGGCACACTTCTGCTGCTGCTGTTCCCAGTAAAGCTTAAGATGAGGTGAAGGCACCTGCTGGCATGGCACCTTCTGTTCCCAGGTGGTTCCCAACTCCAGCATCTGTAGGGACCGTCCTGCTTGGGCATCTGAGCATCCCAGCCAGCACATCCACTTCCTTGGGAAGAGGCTGGGAGGTTACCAAGGTGGGCTCACAAATGGGATGTTGGATTCATCCCAGCTGGAGCTCAGGCTGCCATGCAGGTGCCCAGGTTGCTTTTGGGGCCATATGGGATGTGTATGGAATCCCAGAATCCCAGAGTGGCTTGGGTGAGAGGGACCTTAAAGCCTGTCCAGTTCCACCCTCTGCCATGAGCATGGATACCTTCCACTGGCCCAGGTTGCTCCAACCTTTCCAGCCTGGCCTTGGACACTTCCAGGGATGGGACAGCCACAGCATCTCTCTGGGAAATCCATTCCAGGGCCCCACCACCCTCCCAGGGAAGGATTTATTCCCAATATCCCATCTAATCCTGCCCTCTGTCAGTTTGAAGGCATCTCCCTTGTCCTGCTGCTGCAGTTCCTGGTGGGAAGGCAGGGATGTATGGGCAGGGATCGCCTCAGAGGGCAGGGACTTTGGATCACTGCTACTCTCACAAGTAAGTGTTTTTTCCTGGGAATTTGGGATGCTTCTGACTGTGGCTGCTGGTAAGGCCACCTGGGCTCTGCAGTGGTTGTAGGAACCCTGGGCTCTGTCCCTGCTCTTGGGAAGGACAGTTTCGGTTTCACTCCTTCCTGCCCTGTGGAACAGGATGTGGACATGCCGCTGTGCAAAGGTGTAAAAGTGACTGGCACAATGGGAAGCAGGAATTTCCATATTGAAAAGGGTTTCTGTGCCTCCAAGGTGCACCTCTGGTCCTTGTCCCCAGCCAGGTAAACCCCTGCCCTGAGAGTTCCTTCTGGGAATGGCACAGGCACCCTTGGGCTGTGTGCACAGTCACCAGTGTGAGTAACTCAGGACAAGGACCTGGATAGGATCTGGCATCCTTGTTTTCCTTCCCAGTCACGAATTGGTGTGGGGTTGGGTGGTTCCCTCACCCACACTGGGATGATCAAATTGGTTTTATCTCCAGGATGTTTCTTACTCAGCTTCTCTTGGACCACTTCCACCTTAGCCCATGGCTTGCTGAGAAGTGGGACAGCCTTTGCTTGCACAGGCAGAGCACTGTACCTTTACTACCTACCCTGAATTTGGAGTTTGTCTGGCTTTTCCCAGGAAAAATCTCACATATTTTCTTCCAATTTAGAGAAGAAAAAGATCACAGCTCCCCCTCTGCCCTTGCTGTATTCCATGTGCTGCTGGAACACCTGGGGCTGTCACCTCTGCAGTGCTCATTCCCAGGTTTACATAAGCTCCATCCATGCCATCCTTCCCTGATCCATGCTCTGGGACCAACATGTGGGGCCAGTGTGACCCCACTGCACCTTGGGATGGTGCATGGGACCGGCAGCACACCCTGCTTTCCCTGTCACACACCTGTGGTAGGAATTTTGTACCTTAAAGGCTGTGAAAGCAGGTGAGTGGTAGAGGTTGGAGATTAGTGTATCCTGTATTTCCAAGCCACAGGTGCTCAGAGGTGCTGAAAAGCAGAATCCCGGGAATATCAGGGCAGTTTCTGTTCCTACCTGCATGGTGAAATGGAGAGCCTTCCTCGGTGCCCCTCAGGGCAGATCCCTGAGGAGAGGGCTGGCGTGCAGGATGGGCTGGAGGCTCCTGGGCTCTCTCAGGCTGCGGTTTCCTTCCCCAGCTCCTTGGCCTGAGGTCTCAGAGGTCTCATGTGCACCGAGAGCTGCTGTGACTTCCGTGTGGCACCCGTGCCTGCCCTGGGAGGGAGCTGCCTGTGCCTAGCAGTGGGCAGATATCAGGAGGAGGTGAGGGAGCTGCCCTTCACCCTCGCCCAGAGGAGTGGCAAGCCCAGAACCGCCCCACACAGGTAACAGTGCCGAGCTCCTCCTGCCAGCTCCTGGGCGCTGCTGCTTTTCCCCTGCCCCTCGTGGTGCCAGCACTGTGTGTGGCACCCTGTGACATCCCCCAGAGGTGCCATAAACTGGCCAAAAGGAGATATTAACAGGAGCTCTGGAAAGCTCTAGAAATCTCCTCTTGACGCCTCGCTGGTTGGTAAAACAGCTGTGGGAGTCGGGTGCTGTTTCCTTCCCATGTGTTATGGTGCTGTCAGCCTGACCTTGAACACTTCCACACATGGCTTCTCTGGGCAGCCTGTGCCAGGGCCTCAGCACCCTCAATGGGAAGGATTTCTTCCCAATATCCCTTCTAACCCTGCCTTCTAGCAGTGGGAAGCCATTCCCCTTATCCTGTCACTCCATGCCCTTGTCCAGCTTCCTTGCAGGCTCCCTTCAGGGAGTGGAAGGGTTCACCCCAAAGCCTTCTCTTCTCCAGCTGAGCAATCCCAATCCTCTCAGCCTTTCCTCATGGCAGAGCTGCTCCATCCCTCTCATCAACTTGGTGTCCCTCCTCTGGACTCTCCCCAACAGGTCCATGTCCTTCCTGTGCTGGAAAACTGGAGCTGGATGCAGGAGTTCAGGTAGTGTCTCACCTGAGCAGAGGAAAATCAACTCCCATCGGGACCTATGGCTTGGAACAGGGAATAACTCTTATTATAAAAAGTGAGTGAAAATGTTACATGTAAGCCAGATCTTGCCTAACACCTGTTTTTTTTTTGGGGGGGGAGGGGGTGTTGTTGCTTTCATTTACAAATAAGAAGAGCATTTCCTGGGAATAACAGGAAGGTCAGTAACTGCTCTGGATTCCCTTGTGCCCTCCAACAGCATTCCTGTGGGCTGCTATAAAATAAACCAAGTCCTGTGGGTGGTAATCCAGCCGTGTTCTGCTAGGAAAGGCAGCCAGCATTTCCAGAGTGGCGCTCCCAGTTAAGCCACCATCACCCTGTGGCTTTGCCAAGTGAACAGGTGCCAAACCAGACCTGGGGATTATTGGGAGGGAAAAAAAGAGTTATCATCCCAATATCCTGCTGTGTGTGAAAGCAAGGTGTGGGCAGACCTTTAGCCTTCCAGGGCTGATCCATGAGCTGGGAGTGGAGAACAGGCTGTATCTCTGGGAGAGAGTGTGTGTGTGTTTACCCAGCGAGAGTGAAGCCCTGTCAGGCGGTGCTTTCCAGCAGGGCAAAGGCCTCTGCGCAGGGAGCGCTGCTGTGTTCCAGGCAAATGGGGTTGTCTGTGGGAGGAACAGCTGTGGCACTCCTCCCCTGCTCCTGCTTCTCCTTCCTGAGCAGGGCTCAGCTCTCTGGACAGCCCAGGAGGTCATGCAGCCAGCAGCAGTTCCCAAAGCCCATGGATGTCACAGCCAGGGGGGAAGGTGAGTCTGTGCCTGCAGGTTGGCTCTGGCTGAGGTGTATCCAGCCCCTGCAGGATCTTTCAGGGCACTCAGAGGAGACCACGCTGCTGCTGCTCCTGTTCAGGAGGAATTTGGTTTTGCCTGGGTGGGATTTATCTGCATTTAGAGCAAGGCAGGTGAGCAGGTTGATGCTGTCCCTCTTCCAGTGCTTCCCTCCCCTCCTGCATTTGCTGCTCTGCGGTGACTGGGGCTGATTACAGCAGCAGGCAAAGCTGAATTTGGGGATGGAGCCATAAGAACCCTGTGGGAGCAGAGGAAATTATTTAGGATGTGATCAGCTCTGTGGCTGCTGGGTTGGTCACACACCTGAACCCACTGGACTCCAGCTGCTTTGGGCAGCGATTTTACCTGTACTGAGAACTGGCAGGGAAGCTCCAGGAGCACTGCCTGAGCTGTCAGTCCTGGCTGGATGTGGGGATGGTAATTCCCACCTGAGGAGACTGCTGAAGGGTTTTGTGTGTGAAACCACTGCGGCTGGATAGAGGGTACCTGTCCACCCTCTGCCTGGCAGCAATGCTTTTGGACAAGGAGGCACTGGTTCAGGATGGTGCTAAAAGGGCAGCAGATGTCTGTGTGCTCTCATAAAGCTGGGGGTGTTTTCACCCAAATCCTGGTCTGTTTGCATCCATGGATATCCCTGGAGCTACAGTCAATGTTAGAGCAGAGGATGTGGTTTGGGGTGAAACCCTGCTTGTAATTGAAGTAGTGTGTGCTCATTCCAAGCAGGGAAGGCTTTGACTGAATATTAGGAGAAGGTTCTTCCCCCAGAGAGTGGTCGGGCACTGAGCAGGCTCCCCAGGGAATGGTCACAGCCCCAGGGCTGCCGGAGCTCCAGGAGCGTTTGGCAATGCTCTCAGCCACACAATGGGATTGTTGTGGTGTCTGGGCAGGGCACGAGCTGGGCTGGCTGATCCTTATGGATCCCTTCCAACTCGGGATATTCTGCGATCTCTCGGAACGAGGTGAGTGCCTCTAGCTCTCATGAAGCATCGTGGGATGTGTTTTAGGCTGGAGAGGGGATTGTGCAGCTGACAGAAATGTCCTTTATCTGTCCCAGCACTGGCGTTTATCCGTTCAGCGGGCGCTTGCCCGCTCCTCGCCCAGCCCGCTCCTGCCCTCCCGTGGCCGGCTCCGTGATTCCACAGAATCCCAGAATCCTGGAGCGCTTGGGACTGGAAGGGACATCCAAGCCTGTCCAGTGCCACCCCCTGCCATCGGCCCTGACACCTTCACTATCCCAGGCTGCTCCAAGCCCCGTCCAGCCTGGCCTTGGGCACTTCCAGGGATGGGGCAGCCACGGCTTTCCTGGGAAACCTGTGCCAGGCCCTCAGCCCCGCACAGGGAAGGAGTTCTTCCCAATGTCCCCTCTAACCCTGCTCCCTTTCAATATTTCACAGAACCATAGAATAGCTTTGGGTGGTGTGAAAAACGCCAATCACTTGTTTTTAAAATTTTAAAAGTTTAATAGTAATTAAATGGTTATAAAAAATAGCAATACAATTAGAGTAATAACAATTTGGACAAATTGAATTAGGACAATATGAGACAATAAATAGAAAGAGTTACGGACATCTGGGTATCTATTTCTGGGCAGCACGAGAGCCCGAAAAAGGACACACATTAACAAAGGCTTAACCCTTAAAAGCGATAGCCTGTTGCATATTCATACACCTCATACATGATGCATAAATTCCATTCAAACACCGGAGTCTGTCTGGTCATCATCACCTTCTTCCTCCGAATCCTAAC
This sequence comes from Melospiza melodia melodia, assembly GCF_035770615.1. Lineage (NCBI taxonomy): Eukaryota > Metazoa > Chordata > Aves > Passeriformes > Passerellidae > Melospiza > Melospiza melodia. The sequence goes on along the minus strand of NC_086199.1, from coordinate 55,689,487 downwards.
AGTGCCTTCGAGGCGGGAAGAAGTTCGTTTCTTCTGATAAGAGAGCAATAAATTATTTTTCTCTGAAAGATTTAGGTGTCCTGCGGCTGCTATCTCGCTGCAAGTCCTTTCTTTAAAAAAAATGTATCCTACATAGCATAGTTTCTATTTTAACATTTTTTATAACCTAAAACTATATTTAACACTGTACTTAAGAGAATTAATACAGCATTACTTTCTAACACAACATGCATAATATTCATTTTAATACTTGCAAAAAGCCAATCAAAAAATACATGCATTTTTCACACAGGGAAGGATTTCTTCCCAATGTCCCATCTAACCCTGCCCGCTGTTGTGTGTAATTCACAGAACCATGGAAGAGCTTTGGGTGGAAGGGACCCTTAAAGCTTGTCTTGATTATTTGCCATCCTGTAAATGTTTCCTCTTATTTCCTTCCCTGTGTGTTTTCTCTACTCCCACAGGACTTTGCCTTCCCTCCACACAGTATTCCTGGAGCTTGCTGCCATGCCAAGATCTTTCCAGAAAGCCGGAGCTCCGTGCCCGCCGTCCGGGATCAGCGTGGCACGTTCCGGATGAGGAGCCTGACCGAGGTAATTTGGGAAGGGCGGAGGGATTTTAGAATTCTTCAAATTCAAGGGCACAGGGGGCACCCTGCAAGCACCCCCAGCCCTGGCCAGACCCTTCGTGTGGGAACAAAAATTTTCGCCAAGCACAATTTTATTTCGCCAAAACGAAGATTTTTGCCAAGTACAATTTTATTTCGCCAGCAAAACACACATATTTAACAGATATTAAACATTTCATTGCCCAAAGACGGGAATCGGGACAGCCACGGCATCAGGCATGGGGTACCCAGCGTGGGACACTCGAGGGCCGCACGGCAGCCTGGCAAAGGGCACTTGTTTTTACCACTTTTATTCTGGGGTTTTGTTAAGGGCTCTGCGCGGAACGCAGACATTTTGTTTAAACATTTTGTTTAATTACCGCTCTCCGGCTCCCTGAGGGGCCCGGGCTCCCTCCATGAGGGGCGGCGGCTCCGCCTCATGGCGCCGCCTGGCGGTCGCGCGGGGGGGGGGGGGGGGGGGGGGGGGTCGGGAGGCCGCGCGGTTGCCACGGCAACGGGAGGGTGAGAAACGACGCCCGGCCCGGCCCCGCCTTCTCCGGGCGCCGCGCACGCGCCGGCGCGGGGTCGCGCGCACGCCGCGTCACGCCTCCCGCCGCGCGGCCCCGCCCGCCCCGCCCCTCCCGCCGCGGCCCCGGCCCCGGCCCCGGCCCGCGTCCCCCGGGGCGTCCCCACAGCACCCCCGGTGCCCCCGCCGCCATGAGGCGCGGCGGGCGCACGGCGGCAACGTGGGCAAGGCCGCGCTGGAGGAGCAGCAGCCGCCGCCCCCCGCGCAGCCCAACGGCGGCGCCCCCGGGGCCGAGAGGGACGGTGCCGGACTCCGCCGCAGCACCGAGTCCGAGGTGTACGACGACGGCACCAACACGTTCTTCTGGTGAGAGGCGCCGGGCATGGGACAGGGGGCTCCGAGTGGGCCGGGGGGGCCCTCAGGAATGGGATATGGAGGGGCTGGGGAATGGGATGTGGGGGTCTCTAAGGAATGTGATCTGGGGGAGTTGAGGAATGGGATGTGGGTGTCCCTAAGGAATGGGATATGGAGGGACTGGGGAATGGGATGTACGGGTCCGTAAGGAATGGGATGTAAAGGGGCTGGGGAGTGGGATGTGAGGGTCCCTAAGGAATGGGATGTGGAGGGGCTGGGGACTGGGGTGTGAGGGCCCCTAAGGAGTGGGATATGCAGAGGGCCCCAAGGAACGGGATACCCGAGTTATCTGCTCCCCGTTATCTGCTGTTTACGTGCCTCTTCTGCCTCCGATACCGGTGCTGCAAGTGCTTCCCTGGTGTGGCCCTACCGCTAATTGTTTCCTGGCAATTTAACGGGAATTCAGGGCTGCCTTTTGGCAGTGGCGCCTCTTTTCCCCACTTTTCCAGGAGCAGGACCGTTAGGGCTGAGCCCGATGGCTTGTCCTGCTTGGTGGTGCTTTGGAGGTGTTTTCCTGTACCTTGAGAGCCGTCTGTTTTTGGGCATGCGTTCCTGCCTGATTCCAGTTATCAGCATGGTTTACATGGACTCTGCCTCCTCCTCTCCTCTCCTCTCCTCTCCTCTCCTCTCCTCTCCTCTCCTCTCCTCTCCTCTCCTCTCCTCTCCTCTCCTCTCCTCTCCTCTCCTCCCTTATTCTTGGAAGGGGCTTTTTCTCTTTTCCTCCCAGTGATCCTGGCAGAAAGCTCAAGTTGTCCTGCCCCACTCCTGCTGGGCAGGCATTGTATGTTTTTGTGTGTCTCAGTCAATAAAACGGGTGCAGAAACTCACAACTGCTGGTGTTGGGCCAGCAGAGAGAATTAGCTTTTTGTTAAATTCAGTCCTTGCAGAAGAGGTGTGTTTGTACCTGGAAAAGTGCTCCTAAATCCCAGTCTTGCTGGAGGTGTTCCATAAATCCCCTCAGCAGCACGCTGTGTGTGTGTAGGCAGAGGTGATTTTCCGTGTGTTAAGCACGCGTCCCTTTCCATGGAGAAAGCCCAGCCGGCACTGAAGGTTTGGAATCCGAGCCGAGGGCGCTGGGATTTTGGCTGGAGGAGTGGGAGGGGAGGGCCCTTGGCTCTCACCCTGCCAATCTGGGCAGCAGCGCAGCCGAGGGTGTTGATCCCGATGAAGGAGTGACATTCCTGCCAGTGCAAGCTGCAGAGGGACACTGGGATGCTGCTGGGTCCCTGCGGGGACACTGTGGTCTCGGGGACACAAGGACGTGTAGGCTGAGCAAATCGCGGGATCCCGGTGCCGACCTTTAAATGGAAAATGGGTAAAGCCGTCCTTTCCTTACTCCTTCCTTCAGGTGGCTCCTGCCAGCTGTTTTGTGAAGCCTTGAAATACCTGGTTTTGCTGTAGAATCCCTCCTCGTGTCAGCTTTTGGTGGTGGTGACAGGACTGTCACCCCAGAATAAATGCTGTAATGCATTTAGTTAGTGTGGCCATGTGGATTGTTCCTTTGGAAGTCTGGATGTGTGCCTTGTTCTCTGAGGAGCGTCCCTGTGTCAGGTGGACAAATGTCTTTCTTAACTTCCCTATTTATCCAGTTTTCTTTTCCCTAGTAGCTTGTGCTGGCAACCGGGAGTTCAAACATCTGGAAAGTCCCAAGGTTTTTCCTCGTGTAACTTTTGCCCTGTATGTGCTAGTGTATCCTTTGGCAATGACTCAGTTCCTACCGTGTCCAAGAATAAAGATGATCCAGGGGAATAATTTTCTTCCTGTGACCGTTGGGACTCCTCTCATGCTGTGGAGGTGGCCACAGGAAAGGGAGGTTTTTAAGAGTGGCTGCCCTCTGGCTTTGGGAAAACGTGGAAATCATCTTCTCTTTGGAGTTCAGGAGTTAGGGATAAGGTTGCTCTTGTGGCTCACTCTTTTTGGGAAAATGAGATTATTTGGGATCTGTGAACACAGAAATCATTCCGGGAGTAGTTTAATTTGCAGAGGTGATTTTCCTGCTGCAAATGTCGTCCTTGGGAAAGGTGGAGCTTCCTAGCTGGCTTCCTGCTCTTTAAAGTCTGCTTGGAACTTTGAAAAACCACTTGTGTGCTGAAATCCCTGGTCTTATTCCATATAAATGAGTTGGAAAACACTCCCTTGTGGGAACCTGCTCAGTCAGCATAACCTGGCAGCTCCCTTTGCCATTAGGAAATGCCAAGGGAAGGGAACAGGAGGAAGCTTTCTGAGGCAGATCCGTGGTTTCTGTATCATTTATCCCTGAACTGATTTCCTAGTGGGGGAGCTGGGAATGCCAAGCTTTTCTGGCAAGCCACTGGAACATGTTCCCTGTTGTTTCCATCACCTTGGATTGTTCTTGTCTGTGTGCCTTCAGCAGCAGCTTTCACACAAAGCCCTGCTTGTTCTGGGGTCATTCAGTTGGATATTGTGGGTGATGTTCTCCTAAGATTTCTGCAGATATTTCATAGCTTGTCTTTAGCCAAAGAAGATTTCCCAGGAAAATGTCCATTCAGTCTTGATTTGAGGGTGTTGGGAGGTGCCAGATGCACTTTTGCCACCACATTTTGACTCAGTGGGTTAATTGCTTTTTTCAAAGCCTTACTTTAATTTGGATTTCATTAGCTTTAATGTCACTTTTTGATTATTAATGTGTTTTATCTCTCACGCTAATAATCTCACGTTGCCAGCACATGGATGTGATATAAATTCCCGAGGTCATGGTGTGGCAGCAGAGATCTGTGGAGCTCAGGATGTTAAAATTAATAAGAAAATAACTAAAAAAGAGGGAATGGCAGTGTGTCTATGGGCTAATGGCATAGTGTTTGTAGGAATTATTTCCACCTTCTTGTGCAAAGAGTGTGGAATTTGCAGCTAAGGAAGAGGCAGTCCCTGCTGGCATGTTCCTCTCGCTGTGCTCAGTGTTGTGACTCTTCCCAGATGGCCTGGGAAGTGAGGATATGTGTGGGCAAACCAGCTGGTGTTGGAAAGAAGGGATTGCTACTCAGCCCAAAACATTCCTTACCCGTTCCTCGTGGAGATTGCTCTTATCTCTGAAATACCGGGATTTGCTAAGGGCGGTCTGCAGGAAGAGGTGGGGATTTATCCAGAAGGGAGATCAGGGAGGTGGAATATCCACAGGTTGGTTGGCAGGAGCTGCTCCCTGTGCCCTCTCCAAGGCAGCATTCCTGGAGTTTGCTGGGAGCTGAGCTTGGGATTTTTCCCTGCTTTGATGGCACCACTCCGAGCCGCGCTGCCCGCTCAGGATTCACTGCACTGGAGAAAAGGAGCATTGCTCCAGAGCCCTGGGTCACCCTGCCATGCTTTTCCAGCCTGTGGGAATGCCCTGGGCAGGGAGCAGGGACATCCAGGCTTGTGCAATCCCACTAAGCCACCTTTGCCAGCTGGTCATGGATGAGAGGGCCTGTGCCTTGGGAATTGCGCTATGGGAATGGCATTGCCCTTTCCTCAAAGGAAGGGCTACATAGTTCTGCCAAGTTAGCTGGAAATGCAGAAGGAATATCTTTGTGGAGAGGGCCTGTCAGAGTTCAATGTCCCATCTGGATATCAGGTCTCTATATTCCTTTATTTATTTTATAAACACATTCCCAAAGTTTTAAGGAGAGTAGGGAAGAATGTGCTCAAAGAATGTTCCCTGTAATTCCCTGTCACTTGTCTCAGTAGAACTGCCCAAAACTATCTTCAAGATGCACATTTCCATAGGTTTAAGTAAAAAAATGTTTCATAATCAAAATAGGGCATTTGTGGAACTTGCAAGCTCTGTGGAACTGATGGAAACTTCGGGAACTTTGGGAACTTGGTCTTTCCTCCTCAGTGGAAGGAAAACCCCAGATTTGCTGAGGCTTTGCTGTTGACCTGTAGTTCTGGGCCTCTGGAGCTCTGTGCTCCTGGGCTCCTTTGTGGAGACGGCAAGGAAAAGGCAGGTTGCTATTTTGGAGTGTCACACGTCTGTACGGAAATTTAATCGGCCTCGGGTGACTTCAGGGATGTGCCGAAGATCTGCGACTGCTCTAAGAATAGGGACTGTTTTGTGGACTCTGAGGGTTTAAACAGATTTTAAAACATAACACAGAGCTTAAAACCAGCAGGGATATTTGTATGGTTGGGTTTGACTTGAAGTTTTCCAAACCGTCTGTCTATCCCCAACAGTTTGTCTGTTAGTTACAATTTTTAATTCAAATAAAAATTAAATTAGTTTTAAATTGGTATTAATTTTTGTCGTGTTCTCTTGTGTCTTGTTCTTGAAACAACCCTCTGCTGCTTTTGGAGGAAAGGGTTTGTTTTACTGTTTGCCATATCTTCTTAGGATTTCCAGGTGATATGTTGGTTTATGGAGGGTACAGAGCTTTGACATCTATTTAAAAATCTCTTTCAAGAATGGTTTAATGAATTTGCCATTATTTGGAATAAAGAATTAACTAATGAAAAAGTTGCTGACAGATTTTTGGGTCTGCTGACAGATCCTTTCACCAGCAGCTGCAATTAATGCAACATTTTTGACCCAAGGGGCAAACTGGACTGGCTCTCCTTTGGAATTTTGTTCCACTTAAGAGGACTGACCAAAATATTAATAAATAAATTCTTTGCATTGTGTTCCAGTGATTGTTATTGTGTTTAATGGAGTTGTTGCATCACTGGTGACAAACAAGCTGTGGATAACAAGGGTGTGGTCCCTGCTTAAGCTGATTTTAATTTGTGGGAGATTGAATGAGGCCATGGGCTGCCTGCTCCTGGGTGGTACTCTCTCCTTTTCACCCAAGGATCTGCCAGAATCTCCCAAAACCTGACATGTTTAAACAATTCCCTTGCATCATTTCTGTCATAGACTTCAGCTGGGAAATAAAAGAGCTTGTAGTCATTTTCTTGACAGACCTGCAGCGTCTCAGTGTGATGGGAGAATGACCTAGCATGAAAAAGAGAAGTTGGGATCAAACTTAATCCTATTAACTAGGAAAAAACCCACTTTTTTGTGATCTGCAGTGTGGGAGAGCTTCACTTGCTCTCACTTGGTGTTTGAATTAGCAGGTCAAGGGCTTGTGTGAAAACAAACCTGATTTATTTCATCTCAATCTCCCAGGGCTTGAGTGGGGAAGGAGCCAAATGTGTGCTGCAGAAAGGCAGAAAAATAAGCCACTTAATATTCCACCTTTTTAACAGCTTGGGATTTGTTGTGAACTCTCTCCCTGGCCTTAGATTTTTTTGTTCTCAGGTACATCAGGCACTGCTTTGCAGAGTTTTTGATGTGAAACCTCCCAGATCTGGCTGCAGTTTGTACCCCCTTTGCTTCGGGCGTGTTGCCCAAGCTCCTGTGTGTAATTCTAAGGGGAAGATTCCCAGCTTAGCTCTTTTCAGCCTCCCAGGCTCCAGGCCAGGAGAACATAAGCCTTTCCATGTAATTCCTGCCTTGCTTACCTTGCTAGCTTGTTCTTAGCTCTCCTTCCCCTGGTGTGTTATTTTAAAGTGTGTGTGGAGATGAAAACCATCCCTTTGTGCCGTTAAATTCATCCTGATCTCTCAGACGAGCCCTTCCTTCAGGAGAGCTGCTCCTTTTTCTGGAATTTTATTTTATTTTTGAACTCTCAGGCTGTGAGAAGACATGGTGTACATCCACATTTCCTGGCTTGTTTTCCTCACTGGAGTGGATTTGTGTGATGCTGTGCTCCCTCTCATTGCTGTGTCACTGCTCTCAGCTCTCTGCCAGGGCTGCCAACTTGCTCTTCCCAGAAGTCAAGCCCATCTCCAGAGTCTTTCATCCCAGCTCCTGGAATTCACGCTGTGCTGGAAGCCCCTTTACCTTGGAAACCTGCTAGGAGGGAATCTGGCAGCATCTGGAGATGGGGGAAGTGATGAGGAGCAGCCTCTTGTTTCTCCTTAAGCAAGGCAGCTGGTTGGGCTTCAGGCTGGTGCCTGTGGCACCAAAAATAAATGGGAAATGCATGGATGGGGCTCCCCAGCACCAACCCTTCACTGTCCCACAAGATCCTCACAGGGAGGAGCGCAACTGAGTCACCCTTGTGCTGATAGAGGGGTTCTCAAGGTGTTTGTCCCAGGGAGGAGCTGTAATAACTGATTTTTTGGCAATTTATGGGGTCTGAATGCACTGAAAAAGCAGCTGACTTGGTGTGGGCGCTCAGGTGGTGAAACAGCAAGGTGGGATTCCAGATTTGTTTTTCATAGCCTCTTCAAAAATAACTAACAATATAACTATTATATATAATACATAATATCTATAACTCTACAACAATATATCTAACTGTGTAACAATAAAACAACACAATAATAAGTTTCAAAACCAGACAGCAAAACAAGAGAAACTAAAACAGTCTGGAGTTCATGTAACCTGTCTGGTGTTGTAGAATCCATTCATTCCATGCACAGGTGATGGGTGTGCAGGGGCAGGGTGTGATTGGAGCGTGGGCCCCGTGCTGCTGTCCTGCCTCCTGGGAGAGGCTGGGTTCAGTGCTCCAGCTCCTGCAGGATCCAGGGCAGCCCCACGTGAGCTCTGATGGCTGAATCACCTGTCCTGGCACCTGGGAAGATGCAGCTGCCGAGCAGGAGCTTGCAGCTCCCAGGCTTTTCCCTGGGTTTGGGCACCCTGATTCCTTACTAATTCTGGAAGTACTGGTGGGGCCTGGTGGTTTTCTGCTGGAGCTGGTGGTCTGAGTCCTCAGGAGCACGAGGAAGGAGAGCCTTCAATGCCAAACTCTGTTCTGGCAGGGGCAGAAGAGGATTGTGTCTGCTTATGAGGTATTGCCTGTGTGGGATTGCAGGGATGCTGTGCAGAACTTGGGCTTTGCAGTAGGGTGGGATTTTGGTTCACTTTTGCTCTGAAAGGCCAAGCCTTTCCTGGACTTTCAGAGCACTTTCAGGTGGGTTACTGTGGGGTTGTTTCAAGGGAAGTCAGTGGATGGTTTGGAAATTCTAAGGTTTATTGTGCACGGCACAACCTGAGTATACAAACCTTGGAATGACATGGGATGGGATGTGAGCTGCTGTTACAAAAGAATATATAAAGAAAATGGAAATAGTGCCAAATATGTCACATACAGACACTTTCTTTTACAAGTTTTCTTCTCCCTTCAGCTTCCTCTTTATAGGTGGGGTTTTTTATTAGTTTGTGTTAAGGGATGTTATCCTCTAAACCAAAACTCTTGGCATGTCCTTTGGCCTTACTTGGACAGAGTTCCCATGCTTCCCAAACGGGGAAGGAGTTTTCCACAGTAAGTGGCTTCTTATTAGGAAGGGAATTTTCAACTTGAAGTAAGAAAAGATGCAGACATTGTAAGAATATTCTCTGTGTGATGATCAAGGGGTGCAGGGTGTGGGTGTCACCTGGCTGGGTGTGCTCTGCTCACTCTCCTTCCATAGAATCACAGAATCCTGGAATGGTTTGGGCTGGAAGGGACCTTGAAGTTCATCCAGTCCCAAGGGCAGGGACACCTTCCACTGTCCCAGGCTGCTCCAAGCCCAGTCCAGCCTGATCTTGGACACTTCCAGGGATAGGGCAGCCACAGCTTCCCTGGGCAATGTGTGCCAGGAGAGTTTCTCCCTGAGTGCTTCACCAAAATCCACGTAAACCTGTGGGCTCCCATGGATGAGGATGTTTTACTGCTGTGGAACAGCCACCCAGCTTTGCTGTCATGGGTGTTCCCGCAGAAACCCCTTGTGCTAGGTGCACTGAAACTGTAGGAATATCCTTGGAAATCCGACATCTTGAGGTGGCATCAACAGCAACTGTTCTCCTTTAGAGATTTTTTTTTATTATTATTTTTAATGACTAGTTTTTCTTGTGTAATTCCCATGTCTGGAGTGAATTCCCTTTGGCTGCTCTCAAGGGCCTGCTTCCTCAGCTGCAATTTTGATTAGTAGGCTGTGAAATAGAGCAGCACTGTCAGGTGTGGACCTGCCAAAACTGGGGAGACACCTGGAGCTGTTTAAATTTGGGTGTTTGCACTGGGTGCTGGTTTTTTCCAAGCTGCTGCTGATCACATGCAGTGCCACTGTAAGTTCTGCTCTCTGTGCTCTGCAGTAGAGAATTCCTCAATATTCCTGACTGCTGGCCGTGGTTTTGGCCTCCTGAGGCTGCTCTGGCAGGGTGAGATGTGAGTTTTCCTGCTGTTTAATGTCACTTTTCTCTGTTCTGAATTTCAGGAGAGCTCATACCCTGACAGTCCTGTTCATCCTCACGTGTGCGCTGGGCTACGTTACCCTGCTGGAAGAGACTCCCCAGGACACAGCCTACAACACAAAGAGGTGAATATCTCAGAAATATCTGAGTATTCCCAGGTGTGTTCTGGAAAAGGGACCTCCAGTGACCCCTGTGCTCCCTTGTGGAAGTGTCTGTTCCCTTAGGAAGTTACAAAACCAGTCATAAGTCTGTAAGCTCCTCTGATGCTGATCATTGAATTCAGTTTCTAATCAGTTTAGTGTCACTGTCAGCCTGTGGCTGCTCTGTGGTGTGATTTAAAGCAAAATACAAAAAGCTTGCTAAAGCCTCCTGGCTGGGTTTCTTTGGCAAGGGTTCTGTTGCTGTTTCTTAAAATAGCTTTTTCTTAAAGATAACCTTTCCTTAAAATAACCATCACTTCAAAATGCTGGGGGCTGTGACTAAATTTTTCTGGCTCAAATGCTCTTTGTAAAATTCTGTTCAAGATTTCAATACAAATCTTTGTTTGTTGTTGAAAATTGCTGTGAGAATGTATAGCCCACAGGGAAGCTCTGGGGAAATAAGAATGAATCTTACATGTGTGGTCAGTTCCTACAGTAATTTAAACTGATCCAATGTGGTCGAATTTCTCCCCTTTTAAAATACAACAGGGAAGAAAAAGGAGCTAGGAAAGTGGTGTTTTAAAAAGCTAAATATGTTTTAAAGATATGCTGCAAAGCATCATTGCCAGAAGCAAGAAAATAATTGTTTTCTACCAGTATGGTTTCTTAAATATAATGAAATTTTTCCCCTTGCTATTGAAGGGTTTTTTTCCCCTCTTTTTGTACATTTCTGAAGTGACTCAGGATATAGCATCCATTGTGCTGGAGATGCAGGAATTGTGGTATTTCCTGAGATAATCTTGGCTGTTGTTCTGGTGGTTACACAATGCCTGGGGGTAATGGAACTCCCACTGTGCCCCACTGAGAGCTGGGATTTCACACGGGGGTGACATGGGACAAGCTGGAAGGTGTCAGGAGCTGGGAGAGGTTCTGGAAGGTTGCTGTGTGAACAAATAAATGCCATTTTGTTCCCAGGCATAATGAGGGAGGCCAGGCTGGAGGGGTGGCGTGGCCTGGAATGGCCACTCACAATTGGGAAGGGGAAGAGCTGAAAGAGAAGTGATGATGCATCCTTAGGGAGTAATACAGAGCTAAGGTGACTCAGTGGAATATCTTATTATTGAGCTTAGAGCCTCAGCTGCCTTAATCAAAACAAACCCAGGGAAGATTAGTCAGCAGGTGGATCTTTCTCTCAGGAAACACGAGTTGCTGTGTGCTTATCCAGTGCCCAGGTGTTAAAATCAATTTACAGCATCCTGCCAAGAAAGGGGCAGCAAATGGGCTTTGCTCACTGCTGCAGCTCTGCAAGGTCTTGGCACAAAAATCCTTGAAAAGGAGCATCCTGAGGCTTGGACGTGAAATATTCCATGTTTTATGTCTCTCTGGATGAAAGGAGGTATTTCAGAGCAGGGTAAGATGAGCACAGTGTGCATCAGTGTATCCATAGCCCAAATTGTCACAGATTTTTTTGCAGATTTTTTTGTCACAGATTTTTTTGTCACAGATAACACATCCATGCTGTCATTCCAAAGAAATTATTTAAAATCCCTCATCCTGCCCTGAGACCTTTGCCAGCCGTGGTGTGGGGCTGTGTTGTGCTGCAGTTCCAGCCCCAGCCAGCACGAGGCTGTCCCTGTGTGCCAGTGTTCCTCGGGAGGGGGGGTTTGTCACCAGGGAGCAGAGTCTGGAGCTGTCACGGGCTTTTATTTCCACCTGCTGCGCACTGACAGTGGAGCAGTGTCTGAAATACTCACTTCCAAAGGCTCCAGCCTCCTTTGCTTCCATGCCCTGCTTGAGGTGTCCTTGTGAGGTGCTCAGAGCAGTAAATTGGGGTGAACTGCCCAAATTTGCTGCCTCTGTGTTTCCCAGACTGGAGTTATGGGATGGTCCCACCTTCTCCCCTATAAAATCAGGATTTTGTCACCCTATAAAATGCTCCATGCAGTCACTGGCAGGAGCAGGGTGAGAGGTGGATTTGTGGGATCACTCACAGCAGAAGTGATGGGCAAGACCTGAGTGAGAGCAGGAACCTCTGAGCTCACGGGGTGTGGTGTCCATGGCTGAGATTGGTGTTTGCATCTGTCACAGGAATTCTTCTGTCCTGAAACAACTAAAGGAGGATTGTTTAGGTTGGTTTTTTTTTTTTTTTCCAGATAAGGTTGCAGGAGCTTTTTCTATGTAAATGTAGTAAGAGTTCATTGGGATCACACACGTGGTCAAATTGCCCCCAGTGTAAGAACAGGAGAACATTTCCTTTGTTAGGTAAGGAGAGGTTGTGCTGTGAACCTGTCTGGTTGTGAGGGCTTTATTCCCACTGTTCTCCCAGCCATGGGATAGCTCATCCTGACTGACAGCTGTGACATTCTCCTCTCTTCAGCCTGGACTCAGCTCCAGCTCTGAGTGCAGCCAGATAAACACTGAGCACCTCCTCTGCATACCACAGGAGAAATCCACAGCTCCCAAATATTTGGAATGCTGAGCAGGGTGTCTTGGGGGGAAAAAAAGTTGTTTTTTTTTTTCTCCATAAAAACACATTCAGGTTTAAAAGCACCGGTGTGCTTCAGGGCTGTACATTGAATTTCCAGCTGGGAAATGTCTCTCCTGAGATGATTTTTTTTTTACACAGCTCTTGGCAATCCCTGCTTTCCATGGGGACACATCCAGGGATGTGTGGGTTTGCATGCTGATCTCCTGCTGCTCTGGCTGAGCACCCACAGGGAAAATGAGGCAGCAGGAGGCCAGAGCTCTCTTCAGGGCTTGTGGTGCCCCAGGGGGTTGTACCAGCTGTGCCAGCATGGATCCGGCCCGGGAGGGCACAGGGAGTGGGAGCTGCCTCCTTGAATCCCAGGACAAAGGGCCATGCACAGCTCCTCATTGTCCTGTGTGTCTGAATCGACTCTCAGCACAAACAAGAGTTTGTTTGTTTGTGCTGATGGAGCTGCTGCCAGCCTCTCCCTTTTTTTTTTTTTTTTTTTTTTTTTTTTTTTTTTTTTTAATTTGGTTAAGTGCTAAAATGATTTTTGGGGACACATTTTGCTGTTTTGTGCCTTCCTGATTTGCTGCTCAGGAAAATCCATTGGCTGTGTCCAGCCAGGTGAGGAGAGCCCCTCTCAGGTGCTGGAGCATTCCTGCCTCAGGCCAGGCTGCTGCTGAGGCATTGCAAGGTAAATTAATGAGGATAAGAGGGAAAGTTTAGTTACCACTGAGGAAAAAAATAAAATATGGAGCTGGTGTGGTTATTTATGCAAATTTGTGATCTGCTTCCAAACTTCCTGTGATGAACTTGAAGTAAGTGAATGTACCTGGATGCCCAGCATATTTCAGCACAGCAGCTCTTGGGCCAAGAGTGGGGTTTAGAGGAAGGAGCACAGCCGAGCTCCTGTGGTGATTTGGATGCAGGATTTGAATTCCAGCTTTGGAATTGAAAATTGGAATTCCAGCTTTGGAATTGGAACCCTCCCAAGGCCAGAGCAGTGATCTGAACCCCTCAGTTCATGGCTGGGCTTGTCACACCACACAGGACTGGAGCTTCCAGATGCAGCCAGGGCCTCAAAATGCAGAATATTCTCATTATTGGAGGTGAGCTGAAAGAGGTTTTGCCCTCCAGATCTTTGGAAATCCCCATGGAACTGTCTATTCACAGATGCATTCAGCACCTAATTCTGGTGTGCTTCCCAGTGTTTAAAGCAAGCAAAATTACTGAGTTACATCTGTTAACTAAACCCCATTTTTATTTTCAGGAAGCACAAACATTTATGCTCAGAGATGTTATAAAATAGTTTCTGTAAATCCTTTAGTCTTCTGTTTTGAAAGGTTTTTTGACATTTTTAAAGCACAAACAGTCTCCTGTTGCTTCTGGTTTGTAACAATTTCTCTCTGGCAGCAAAATTGCTGGGTATTTTCTGTGATTTCTGCAGACTGAGCCATTTTATTTGCAGTCAGGGGTTGCATCATTTTCTGCAAACATGGAATGAGCTCTTTGCCAGTTGTCCATCCTTTCAGCCAGCTCTTAAGCAGGTGAAATGAGACAGCAAGCAGGATCCAGTGGGAGTTGAAGTGCAGTAAAAAGAGCACTTTGGATTGCTTTATGCCATTTAATCCATTAAAACTAAAGGAACATGCCCAGGGTCATAGATCTTTGGTATATTTGGGCTTCTGGTCTGATAATTTATTTTTATTTAAAATCTCTGTTATGTTCCTTAGACTCTGTGTTATGGTTCCAGCTCTTGAAATAGCAGCAGGGCTGGTGTGGTCTGGAAAGCTCCTGCTTGTCTTTAATTGGTTGAGAAGCTGTTTTGGAGTGGTGACAAGTCTGACAGCTCCTTTTTAAATTCCATGGAAATGTGGTGGAGCAGTGAGAGGTGTCTCACTGCTAAATCCTGTGTGTCTTTGTGGGAATAAAAGCTGCTCCCAGACACAGGGAAGTGTTTGACTTGCTGTGATCCTCAGCCTTTTTTTTTTTGGCTGTTTTTTTCTGGATGGTGCCTGGATCCATTTAAGAGGGACACATTGAGCAGTTAAAGAGCAAGGGCCAGACATTTCTTTCATCAGAGAACATAATTTGCAGTCTCAGGAGGAGGATGAGGCAATAACCCAGAGTGCTCTGTTTTTCCTTGCAGAGGAATCGTCGCCAGTATTTTGGTTTTCTTGTGTTTTGGGGTGACACAAGCTAAAGATGGACCATTCTCAAGACCTCACCCAGGTAAATTCACCTTGCTGGGCTCACTCAAATCCCCCTGAGCAGCTCCCTGCTCTGGGAGGGAGGAGGTAAATGTTTGTGTTGCCTGGAGAGCAGGTAAGTTGTAATTTCAGTAATCACAGGTTCCTCAGCACTGCACACTGATCATGGAGGCTCTTCCATAACCACCCTGCTGGGCTTCCATGGAGCCTGCAGATCTGTGTGGATCTTCCTGATGTAGCTAAAAAGCTCTGTGAGAGCTGCCAGGTTCTTAAACCTGAGCTTCCCCTGTTTATCCTCTCTGTGCTGCACTTGTGACCTTTTATCTGGTGCAGGAGCACTTCCTGAGCTCCATGTCCATTTTCCACGGGAGATGAGACGCCCTTGATTATGATTTTAAAGGTTTCTTGTAAGACTGGAAGTCTTGAAAGCACAACACAAACTTCTTCCAGGTAATGGAACAGCAGGTGAAACATGAAAATATTTAAATGGCTTTGATGTCTTGCCTGTTTTTAGATGTGAATCGTTGAAAGAGGAAGAATGAAGGGAATTCATATAGGCTTAAATAATATTCCTGAAAGCACTGGGCTCTCCTAGAGCCAAATAAAGCTGGGTTTATGCCAGGAATTTAGCCCAGCAGCCACCCCACAACCCCCAGCCAAAGCAGGCCTGGTTCCAGAGCAGTGCCCTCAGCACACCTCTGCACACCTGGGGCTTTATTAAATTTGCCTTTCTTATTAAATAGCAGGTTTTAGTCTTTCCTTCTGTTCCAGTTAATTGTGATTCCTGCTGTAAAATCCTTTGCTCCTTTTGAGGACCCAGTGACACTTGGGTGCACCCAGGTTTTGAGGGTTTGTCTGGGCTGGTTTTATTCCCTAGAACAAAGCAGGGAAGTTTGGCTTTCAGTCTTGCCCCCAATGTAACATTTCCCCATATCATTCTGGCTTTGTTCTGAGCTTTCTGCTTTCAAATGTCCTCTCCAGAGCTGCAGGGTTGTTTTGGGGATTTCTGTGATAATGTGATGCTTCCCAAATTCCTGGTTCCAGAGCGTGGAGCTGTGTTAGGAGCTCCTCTGTCACTCCAGTCCCTTGGGATCATCTTCTCTGCTGTCCCTGCCTTCCCTGCTGTGTGTCATTAACCTACTTTTCATTAAGGCCATTAAGGAAACTGATCCCAGCCACTACCTTAGTGGCTCCTGTCCAGACTGGTGGCTTTATTTCTTTTTTTGGTTGCCTTCTCAGCGTTCCCAGCTTTAGCCGGGGGCTCATCCAGCTTTGCCATTTCCCTGTAGATTCCACACAGGCCCCTGTTTTCTGCAGTTCAATAATTTGCTGCATGGACAGACACCAGTGGCCTCCCTGTAATTCAGAAATGTAGGATTGTCACAGAAATAAGTAGCTATGACTGTTCAGACAAGGCTTTACTAACTTGCCCTGCTTTTATCCCATTTTCCACTGGTTCTATCCAAACCTTCACTGCTTTAGCCCCAGGGGAGCAGTACAGTGCAAGGGACAGATCTTAAACTCTGCTTGAGGATCCATTTATTCATTGGTGGGTGAACAGCCAAATTTGGGGAGCATTTCCTGGTAGAACTAATCCTGGATAGAGCCAGCATCAGTAGCCTCTCTCCTTAGGATTTGCAGATAAGAGATATTCTTCCTTCACCCTGCCACCTCCTCTCCTGGAGCTGCTGCTGTGGGAAGCCAGGGATGCTTTATTGCCTGTCAAGATAACACATCCATGCTGTCATTCCAAAGAAATTTTCCATGACAATTATTAATGCCCTGAGAAGCAGCTTTTAATATTCCCAGCCTCTGCTAGGAGTTATTTTGACTTAATACAGGCTGTGTGACAGGATGAGCTGGTCAGGGAGTCAATTGTGAGGGTCTGGAGTAAACCCTGTGGGATTGAGGGCTGGGACAGTGGGAATGTTCAGGCAAGGGCAGCACTGGAAGGAGCAGCTCCAGGGCAAGTGTTTACCTTGGGCAAACGACTCAGATTTTTGTGTTTTTTTACTCTTTTAGCCCCTCAGGTAGAGTGGGCCAGGCTCTGAGCAGAAATAGGGAAAGGCTGGTTGGATTCAGCTTGCTGGGATCCCTGCAAGGCAGCAGTTTAATGTTTGATCCCAGGAATCACTGGGTTATCAGGTGTGTCAGTGATGAGTGGGGACCTCCTCACTCAGGAGGAAAGAGGAGGAAAGCCCTGATTGGAGGGAGGCAAAATGGGAAGTGAATTAAAGGAAAATGAGTATTGGAGAGGTGCCAAAAACAACCTTACAGCTAAAGCTGAGCCTGACCCAGCAGGAGAGAGAGCAGTGTTTGTACAGCCTTGAGATCATTTGGGGTGCAGGTGCTGGGTGTGTTCAGCACCTCTGGGGGACCTCTGTGAGCTGGGGAGAAGCCACAGCACTAAATCAGAGCCAAATCTCCATTTTAAATTATCTTTTTATTTTCTGAGGCTGCTCAGCAGCTGCCACAGCTCTGTGTACAGAGGGGAATGAATTTAGATTTAGATTTCTCTGCTTTCTGTGCTACATCACTTTCAGGACCAATCTGTCACTTTGCTGACTGTGAGCAGTGTAAAATCTCTGGTGTGAGGTTTATGGGTTAGAAAAAAAGGCATTTTTTGATATCTGGCAGTGACATTTAAAGGTGGGAGAAGTGTGGTGGTGAAAGGTTAATTTTCCCTGCTGGCTTGAATGTGGTGACAGTTTGGGAAGAGGATCCTCTCTTCCAAATAATCCTGTGACAGTGGAGGATTTTTTTTTTTTTTTTTTTGCTGTTTGGTTTTTTCTAAGATGCATTTTGGAAAGACAAATGGGTGAAAGCTGTCACAGAGCTCTGAACTGCTGTTCTCCAGGCCACACCTGCCTTTTTTATTTTCCTTTTTTTCTTTTTTATTTCCCAGAAATGTAAAATAAGTGATTCTGATGAAATTAATTTAGCAGGATTGCTGCAAAAATGTTTCACCTTCCACGTTGTGGTCTGTTTTAATGGTGGTGTCAGAGGCTGCTTTTAAAAATGTGTGAAGTTTATTGATATTTTTGATTTTGCTTTTTTTTTCCTTATTGTTTCTTTGTTGTTTTGGGTTTTTTTTTTTTTTAATAATTTATCTCCTACTTGAGGCTGAGCTGGATAAAGACATGTTTTGGAAGAAAACATCTCCTGAGGATCTCCATGGGGAGTTGATTTGGGGTTCTGAGCTGATAACTCTGTTTGTAAGGCTCTGTTTGTTTCATTCTTGTGTAATTTATGCCTGGCCCTGCTTTGAACATCAAAGTGCCTACATTGCCTTGGAATTAACAGAGAGGGTCTTGTTTTCCTGGCAAATCCTGCTGGGATTCCTCTGCATCTCCCCCAAGGACCTGAGGAAGGAGAGCTCCATTCCAGGAAGCACACAAAGGCAGCTCTCATCCTGAGAGTGCTGTGTGGCATTTTTGGAATTTCAGTGTCCACCCAGAGTGTTGTGAGTTTTGCTGAATTCCCTTGTGTGGAATTTCTGGATCTGGGTAGGGAGAACTGCTGGAGCTGGGTCTGTGCCCACCCTGGCTCAGGGCAGGAGACAGAAATATTGAGCCCAGAGGTGTCTGGATGGATCAGGGGCATGGATGAGCCCCTGGGGCACAAACCCCCGTCCAGGATGGGCTGTGACCCAGGGCTGAGCCTGGCAGGGGAGCTGGGAGTGTGCAGACTCTGGAATTTGGGCACCCTTTGGTTCAGGTGTGTGCACATCTGTAATCACACATCTGGGGAGGGCTCCCAGCAGCATGAGCTCTGCATGGCATCTCTGATGGACAGGCCTTGCTGAACCTTTGGTCTGCTTGGTTTTGATGTCATTGCAAGTAAAAGTGGAGTTATCTTTGGGGTTTTGAGATGCTTTCTGCCCCTGGGGACACGACCTTGTCCCCAGGCCAAAGCTGGGCTGCAGAACACGACTCCAGCCTGCCTGGGTGTGTCTGTGCAGCCCAGGTCACCTGAGAGCAGGGAGAAAGCTCAGGAAGGGTCAGGTTCTCCTCTAGGGACTGCTGGAAAGCACTGCAGGGGGCACATTCCTTTCCTTCCCCTTCCTGACTGCTGAGTTTGTTGGGTTGGAGTGCTCTGGGATCCCTGGATCCCTTCTCCCACATCCAGGTCAGTGCCTGAGCAGTTCCAGCAAACTGTGTGGGACTTGAAGCTCCTCTCTGGTTGTATCCCTGAGGGAGAGAGGGTGGGGAGCACTGTGCTTGGGAGCTGGGAGTTGTAATTCCATGGTGGGAGCCTCTCCTGAGGTGGAATTGGTTCCCTGAGAAGCTGTGGCTGCCCCATCCCTGGAAGTGTTCCAGGCCAGGCTGGGTGTGGAGCAGCCTGGGCCAGTGGGAGGTGTCCCTGCCCATGGCAGGGTGGAATGAGAGGGGCTTTCAGTCCCTCCCAACACACAGCATTCCAGGATTCTGTGATACTGAAATTAGTGAATAATTAATTTATGGCTTGCTCCAGAGCTGCTGCTGACATCCCCTGTGTCTCTCTGCAGCTTACTGGAGGTTTTGGCTGTGTGTCAGCGTGGTCTATGAGCTCTTCCTCATCTTCATCCTCTTCCAGGTAAGTGACTGACACCTCCAGCTCCTGAATGCCACTTCCATGTGGGGATCAACTCCTTTGTAGTGTTTTCTTTTCCTGCTGACTACAGGAGATGCTGGTTTTGGTGAGATGGAATCATTAGGCTGTTTAATGAGACTGTGAGGCTGAGGGAAATGATAATATAAAAATATTTTACCTGCTCTGACCTCCAGTCACCCTCAGCCTGGGGTGGACACTGTGTTGAAGTGGTTTTAGATGAGCTGGTGAGGGAATTCATGTTGAGCAGCTGGTGTTTCACAGTCGAGGCTCTGCCCTGCTGCCGGGCCATGTGTGACTCAGGGGGAATTCACCTGGTTTCACCTTTGGAAATATCTTTTACCTGGAGTGACAGGTTCTTTGTAGGTGTGGGGGTTTTGCAATAAACCAAAACTTCACACCCAGCTTTGTGTTGTGGCAGGAGCTGAGGAGGAGGCTTTTCATAGAAAGATGTGCCCTTGGTGCTTCCAAATGAAACATTTTACCATATCTTGTCCTTTAGTAAACTGAGAACTTCCCCCTGACTTGTACAATTCTCAGAAGTTAAAATTCAATATTTTGAGACAATATACTCATCAGGCAGCTCTAAAAATCGTTTTCTGTGAAAGAAGGGTGAGGAATGCTTTTTTTTTTTTAAAGTTTTGCTTCTAGAGGCCATGTGAGCTTAAGAAAGTGGAACTGGCCACCCTGATTTTTTCCAGCCATCCTTGAGCATGATATGCCTGAGGAGCTGCAGTCAGACTGAGTGATTTTTATTGGTGTAGTTCTGAATTCCACCAGAAAAGCCTGGAATGGCTTTTCTTCCCTGTGGCAGCGTGTGGTGTCAGCAGAGATTTAGTGGTTAAGGAGCTCCCTGCTGTTGCTCAGCTCTCCACTAAAAATACATCATTGCCTTGCCCAGGTTTAAATAAGGTTAAATTCTGCTGAGTCTGCAGGTGGCTGAACTTCCTGACAGCAAATCCAAGCTTGCTCGTGGCTGAAACTTGTCCCAGAGTTCAGCAGTTTATTCTGTAATTGTATTATTACTCAATTAGTTCTGGCTTTGTCCTGCTTTGCTGCCTGTCACAGATGTTGCAGGGCCGAGCCTTGACCACAACACTGAGTGATTCCACTGGGAAATAAATGCTCAGCAAATGTGGGGCTGATTTAGCGACAGATGAATTCACATTTTGGTCATTTTGATGTTTCTCTTTGCTGTTTGCATGGGACCTTACTGGAAATGGATGTTGGGAGGGATGGGGAGCACAGAGGAGTGGCTTGGGGTAAAGTGTTAAAGATCACTGATTTTTCATCTTTAAGGTAATTCTGTAGCCATTTTTTCCCTTAATATTTAGGATTAAAGGCTCCAAGTGAGGTTGGACTTGATTTCAGCAATTGTTTCTCAAGAAATTTGTAAAAGGGGTAATTCTTGATTGTGTGTGAGTGCCTCAGGGTTCCTGGTTTGTGTTCCCTGCAGACGGTGCAGGACGGGCGGCAGTTCATGAAGTACATCGACCCCCACCTGGGGGTTCCTCTGCCTGAGAGGGACTACGGGGGCAACTGCCTCATCTATGACCCTGGCAATGCAACTGACCCCTTCCACAACATCTGGGTAAGGAGCAGGCTCACTCAGGAGGCTGCTTTTGGGTAAAAAACCACTTAACTGAACTCTTCAGAGTGCACTTGTGGGTCTGGCTGAGTGCTGAATCGGAGCACAGCCTGTGCGTGACTCTCCAGCCTCTTCATTTCCCTTCTCTTGACCTTTCCTGTCCATCACATGGGGGTGTGTCTCTCTGGATCCCAATTACCTGATTGCCCAGGGTTCAACAGCTCTTCTTTCTCAGCTCCTTGGTGTCAGATTTTCCCCTCAGAGTTTGGATTTCTTGGTGTGCTTGAGGAGTCTTCTCCTCAGTCAGTTTTGGTGTCAAATTGTCCCCTCAGAGTGTGGATTTCTTGGTGTCTTTGTGGATTCTTCTCCTCAGTCACCTGGGGCACCAAGCTCTAAAGCTGCACCACAGAACCCCAGAATGGTTTGGGTTGGAAAGATGATGTAACCCCACCCCCTGCCACGGGCAAGGACACCTTACACCAGTGCAGGGCTTTTCTGAGTCCTAAAAGCCATCAGGTTTCTCACTGGCAGAAATTCCAGGGCAACGGAATGATGGTGATTTACAGCTCCCTGATTGTATGGAGTGAGGAGCACCCAAATCCCTTGGGTCTGCCCTGTAAATCCTCAGTGCATCAAAAACTGGGATATGATAAAAGCAGAGGGAAAGGCACTGTGTCCAGGGCCTGGCAGGGCTGGTAAGATTTAAGGAACTCTGCTAAATTCCTTCCTGATGAAGGAGTGCAAGTATTTATGTGTGGGAAAAACAGACATTTATTGCTGCATTTTTCTTGGAAAAAAAAATAAAAAGGCTCTGACCTTCACTCTCTTTTTGGTTTTCAGGACAAGCTGGATGGATTTGTTCCTGCTCACTTTTTTGGGTGGTACCTGAAGGTAAGAATGACTCATTTCAACTTAGGAACTCTGCTCCTTTGTTCCCAAAGCCTCACTGCTGCTGCTTTTGTGGTGCCAGGCCTTGGTCACTTATACCAGGCTGTTTGTAGTACATGAAAATACATATCAATATGTCAAAAGCCTTTTCCCCCTTTTTTTCCTGTCTCCTGCCCATGTTAGGGCACCTCATTTATTTCCAGAGCTTTGTTACATCAACAGGCTCCTTCCTTCTCCACAGGGATTCATCCTGGGGTCAGATCAATAAAAAACTTAATTCCTGTAGCAGCAGAAATGTTGGAATGACCTTTGGAAGTGGAGTGTGGGGCTGGCAGTGACAGTGATGTTCCCAAAGGAAGATGTTGTTGCTGCTATTGCTTTCCCAGTGGCATGAGATCAGGATTTTAAACCATTAAATGGGCACTGGTTTAATTCTTGTTACTTTTGAGTTGGTATCAAGCAACTGCAGAAGGAATTCCAGCTGTGCCTGTCTCTGGCAGAACATTCAACAATGTTTTGCTGATTACTTTGGTCTAAATATTACCTTTTTTAACTCAAGCAGGCTGCCTGAGTCAGGAGATTTTGCCCCCTGCAGACCTTGTTTGGGTTTGCTGTTCTAATAACAAACTGACAGAGCTTGGCTGTTCTGAAACAAGCTGGAACTGTTGGTTTGTGTTTTCATTTAACAGTGCAGATGTGTTCTGTGAGTGGCTCACCTCAAAACCAGAGGTGAATTTGCTGGGCATGGGGAAACCTGGACTTCAGCTTGTTCTGTTAATGAACTGAATTCTCAATTTGGAAAACTTGGATCCTTTATTTTCCAAGAGAATTGCATTAAGAAGCCGGGCTGCTCAGCTGGAAGGAGACTGGCTGCTGGATTTCCTCAGAGCCATAGCATATTTTTCTCTTAAATATGTTAAATATGAACCTATTTCTCTATTAAAAGCTGGAAGTTGAGTGTGTTGTCTCAATAAACAGAGATGGGCCTGTGTTTGGATTTTTTCCCCCAAATCTCAAAGCACCAGGGTGGCAATATTGAGAATGAATGGGCCTCATTCATCAGAAATTATTGTGGCTTTGGAGTCATTCAGAGCCCATAAAAGGCTCTGAAAAGCCTTTTCTGAGCACTGTAAGAACGATGCTGCCTGTGGTGGTTGAGCACCCAGTAATTCCATGCATTTAACTCATTTCCCTCCTGCTGAATCCCATTTTACCAGAATTTATCATAATCTGTATTCCTGTGCTGGTTTTGGCTGGGGTGGAGGTGATT
Source organism: Melospiza melodia melodia (assembly GCF_035770615.1). Taxonomy (NCBI): domain Eukaryota; kingdom Metazoa; phylum Chordata; class Aves; order Passeriformes; family Passerellidae; genus Melospiza; species Melospiza melodia. The sequence goes on along the minus strand of NC_086199.1, from coordinate 55,666,641 downwards.
TTCTTCAGTGGCCTTTCTTGTCTCTTGTGCAGGTAATGGTGATAAATTGAGAGGCCTGTGAGCATTTGGACCATCATATCACAAAAATAAAATTGTCCTGAGTTTTCTGATCCTTTTCTGGATACCGGAGACAACTGTAGATGTGTTTTAGCAGCTGTTTAAAAGGCTTTTTTCTCCCTTCAGACTCTGATGATTCGGGACTGGTGGATGTGCATGATCATCAGTGTCATGTTTGAGTTCCTGGAGTACAGCCTGGAGCACCAGCTCCCAAACTTCAGTGAATGCTGGTGGGATCACGTACGTACTGCAGGGATCAGAGTTTGTTTGGGAATTCAGATTTTACAGGGAGGGCTGGGAAGTGGTGAGAGCTGGGTTGTATCCCATGTGTGACTGCTCCCTGTTCAGTTTGTGACCTGCATGTCACTGTTTCTGTCATTTTGTGTCTTACAAACACTTGGACATGGTTAAATATTTGTTTGGGTTTGTTTCACACCACAGGGAGGATCTAAAGCTGGACCTGAACATTTTCAAATATTTGCTGATAAAGCAAATAAAAGCAATAAAGTCTGAAAATCAGAGAAAGGCAAAACTTGGTGTGATCTTAAAGGGACTGTGATGGTGTTCACAGGGGTCTTAGGATGAGGGAAGAGACTATTCTGATTCTATGTTTCAGAAGGTTTGATTTATTATTTTAGGATATATATTATACTAAAACTATACTAAAAAAATAGAAGAAAAGATTTCATCAGAAGGCTAGCTAAGAATAGAGTAGGATTGATAACAAAGGCTTGTGACTGACTGAGACAGTCCAGACAGCTGGGCTATGATTTGCCATTAATTAGAAACAACCACATGAGACAAATCACAGATGCACCTATTGCATTCCACAGCAGCAGATAACCATTGTTTACATTTTGTCTCTGAGGTCTCTCAGCTTCTCAGGAGAAAAAAATCCTAAGGAAAGGACTTTTCAGGAAAATATCATGGCTACAGGACACCCTTTTAAAGTTGTGTTTTATTTTCCTGTGAGGTCTAAATTGGTGCCAGAGCGATCAGAATTCCCTGCAGTCAGGGCCCACAGCTCTGGGTCTGTGTTTGGATGGATTTTGGGGAATACCCAAGCTTGGAGTCATTTGCTCCATGGCTGTATTTTCAAAAGTCAGGGCATTATTAGAGACATCAAGCCAAGCTATTTAGCCTTCAGAAAACCTGTGGAATTAACACTCTGTCCCACTCCTTGGAATGCAGGGCTGTGCTGTAGTGATTCCCTTTGCCAAGCTCTAGTGTTCCTTCCCCAGCATCATTCCTGTGTTTCTCCTTCCAGTGGATAATGGATGTGATCTTATGTAACGGGTTAGGAATTTACTGTGGGATGAAGACCCTGTCCTGGCTTTCCTTGAAAACCTACAAGTGGCAAGGGCTCTGGAACATTCCAACCTACAAGTAAGTTGGGGAGGAGGGAACTCCACAGGCACAGCACAAAGGCTGGGCCCCTTTTCAAGAGCTTGGTTGTTCTGTTTGGGTTAATATGGATTAAAGAATTCCCAGGTGGCTCCAGAATCCAGTGACTTACTGGAGGTTTGTTGGAGAGTTTTATTCACCTTGTGAATGGCATTGTTGGAAATCCACCTGTGTGTCCCAAACATTGCCTGATGGCTGGGACTGAGGGCATTCTGAGGAAATGAGCTTATTTGATGAAATGGTTTAAGGAAGAGCAGGAATCCAAGTTGGCACCATGCTCCCATTCACAGCAAGGATCTGTTTGGTCTTTTTGCATTCCCTAGTAACCAGAACTTCACAGGAACTGGGACACTGGGAATTAAAATTTAATAAATCCCTTGTAGTTGTGTACCAGTAATGACCCATGGTGCTCTGTAGTGTCTTTGCTGAGCAGAGCAGAACTGCTTACAACAGTGGGTGTAGTATATTAAAGCTTAAATTGATAATTAAAATAACAAGCTCAGAGCTAATCTCATTAAGTTATGATTTTAATGGAGTAAATGGAGGCATTTTGCATATCTGAACTGGTGTCTCAAATGGAAACTCTGGCAGATGCCTCTTGCCTGCTTTCCCTTCAGGCTGCAGTGGTTATTTTGCTTTTTTCCAGGGGCAAGATGAAGAGGATTGTGTTCCAGTTCACCCCCTACAGCTGGGTGAAGTTTGAGTGGAAGCCGGCCTCCAGCCTGCGCAGGTGGCTCGCTGTCTGTGGCATCATCTTTGTGGTGAGGACACCTCTCTGGCCCTCCTGTCCCCTCCTCCAGGTCCTGCCACTCAGGCTGCAGCCCTGGGCATGTTCCTGAAGCTGAGGCCAGCAGGGATCCCTTCCCAATCCCGCAGAACAGGGGGCTGTGTCCGTGTCTCTGGGACAGGTGACAGATGCACTGCAGAAAGGGCTGTCCTTGCTTGCTGCCCACTGTTCTGGCAGTGGGAGCACTATGAAGTGGGATCTTTGGGTTCTCAGCAAGGTGCTGCTCCCCAAAGCACTGGCTGTGGGTGAAAGTAGCTCCAATCCCTCAGTTTTATGCAGCTGCAGGTCACATTACGGCTGGAAGGGGCTGTATCCAAGGCCTCTGGCTCCTCTGAGCTCTCTCCTGAGGCACAGATCTGCCTAAATCATTCAGTTCTCCTAGAATTTTTTTTTTAACATTTCACTGCACACACAGCACCTGAGTGGGTGGAATTGTTTTATGCTGGGAATGCAGCATCTGAAATTCATACCAGTGCCTGTGAAGCTGAACTTGTCACCCACATGACTGACAGGCATTTAAACTGCCCAGTTTACCCTTCCCTTTTCCCATTTCTGCCCCTTTGCCAGCCAGGGGACTTTGGCCATCCATGGGATGTCACTTGACTCTGCTCTGGGCAACTCAAACTTATCTCAGCCCAGCAGCTGTGAAATTTAACTAAATCCATCCCCGTGACACTGGTGGTGATCCAGGGGCACTGGGCATGAACCAGGTTCAGTGGCACAGGACAGAACTCTGTGTTTTGCCAGAACAAACTCCCAGCACCTGATTCCTGCTGCAGGACACATTGGCCAAACTCACATTGCACACCAGGCCTGCTCTGTGGGAGGACTGAAAGAGTATAATATAAATAAAATAGATGTTTCCCCTAAAGGTTGCTGGTTGCACCCTGAAGAAATGGGGGTTTAGGTGCTGCTGTAACAGAGATCCCAGTGAATTCTTACTGAACTGTGGGATTATGTTTCTTTTAGCACATCTCAGCTTCAGCTGACAGGTTCCAAGCAGCTTCAGGTTCTGGCTCACTCCTTGGGTTTCAGCAAGGCTTAATGCCCTTTGTTATCACTTCTTTTGAAGTGACAATCTGGTGTCTCTCTGCTCCCTTAAGCACATTGCCAGGGCAGCTGCTGGAGAGAACATTTTGCTCTTAATTTGTAATCAACTTTCCCAAGTTGTCTTTGAGGGTGAGTTTATATAACTGAGAAAAAACAACCCAGCCCAGCCCCCCCCAGGATGTGCAGCTCTGCCTCTTGTTATGGTGGGGCTCCCTCAGCTGGGTTTCGAAGGGCAGGGAAAGGAAAAGCTGTGCTTTTGGGATGTGCCCTCAGTGTTTGTGCAGGTACTTTGGCCTCTTGGTTTGAAGTTCAAAACCTTGCTTGAAATTTGAGGGTACTGCTTGTTCAGCTTTTTGTTGTGATTTTTAGTGCCTCTTCCAAAGTAAAGGAAATGTTTAAAAACCAAGTTTTGGGTGGGTGCTGATGGTTCAATCAGAGATGCTGAGAACTGCACAGGGGGCGCCATTCAGGGAGAGAGGGGCATTCCAAGCTCCATCCAGTGGTATTTTCCAAATGTAATTCCAATGTCCCCCCGCTCCCAGTTTTTATTGGCAGAGCTGAACACGTTTTACCTGAAGTTTGTGCTGTGGATGCCCCCTGAACACTACCTGGTGCTGCTACGTCTGGTGTTTTTTGTCAACGTGGGAGGAGTGGCCATGAGGGAGATCTACGACTTCATGGACGACCCGTAAGCCCCTCCTCTCTGTACTTGCCATGTCGAGCTCCACGTGCTTTGTTTTGAACTTGCTCCAGCTTGCTGGCATCCATCTCGGGCACCAGTTCAGTTCAGCTTGTCAGGGACAACAAGGCCTAATCCCAAAGCATCCGCTCCGTGTTCCTTTGTTCCAGAGGTACCACTCTCACTGCCCCTGGTCAGAGAGCAGCTGTTGTTAAGGGCATTGTGTGTGCACTGTGTTAACCTCAGTGTCTGGTAGATGATGTCTCTGTGGAGAAGGGAATGTGGAAATGAGCTGGAGTGCCCCTGGCTCGTGGGCAGAGCGCTGCGCTCCGATTCCAGACCAGAGCCAGGAACTGCAGTCCTTGGATGTGCCCCCTGGGGGCATCAGGGCCCAGACTAAAAAAATTATTCTTAAAGGCACTTCTTTCCTTGAGCTTTCTTCCCCCTGGCCCTCTGGAGCTCTCCTGGCATCCTCTTGCAGGTCAGAGGCCCTGGGTAGCAGGGTGTGCTGCAGGTGAGGCACCACACACAGCAGTGCATGTACTCGAGACCGTTCCCACCTCAGCATCATATTTGTCCTCGCTGCTTTTGTTTCTGCAGACCATGTGAGAGCTGAGAAAGCTTTGTTCTCAAAATCACCTTTTCTTTTAATGTCACAACCTGCCTGAGCCCACATCCTCAGCCTGAGGCACCGCCTGGCTTCCAGGGGTGTTCATTGTCTGTCGCTGACCAACACAACAAAGTGTCTGTGTTCAGAATTTAGGGTTCCAACATGGTCTGAAGATCAGTTTCCCTTGCAAGGCTTTGACTCCTAGAACTGGGAAGAAGGGCCAGCCCACATTGCTTAGTCGGAATTCAGGACATTCCTCAGGGGCAGGATGCCCTGCCCTTGGTGCTGGACCTACTGGTTTGGGACGTGCCTCCAACTCACAGGTAAGAAGAGTCTCTGCCTTGCTGCTGAGCTCCTCTCCTTAGCACCATTCATCTTCTTGTGTTGGGGTTGGAAAAGCTCCTTTGCCCTCTGTCAACCATGTGGCATAACACAGGAATTTGGGAGAGTCATCCCTGGCCAGTGCCTCATCCCTGGCTCTGATTGTTGTTCTTTCCACAAGCCAGAGCAGCTCATCCCAACTGTGCATCCCTGTCACTGCCACCACCTCCTGCTGGGGGAGGTGACTGCCCTCACATCCTGGGGCTCCTGGCTCTGCTTGATGCCCCCCAGAGCTGACATTAGGCTGCTCCTGCAGAAGGGCAGAGCTGAGCTCTTACCTGGCACCTTCTCTGCGGAGGGTTTTGTAATCCCTTCCTGCATTCCAGGCCATCCTGGCAGAGAGGATCTGCCCCCATTTATCAGCTTCACTTGCATGTCATTTCAAGCCAAGGATCCTTCAGGATTCTTCCCATGGTGTTGTAGGGGAAGAGCAGGGGAAGAATGATTTGTTCCATGGCTGTATTTACAAAAGTCAGTGCATTATTCCTACTGGGAAGAGCAGGCTGTACCAGAGGCTCCTGGCTTACATCACATGGGAAACCTTGCTGACCTTTTCCTTTTGGAAACTCTTAATGCTCAAAGATTGGAATATTCCATTGCCCTTCCTTGACAAAAACGTGGCTCACTGCCTTGGCTGGTGGTGCTGGGATTGTCTGGGATGAACTGAGGAGGTCTCTTCAGCCAGCCCTGCAATGCTGGGTCTAGAAAGCAGTGAAATTCCAACATGAAGAATTCTTCTTCCTATTCAGCATTCTGAGTATCTGCAGGCAGTTGTGGGGCTTTGCTTGCAGGACCTTGGGCTGAGCATGGTGACAGTGTAGTGCCTGGAATTGTGACAGCCCCAGGAGAGGGGTGAAGCTTTCTTCAGCCCTCACACACCACTCACTGCCTCAGAGTTCCTGAGGACTGGATGTGTGAAATGTTCCTGGCCAGGAGTGTCTTGATGCATTTGTAGCATTGACCTAGTCACACATTCCTCATGGAGTCTTCCTCTCACCTCCAAGGAGTCTGCATCAAGCCCACGAGTTTTTATCTCCTTCTTCACAAGAAAAATCTTTCACATCTTTCCTGAATATTAGGGCAGGAAACCAGCTCTCTTCCTCGGCAGCCTTAGGGGCTGCCCAGCTCTTGTGTTGGGGTTATCTTTGATTCTGTTGTCAGGGAAAGGATGGCACAGGAGGAGGCAGCCCAGCAGAGCACAAAGGTGCCCTCATCATCCCAGCAACTGGAATTCCCTGTGAGAGATCTGCTGCTTCTCTTTTCATCTCTCTGCCTGTGGGTTAGGGCTGGTCTCTGCCCGTTTAATCTGTCACCACCTGGAGCAGTTTCTGCAGCCCTTTCATCTGAGCTCATCCAGGCGGGATACCTTTTAAGAAGGAATGCACTCATCCCCTCTGCATCAGCACTCACCTACATTTGATTTATTCCATATTTTTTCCCAGTGTATTTGGATGGTTTGGTGTAGCTTGAATTCCACTTGGGTGTCAAATATTGCTCTGGGCCTGGTGTGTGAGAAGCTCCTGTTTGGAACCATACCCTGAACATCAGCTGATCTCAGGCTGGTCAGAGAATTGTTTCATGTGGATTTATTTACCTGGGAATGGGGACACTTCCTGCATTGTGTGGTGGTGAAGGTTAACTTTTCTTGCTTTTAGAGCCTCTGAGAGGAAACTGAAGTAACACCAGCATGAAAGTGTCATCCTGCAGAGCCTTAGTGCGTGTGTGATCTGAACTAGACATGTAGGACTGTGCCAAGCTGAATGAAATCCCTGCCCCAGCTGTCTTTTTGTGCCGATTTCTCCACATCCCCAGTTGTACAGCAATGAGATGTTCTTGTCTGTGTTTCCCCTGCAGGAAGTTCCACAAGAAGCTGGGCCAGCAGGCCTGGCTGGTTGCTGCTATTACTGCCACGGAGTTCCTGATCGTGGTCAAGTACGACCCCTACACACTCACCCTCTCCCTGCCCTTCTACATCACCCAGTGCTGGATCCTGGGGATTATCCTGGTGCTCACCTGGACAGCCTGGCGCTTCTTCATCCGGTGAGTGGGGCTGCAGCTGGGGTTTGGGAGGATTTGTTCAACCCCCATCCTCAAGTGTGCCCCCTGGGAGTGCCTGGGGAGAGAGCGCAGCTCTCCTGGGTGGCTGCAGGTTCTGGAATAAACAGGGAGCTCCCTGGGCCTGATCCTGGCAGCTTCCTGTCTGGATCATGGAAAGAAGCTGCACAGGGCCTAAGGAATTAGCAGCCTTCCAGTTTTGGGAGCTGGAGAGGGGCTCTGCATATCAGGGGCTGGAGGGACAGGGCAAGGGGGAATGGCTCTGCACTGACAGAGAGCAGGGTTAGGTGTGATGTGGGGAAAAATGAGGGGGCTGAGGCCCTGGCACAGGCTGCCCAGAGAAGCTGTGGCTGCCCCTGGATCCCTGGAAGTGTCCAAGGCTGGGTTGGATGGAGCAGCCTGGGATAGTGGAAGGTTGCCCATGGCAGGGGGTGGAAGGGGATGGGCTTTAGGATCCCTTTCAACCCAAATCATTCCACAGCTGTTTGAAGTGCAGTGCTGTGTGGAGGGGGCAGCAGTGGCTGCTCCTGCAGGATTGGCTGTTGTGCTCTGGAAGAGGTGGGAAGAGCCAGGACACCAGCCAGAAACACAAAGTGCCAGTGAATCAGTGCCATCAGCAGTGGTAGCAATGCCCAGCCAGAGGCTCCAGTGAGTTGTTATCCCCAGCAGCTCGGTGCAGAGAGGCTCCCTGGTGCTCTCCTGCAGGCTGGAGCCGTGTGCTGTGTGTGTTGCAGGGACATCACCCTGCGCTACAAGGAGATCCGGCGGCAGAAGCAGGAGCACAGGCAGGAGCACAGGCACGACAAGGACAAATGCCTGAGCAATGGAGATGGACACTCAGCCCTGCTGGAGGAGCCTGACGGGAGCAAGCTGCGGGAGAGGAAGCTCTGAGCACGGACACGGGGCTGACAGCAACTCGTGGTGCCCTGGTGCACAGCCCCAACCTTATCCTACCTAACTCCTCATTGTCCTTGTTAGCGTTCCAGCGTGTGGGAATCCTCACGGGGAGGATGGCCCTGGCACAGCCCCCTCCTCTCCTCGTGTCACCAGGGCAGGGCCAGAGGAGGTGTGTGTGGGGGAGGTCAGTGCTGAGCCTGCACACGGGGCAGGGCCTCCCCCCGGTGCTGTGTGCCTGCCTGGGATCCAGCTGTGGAGATGGGGCTGGGAGCACGGCACACAGGGATCTGCTGCTCCATTCCCAGGGAACCCAGAGCTCCGTGGGGCCTTTGGGCATTAGGAACACTTGTTTTGGAGTGTACAGAGACCAGGCACGGGAAATGAATTCTGTTCTTCCTGCTGGAACTCCCTGGAGCTGCTTAGGAGGAGGATGGGGTGGCCACGGGTACATGGGGACGTGTGGCCAAGCTGCATTCCTTGCACAGGATGTACCACACTGCACTGCTGCTCCAGCCCCTCCACGGGGCATCCCTCTGACTTCCAGCATCTTGGAGCAGCCTGAAGCACGTGGGTGGTGTGTCCCAGCTCTGGGGAGACTGACAACTTCTCCTTAGCTCTTATTTTTAATTTCTCTTTTAGTCTCGGTCATCTCTTAAATGTAAGGGAAGGTGAAGTGAGAAAGGCCAACCTGCCTTTGCTCTGCGGAGTAAAATGTGTCACAAGCAGAAACCGGGAGTGTCCCATCAGTCTGGAGTTCTTTGCTTTGTCCTTGCTGCAGGGGGTTTGGTCTGGGGTCTGACAGGAGCACATCAGGCTCTGCCACCCTTTGTCACTGCCCTGTTCCTTCCAGGATAGCTCCAGAGTGGGGGATTTCTGGGAAGGCTGATCCCTGCAGTGTCACACCACCATCCCTGTCCCCCTGCCACCAGCAGGCCCAGGCCAGGCATGTCCCTGGCACGGCACAGCCAGGGAGCATCCTGAGCCAGGCAGTGTTTGTGCTGGTGACTCAGCAGCCTGGGAGGGGAATTGGAAGCCTGGGCTGCTTTGTTTCCCCAGGTCATTATTCCAGAATGTGAGAGCTGCACTGATCCACACGGATTCTGTCCCCTCTGCTCGAGCCCTCGCGTCGCTCTCCCGGGCATTGACGTCACCCTGACACTGCCTAATCCAATCTGGCTGCTTTTCAGGGAAGTGTTTGTCCAGGAGAAAATGGCACAAACACCACAGTACAATTCCAAGAGTGCAACCCCAAACTTCCTGCAGAGCTTGCAGACCTGCTGCCCAGCACACGTCTGGGTTTTTAATCTGGTTTTGTCCTCTACGGGAATGACAGCCAACATCTGCATTTGTCCCAGCTTTAGTGTCTCAAATGCTTTCCACCTGTAAAAAGTGGGAAGTTGGGAATCCCCAGCTGGGGAGATGGCCAGGTGACACAGGGGGACTTGTCACTGCACCCCTCTCCCACCAAAGGGCCACTTACCTGCGCTGGCAGCACCTGGTGAGGAACATCCAGAAAGATGCAGGAGCTTTGACCTCATACATGAACCACTGACTCATCTGTGTGCATCCAGGGGATCCCAGGGACAGTCTGCATCCTGCCCATGCAGTTCTGTGTGCTAGTGTGTCCTTTGGGGGTCCTCTCTTATCACCTCACACACACAGAGCCAGGGGGCTGAGGGGGCCTGGGCTGTGTCCCCTCCAGCACACAGGATGGGTAGATGGGTGCTGGGCCTTGAGGTAAGGAATGTGTCCAGATTTTCAGGGAAAAAGGTGAGCTCTGCTCATTGCAAACTCACCTGGGTTTAGGAATCCTTTTGTGATCGTCTGGCAGCAGTGCTCAAGGCAGCCTCATAGGGGGGAGGTTGAAGGAAGCCAAGATTCCTCATGGGAATAACGTTTGGTGTGGCCTAAAATGGGACCCTCCCTGTGGGAGAGCAGAGGTGCCAGCTCCTGCTTCCACACTCAGGAGTGTCCAGCCCACCTGGAGCAGGAATCCCACCTGTGGTCACACTGATTTCATGGAGAGCTGCCCAAAGGTAAGTGCTGGCTTTAAAAAGGAGGGGTTTTAATGGGTGAGTTGATGTCTGTTTGAGGCTGGGTGAATCCAGGTGCCCAGCTTGGAAATTTCCAAACCTCAGCCTGTGGTTTGGAACCCAATCCCATCTGGAACAGCTCTGGGGGTCACTTTTGCCCAGAGTGTGGAGTGGTGAGCCCCGAGGTGCCGTGCAGGAGGGTGCTGGACCCGAGCTGTCCTGTAGAGGGACATCCTGCCGCATCCCTGGGGACGCAGAGGAGCTCTGGGAAGTGGGGAAGGACCACGGCCTGCTCTTTTCCAGCTGCTGCTCTTTTCCAGCTGTGCCCGGAGGAAGAGCCAGGAAGCCTGATGGAAAGGAGCCTTGGCTGCTCTCCCACCCAGGCAGTGTTTTGGTACAGTAAAACTTGCTGTGTTTTCTCCCTGGAAATGAACTTGTGCCAGGAAATCACGGGAGCATCTCCAGTGCTGCCCTTCCTGGATCGTTCCAGAGCAGGGAGCAGCATCCAGCCCTGAGCTGGCCCCGGGGCTGGATGTGGGTGTTCCTGGGAATTACAGGGCCTCTGGAATGTCACACTGCTCCATGGCCTCTGACCCCACCTTTTTTTCAGGTCGTGTGGGTATTTTTTCCCCATAAAATCGCAATTATTCCATTTTCTCCAAGGAAAGTGTTTCTCCTGCTGTCTGAAATTGCTCCTTGGTGCCCTGGGAGTCGCCTGGCATTAAGGTGATGTGGCAGAAGCCATGGATATGAGGGAAAGGGAAGATCCCACAGGGGGGTGTGAAGGCACAATCTTTCCAATGGCGGTGGTGTGGTGGGCATGGAGCCACACTGAGGGGCTTTGGGGACCAGATCCCAAAAGGTTCCACTTTCTGCTGCAGAGGGAGAGGGATCTGATAGTTTTTCTTAGGAAGATCCAAAGCCAAGAGCTTGCTGGACAGCCCCAGGTGTCCCTGGAGGGACACACAGCTGGAGCTGTTTGGGATGAGGGAGACCCCAAGGATTCGGCTTTGGGGTGGAGATCCAGAGACCCCAAGGGGCTCTGCAGCCCTTGAGGGACACGGGGAGGGGACATGGGGAGAAACACTCGTCAGGGTCCATAGGGAGGAGCAGCTGGAGATGCACTGGGATGGACCAGGGAGTCCCTGGAAAGGGGGATCTGGGGATTTGGGGGAGCCTGGTATGGCCAAGCACACAGCAGAGGGTGTCTGGTGTGGGATGGGGGATCTGGCATTGTCCCTCCTCACTCCTGGCTGGGATTTGGGGTGCGTTTGTAGGGATTTGGAGTAAATTTTGTAGGTTTTTTTAATGGCAGCTTCCTCAGGAAGGCTGTGAGCCTGGCAAGCAAAGAGCGAGAGCCCCCCTGGGTCCCCGGGCTCTGCCGGGGGGTTCGGGCCGGGCTGGGCCCAGCCCCGGGGAGGGTCCGGCGAGCGCAGAGCCCGCCCAGCTCATGGCACGGGTGAGCGGCGGCTCCGCCCCGGGCTGGGCTGGGCGAGGGAGCGGAGCCGCTCCGGGTCCCGCACCGCTGGGAGCATCCCGCATCCATCCCGCATCCATCCCCGATCCATCCCGGTCCATCCCAGATCCCGGGCTGGCTCTGCACCCGCAGGGACCCCCGGAGCATCCCGGGGCTGGGGCCACCCGAGGATCCCGGGGCTGAGCTGGGGACCCCCGGGTGGCGCGGGGGGCTCTGCCCGGTGCCCAGCGCCGGCCCCGGGGCTCGCAGGGTCCCCCCCGGCCCGAGGGAGCGGACCCAGCTCGGCGGATGCCCCGCAGGTCCCTGAGGATTTGTACCTGTCCAGGTAAAGCGCGGGGGGCCCGGGTTGGGTGGGATGTGTCCCCTGGGGGGCGGTGGGTGACAGCAGAGCCCAAATCCTGTTTTGGCAAGTTCGGGGTGCGTCTCTATGGGTGCCAGGAGCAAACTCCATCCGTGCCGCTGGTGTGCCCTGCGGCTGGAGCCGGGCTGGGCTGGCCAGGGCAGCGCTGCGGGACCGGCAGCACCGAGCTGAGCTCAGCCCGGGCCCAGCGCTCCGGCCCCGGGGCAGGACAGGCAGCGAGGATGGGCAGGGACAGCGCTGGAACCCGGGCTGGGGTGTTTGGGGACTGCAGCGTGCTCGGGGGGTCATAGCCAGGCTCCCCAGGTGCTTTGGGGACAGCACTTGGGGTGTCTGTGCCTGTGGCCTTGGCAGCAGCGAGGTGACAGCCCCGTGAAGGCTGGGGGACCCTTTTTCTGCGGGGACAGGTGCTTTGGTGCTGTTTATGTCTCCCCCCTTGAGCTGTTTTATTGTCCCTCCAAGCAGGGAAAGGGACCTGAGCTCTGCAGCAGCTCCTAGGGAAAATTAAGTTGCCCTGGCCCTGGGGTGTTGGGATGGATGGAGAAGGCTCTGCACCCCAAACCAGGGCTCTGCAGCCTGATCCTGAGGTCTGGGGGTGAAAAACCCATCAATCCCTGTGCTGCCAGCAGCAGGAGAGCCGTGTCTCTTCCCTTCCCAATGCCTCACGCTTGATTTCCCTGGGATTTGAGCAGCAGGTCAGGGGGGTGTCGGAGCAGCTCGGTGCAACGCTCCAGGGAAGAGCTCAGTTAACAAAAAAAAAGCCATAAATCCTTCCCTGAGCACCTCCACCCCCGTTTCCTCACTCAGGAGAGATTGATGCTGTTTTCCTAATAGGAAAATACCTCTGGGTTTCATCCCAGTGCTGAGCACTGCAGTCTCTTTCCAGGTGATGCCTTGGAAATCTGCTTAACTTGCTGCTTAGAGCTCATTAGAGAGGGAGGTTTGGGGGAGAGAAGCTCTGAAAGGAAAGCAAAATTAGGAATTCCTTCTAATTTCCAGAGGAAATTGGGAAGAGATGGAGGGGGTTTAAAGGGGATGTTTGTCCTCCTGCAGGGAAAGTCAGTCCTGTAAACTTTGCTGTTCTCATATTAAAATAATTGGGAAGCAAGGAGAGGATCAGAGCACCTTGCTTGGGCACAGGGGCTTTTCAGGGCAGAAAAAGAGGCAGTTTAGAGTAAATCTCCATCACGTTGCTCTGTGAAAATGTCAATTTTCAGCTCTAAACAGCAAAGTGGGCCCTGAGCTGAGCTCAGGCCATGACGTGAGCTCAGCACGTTCCCAGCCAGGGCAGGGCTGGGAATTTATCCATTGCACAGGGAGGTTTGTGCCAGAGGGAGGAACCTCCCAGCCCCATCCCAGCCTTGCTGTCGCTTTGGGTCACAGTCAGGGCTCCCCTTCCTCCTGCTATCCCAGGCATGGGCTCTGTGCCCCTGCAGAGGGGGCCAGGCCAGCACAGCTGATATCCATGCCCTGAAATTCCCACTTTTGCCCTTTAAAGTCCAAGCCTGGATGGTTTTGGGGGGAGTTGATCACCCCCATGCAGTGCCTGAGGCCAGGCCAGCTCCCTGAGTGGGCTTTGGGAATTCTGGGGAAGGGCTGGGGGCTCAGAGGGAGGTGTGGGGGGTTTAGGTGCCGTGCTGAGGTTGTGTCCCTGTGGGGTTCTGTGGGATCTCACAGCTCTCCATGGTCTGTGATTCCCTGGCACGGATACCAGGGAACAGGGGGTGCTGCTCAGTTCCAGCAAATCCCTGGATTTGCTTGTTGGGTGTTTTTAGAGATCCCAAACCCCCCTTTTCACAGCAGGAGTAGCTGGCTTGGGCAAATCCCCCTCAGCATCCCTGGTGCCTGTGCTGGGATCTGCCTGGGAGAGCAAATTCACCTGACTGTGAAAAACCCTTTTTGGGGGGGAAGGCAGCAGAGCTTTCCCACTGCAGGAGCTGATTCCTTGGGAACCACATCCCCTAAACCCCTCAGTGACCCCAAAATGGAGGAATGGGGCTGCCCCCCTCAGCTGAGCCTAGGGCAAACCTCGGCAAAGGCTGGGAGACTGCAGGAGGCACAGGAAGGTTTCAGCTGGAAAAGCAGCAAAGGGCTTGGAGGGCTCCTGGAGGAGGGATGCCACACACAGAGAGCTTGGGAATGCCGCCTGTTTAGAGGCTCCCGAGGTAAATGGAGCGTCTCTGTCCCTTTCCAAGCGTTCCCGTCCCTCCTGCAGCTCCTGCCGGTGCCTGAGAGGAGCCAGGGCCGGGAGCGATGGAGGGGGAGAAGTGATGGAGCGTCCCTACCGGAAAACCACCAGGCATTGGATCTTTGAGTTGTCCCGTTCCTCCTGACGCTGTGTGCCGTGTCTCACGCATTCCAGGCTGTCCCCTCGCAGGGAGCGTTTGCCATGGACACCGGGCACGTGAGCAGATCCCGCTTCAGCGGTGAGTCCTCCCCAGGGAGCCGGGAAGGGTTCGGAGCAGAGCTGCTGGCGCTCACACCGAGGTCGTTTTGGGGCTGGTCCTCGCTGCTTTCCATGGGGAGAACCCTCTGCTCCATGTGCCCGCTGGGTTTTGCTTCCTAAAGCAAGGGTAAAACCCTTAAAACCTCCAAGTTTTCCAACCTGAGCGCTCAGCCCTCAGAAACAGGCAGGGATGAGGGGGAAGCAAGTTCCAGTTCCAGGGATTTGCTCTAGGAGTTCCTCAGAGGTAGGAGCCAGTAAAATATTATTCTGCTATTTTTATTTTCATTCCAAATTTTGCCCCTCCACCATAGCAGGAGCCTGGGAGCTCTGGCACGGGAAACCTCCAACTGCTTCCCACAGCATCCTTGGCAGGGATGCAGGGATGGAGCAGAGCCCTTCAGGGCTTTGGATGAAGCAGGAGCCGGGTCCCATCCCAATGTTTAACCTCGGAGCTCCCCGTGGGCTGCTCCGGGGATCCAATTCGCTTTGGCTGGGAATGCTCAGCTCCTTCTGCTGTTCCTGCTGGAGGAGGGCTGGGGGGAGCAGCAGGTTGTCCCTGCGCTCGGATGCGATGTGGGAGTTCAGCCTGGCTTCGGGCTTTTTCCGGCTCCGGAGGAGGCAGCGGGAGCGCTGCGGCGCGGGGCTGCCGGGGGACTCCGGGATGAGGAATCCTCCTCCCGTTTCCCGCTCTCTCTCCCGTTTCCCGCTCTCTCTCCCGTTGTCCCCGTCCCTCCGGTGTCGCACGGGGCGCTCGGTGCCGGTTCGGCGCGGCGGCGATGGAGGCTGGTGCAATGCAGCAGGAGCCGCTCGCAGCCCAGCCCGCCGCTCCCTCCCCGCGGGGCTCTCTGCCTGTTTCCCGCAGCTTTTCCCTTTGGTTTTTCCCTTCTCCCGGCTTTGCCTGGGCCGAGGGCGATGCGGATGTGCGCTGGGCACATCTGCCGGTGGGACAGAGCAAAGGGCGCCTGGGGAGTGACACGGCCACTCGCTGGGAGCGGGAGCACAGGAGAACTTCATCTCCCGGCAAAGCCGAGGCAGGACTGGGCTGGCATTTCTGGCTGGCAGAGCCTCTGCCCGACCCGGCTGGGAGCTGCGTTTATCCCCTCCTCGGCCCGGAGCTTGGAGCCGAGGCTGAGACTCCTTGCCGGGGTGGTGACCAGCCCTTGTCCCCCTGTCCCTCTGTCCCCCTGTCCCCGCAGTGGCCTCCAGCCCCCCGCGCTGGGAGATCGGGCTCTACGCCGCCGGCGCCTTGGCGCTGCTGGGAATCGCAGCCATCAACCTGTGGAAGCTGTGGCGCTCCGGGAGCTACCCGGCCCCTTCCCCCTTCCCCAACTATGACTACCGGTACCTGGAGCAGAAGTACGGAGCGGCGTGCCCGGACATCAGGAACAAGGTAAGGGGGAAGCTGCCTCTGTCTCCTTCCCTTTGCGGGATGCCGGAGCGGTGGGAGCATCTCCTGGATCCCCTGGCGGGGTGGAACGGCCACAGGCAGCAGCCTGGTGCTGCTGGAGCTTTTGGGGGATGGCTGGAGCCGGGAGCTGCGGGAAGATCCGGGCTCGCTGCCGCGGCAGCTTGAGGCCAGGCAGGGGCCGGGATGTGTCCAAGGAGGTGCCGGGGAAGCCCAGCTGTCCTGCTCGGCACGGAGGGATGGGATGGGATAGGAGAAGCCCAGCTGTCCTGCTCGGCACGGAGGGATGGGATTGAGATGGGATAGGAGAAGCCCAGCTGTCCAGCTGGGCATGGAGGGATGGGATGGGATTGGGATGGGATAGGAGAAGCCCAGCTGTCCAGCTGGGCATGGAGGGATGGGATGGGATTGGGATGGGATAGGAGAAGCCCAGCTGTCCTGCTCAGCACGGAGACTTGGGATTGGGATGGGATAGAAGCCCAGCTGTCCTGCTGGGCACAGAGGGATAGGATTGGGATGGGATGGATGGCAGCGCCTGCTCTCCTTTCCCCGGCAGCGAGGGCTGGCCCCGGGCTCGCAGCGGGCTCCAGGCCGGAGCTCTTCATCCCGCAAGAGCAGCCTGAGGGCAGAGGACACCTTGGAGAGCATCCAGGAGCTGGGCAGCCTGGAGCTGATGGGCAGAGACCTGGGCCTGGCCCACTATGGCCCCCTGAGGAAATCCATCTCGGCCGACTCGCTCAACTCCATCTCATCCATCGGGAACAACTTCGGGCAGGATTTCACCGTGGGGCAGGTGGAGGTGTGCATGGAGTACGACGCGAGGGCGGCCGCCCTGCACGTCACGCTGCTGCAGGGCAAGGACCTGCTGGAGAAGGAGGACGCGCGCTTCGAGTCGTGCTTCATGCGGATCAGCCTCCTGCCGGCCGAGCAGATCGTCGGCATCTCCCGGGTGAGCCCCTCCTCCTCTGCCAGAGCGCACCTGGATCACCCCAGGGATTTGGGTGGCAGCGTCCCCAGGCCTCATTCCCCAAGGAAGTGGTGGGGTTTGGGAGCAGGGAGCTGCAGGCATGGCAGGATCGGGAATGGTTGGCACGGGATCTGGGGGATATCAGCTCCCCAAGGAAATGGTGGGGTTTGGGAGCAGGAAGTGTCAGGCATGCCAGGATGAGGAATGGTTGGCACAGGATTTAGGGGATATCAGCTCGCCAAGGAAGTGGGGAATGGGGTTTGGGAGCAGGGAGCATGGCAGGATCAGGAATGGTTGGCACAGAATCTGGGGAATATCAGCTCCTCGAGGAAATTGTGAGGTTTGGGAGCAGGGAGTGTCAAGCATGCCAGGATCAGGAATGGGTGGCACAGAATTTGGGGGATAACAGCTCCCCAAGGAAATGGTGGGGTTTGGAAGCTCCAGGCATGCCAGGATGAGGAATGGTTTGGCACAGGATTTGGGGGATATCAGCTCCCCACAGCAGTGATGGGATTAGGGAGCAGAGAGCTCTGGATTGGCACAGGATTTTGAGGGATGTCCAAAGAGGGTTTGCGTATCAGAAACCCGGCAGAGGCAGGAATGTCTCTCCCCTCTTGGCTGGAATTTGGGCTGACTTTGTCATCTCCAAGTGTGGCTGGGGGCAAGTTTTCCTGCTTGGCTGTCCCTGCTGGGGAAGGGACGCTGTGGCACGTGGAGGCCTGGGGTGGGATCTGGGGGGCAGTGGCAGTTTGAGCAGGTGCTGCTGGTGCCTTGCCATGGCCCCACAGTCCCCTGAGCCCCACAGTCCCTCTCCTTCCCACAGCAGCCCCAGTGCTTTTCCCTCCCCACAAAGGATGTGGCAGTGGAAAATCCATTTGGCAGCGCTGACAGCCACAACCAGGGTTGGTTCTGGTGCAAAACCTCCCTTTTTAAGTGCCTCAAAAGCTACTTTTGGAAAGCAGGAGCCTCAGTTTTCTTCCAGCAGCTCCTCTGTTGCAGAGTCAATTTGATTTAATCAGGATATCCCAGCAAGGAGTGGGAATTTGGTCCCCATTGAGGCACCTCTCCACTGGGGTGGAGGTGCCATTCCATCCCCACAAACTGGCTGCTGCCTCCAAAACATTTCCACAGTGCCCTTTTAGACCATTTTCCCATCCAAATCTCTGGCTCTTTATTTATGCTCTGGAGATATTTATTATTTAGTGTCATTATTTATAATTCACCAGCACAATTTACCTCCTCAGCTGCCCCAAGGCCATGGATAAAGGCCCAGCCGCTTTTTTTTCCCCAGTGCTTCTGGAGGGTTTTTAAATAGCAGCTCCTGTTTGGTTGTACTTGATCAAGAGCTCCCAAAATACAGCGTGGGCTGCAGACAGACAGTCTGTAAAATCTGCAGGGCTTTAAGATCTGCTCTTCACCTAGAGGAGCTCAGGAGGTTGGTGGTATCCAGTGGGAGAGCATGGACCAAGAAGGCAGGAATGGCAGGTGCTGCCTTTGTGTCCTTTATCCCAGGGATGGAGCAGGGTTAGGAGCAGACTGAGACAGGAGAGAGTCCTTGGAGGAGGTGACTGGAGAGTCCTTGGAGGAGAATCTCCTGGGGACTTTTGGGGTGACACAGCCCCACAGAGAGGTCCCTACTCCATCCAGATTTGGGTGGCTTTGGGGAGCTGGTTGTTCCACTTTGCTCCATGCTATCCAAGGCTGCAGCCTTCCATCCCATGGGACATCTTGGGTACTGAAACAGGGCTGGAGTAGTGGGAAAAAAAAATCCCTAAAGCCACAATTTTAGAGCATTTCCCCTCAGCCAGTTCTTTGGAATCAGCACCAGCAGGATGAGCCATGGGAGCTGCTGCTGCCTCTGCTCCCAGGGAATGACCTGACACGGGGACACAGCTCCATTCCCACAGGGCACATTCAGGAGCTGGTTCTGCTTGGAGAAGGGCTGGGGGTTACACCTTGTAGCTATAAATCCTGTTGCCTGATACAGCCAAGCCGAATGTGCATCCGCACTCCCAGGGGCTTGGGATCTATCTGAGAGCACTGGGCCAACGCTGATTCTCTAATTAAACTAATTAACAGTCACTGGGGCAGGTCACAGCCCTGATTTTCACTCCAGTGGCCGAGCAGTTGCTGCGGTCAGGTCGGGAATAAACCCTCCCGGTCGGATGGGGCGTGCCCTGGGGATCCCCATGAGATGGGGCCGAGCAGGGCTGCAGCGCCCAGCCCCAGGCATGCCAGGGCTATTCCCCCTTCCCACGGCAGATCCAGAGGAGCTCCTACTCGGTGGCGTTCGACGAGCGCTTCTCGGTGCCGCTGGACCCGGCGGCGCTGGAGGAGAACAGCCTGCGCTTCTCCGTCTTTGGCGTGGACGAGGACGAGCGCAGCGTCAGCACCGGCGTGGCCGAGCTCAAGCTCTCCGACCTGGAGCTGGCCACGCGCCCCTTCAACGCCTGGCTCTACCTGCAGGACACCAACAAGGTGAGCCAGCGGTGTCCCTGCTCCCAGCGGGGGTTTGGGACGTGGCTGTGTCCTGACTGTGGTGTCCCTCAGGCGGTGGACACTGTGGGGGAGATCCTGCTCTCCCTGAGCTACCTGCCCACGGCCGAGCGGCTCACCGTGGTGGTGGTCAAAGCCAAGAACCTGGTGTGGAGCAATGGGAAGGTGACTGCAGGTGAGGGGGCTCCATGGTGGGGTTTGTCCTGATTTATCCCGTTTGCTTCATTGGGAGTGGCTCCCCGTGAGGACAGACCTGCCAGGAAGGGCCACCAGAAAGGTCCCCCACCTTCTCCACATGGCTGGGGACACTGATCCCTCTCCTGCCCTCCGAGCAGATCCCTTCGTCAAGGTGTACCTGCTGCAGGATGGGAGGAAGATCAGCAAGAAGAAGACAGCGGTGAAGAGGGGAGACACCAACCCCGTGTTCAACGAGGCCATGATCTTCTCCGTGCCCGCCATCGTGCTCCAGGTCTGGCCCAGCATGAGGGGGCTGGGGAGGGGGCACATCCCAGTGCTTCTCAGGGGAGCTCCTGGGGGTGTGGGGTTCTGGGGGCTGATTTTGGGGGTTGTAGGTGTGTGTGAGGGCTTTTGTGGGGTATATGGATGTGTGGGCGCTGTTGGAGGGTATAGGGATGTGTGGGAGCTGTTGGGGGATATGTGGATGTGTGGGGGCTGTTGTGGGGTACAGGGATGAGTGGGGGCTGCTTGGAGAGGTGTGGATGTGTGGAAATGGCTGCTGGAGGGGGGATCAGTATGGGGTGGGACTCTTGGGGAGGATATGGATGTGTGGGTTGGAATACAGCAGGGTGCACAGGGATGGTTTGGTATGTGGACAGGGCAAAGATGGGTTAGGGGATGTGGGGTAAAAAGAGAGGGATGTGTAAGTGTGGGGGGATATGAGGGTGAGTGTTTAGGGATTTGGGGGCCTTCAAGAACAGGGGGTGGGTTTGAACATGGTGTGGGCCCAGAGGGCCATGTGTGTGTGGGCTATGGCAGGCTGGGTGGTGACACACAGATGTGCTGGCCTGGTGGGTGCATGTCCCATGCAGAGGGCACAGGGACACGCGTCTGGCCGGGTGTGTGTGTGTGTGGTGACATCCCCGTGCCCGGCAGGAGCTGTCCCTGCGCGTGACGGTGGCCGAGAGCGGCGAGGACGGGCGCGGTGACAACACGGGCCACGTGCTGATCGGGCCGGCAGCCAGCGGCATGGGCACCACGCACTGGAACCAGATGCTGGCCACGCTCCGCAAGCCCGTCTCCATGTGGCACCCGCTGCGCAGGAATTAGGATCCCCAGATCCTGGGGACAGCGGGCCCGCAGCAGGGACTCGGTGGCACCCACAGGGCCGAGCTGCTGAGGGGCCCAAAGCACTCGGAGCACGGAGAGCGGCTCCGTGGGCACATTCCAGGCCAGGCAGGAGCCAAATGGACCAAAACCAGCAGGAACCTCCCCAAACCACGGCTCCAGGGCGTTCCGTGTGCTCCCAATGGCCTCAAAATCCACGGAATCTTCAAACGGGGACTCTGAGCAAGGGAGAGGGGGGATTCCTTTGGAAGGTGGTTCTTGGGTGGGATTCCTTTGGAAGGAGGTTTCTGGGTGGGAATGGTGAGGGGGGTGACAAAAGCCAGCCTGGTGTGGGTGGTGATCCTGAGGGGATCTTTTGTAGTGACTTTGGCACGCCGTGCCAGGGTTGGAATGTTTCCAGTGAGAATGGAAAAAGGGAGCAATAACAGCAGAAAATCAATTGTTACATACAGCTTCTCCTCCCGTCTGTTCCTTCACACAGCAAATCCCTGCCCATCTCCACTGACTGCACAGGCAGGGATTGGTTTCCAACCATTTGGTTTCCAACCTCTTGGGTTTGAGGTCAGATCCATGCTGGGAATCGTCTCCTAAAGGTCCAGTAGGATCAGGGGCAGCTTTTCCCACCCCAGCCACTTTTCCAACCCAAACTCACTCTCGAAGTGCTCAGGACAGCACTCCAAATTCCTGCTCCTTAACACAATTCTCACAACTGGGGATTGTTTTTTCCAGCCTCTAATCCTGGTCTTGGGCTGTGACTTACCCTATAACCTGTTTTATCCAAGATTTGGGCATACAGAAGAACATCTTGGCCTTGTGACCCAAGGCAGGTGGGAAAGGTCCCTAATTTTATAATTTTTAAGCCAAACTCCTGTTTCAGAAGGAAGCCTGTATGGATCCTGTCTGCTGCTGGGCTCTGGCCCAAGCCAGGTTTGGGATTTTTGGGGAGCTAATTCCCACTCTGGTTTGTGGAGAGTGATGGAGTGCCTCATGGCACAGGCTGGAGATCAGAGGATGCACTGGGGCCACATCCCTGGAGCCTGCAGCCTTGGCTTTTCCTGCCTGCAGGATGCTCGTGGGAAGCCAGGCTGGGAAATCTGGAGTTGTCTGGGACCCTGTGCCATGGAATTGGCACCACAGGATGAGCATGGGCTGGGATGTGGCTGCTTGGATGATTTCAGCAGGGAAAAAAGCTGTGAATGAGCCATTTATCTGTTTTGGGGGGTTTTTTTAACCATCCCTGATTAAAAAGTAACTCCAAGGTGAGTTATCACCTGAGCTGGTGGCACTTTTCCCTTCCCATCTGTGCTGCCTGACCTTCCCTTTGGGACACGGTTCTGATGTCCCTGTTCCATCATCCCCCTCCGCTCTGGCTACTCCTCCTGCCCATCTCCACTCACTGGTGCCCAGATTCCCTTCTCCCACGCTTCCCCACCTCTCCCTGTCCCACCTGCTGCCAGGGGAGCCAGTGCCACCCCTCCATGCGTGATGCACAGCACCAAGGCACCAGCCAAGCACGGAGGGGTTTGAAGGATGAGGAAGTTTTTGTGGGAAGTTGTTCACAGCCAGTACTCACAGCCCACGAGGTTTTGGGGGAAATTTGCTTATTAGCTATCCCAGCCAAGTATTTGGGAAGAGATGGACACAGAAACCCTTGGCTGTCTGGCAGCTCCTGCCAACTGCTGAGCTTTACTTGGGATGAGGTGAGTGACTTCCAGAAGTGCTGGGATCTGTGATGTTTAGTCCCAAAAGGATGGGGAATGTGTGGGTTAGGCATTTTTATTGTGCTCCTCTCCAGCCATTCCTATTTGGAGGCACCCCTGCACCTTCTCCTTCATCCTGGGGACAAAAAATGCTGTTGGAGCTATTTTGGGGGTGGGATGGATGGACTCTGTGTGAAGGATTAGGAAAAGGTCCAGGATGGACCCAAGGCTCCCTCCCATTTGCAAGGCTCACCTGCTGTACTCTGCTGTCACTATGGGCGTTCCCAGTGGGAATCAGCCTCCAAGGAGCTCTGTGGGAAGGGCAGGACAGGTTTGGGAAGGGACAGGCAGCAGTGAGGAGGGAGAGACCTCCCAGTGGCACAGGAAGGCTCTCCCAGGGAAATGGTTCCACGTGCTGGAGCAGCTCCTCGTGGTGCCAGCATGGTTTGGGTTTGAGGCCCAAACCCATCCCTATTCCCATCCCTGGAGCAGGGCTGAGCCCCCTCCTGAGCCCCTGGCCCAGGTGGGGAGGCAATGGCTGCAGTGTGGACAGGCTGGCTCCCTCCAGCTCTGAGCAGAGCCAGGGGATTGCTGGGCTGGGACACATCCATTTCCTCAGCCATCCTCCCCGGAGCACAGGGTCACCCAGGGTTTTCCATGCCTCCCACGTTCCTGTTCCCAGGCATCCATCATGTGCTGCCGCAGGGGCCGATGTGACAGTGACAGTGACAGCTCTGGGTGTTTAATGCCCGTTTCACCAGCGTGCTCTGGCCCCTGAGTGCATCCATCACCGCGTCCACAGGGATAACCAGGACAGTGCAGCAGCTCTCCCTCCCCTGCACCTCGGGAAGGCTCCCAGCTCCACGTTTCCCCCCAGAATGGAGCCCCCTATTCCACCCAGGCCCAGCACAGCAGCTTTGCCCCGGGGCATCTGGGGCTTTGAGGTTAAAAAAGCAGGATTCAGGTCCTTCATTTCTCCTTGTCTTTCTTTTTGCCCTTCCTCTGGCTCGTCAGCTCGCCGAGCTTCTGATCCAGGCGGCGCTGGAGGTGGGCTCGCCTGGCGGGATCCAGGGATTTGTCCTTGGAGCCGCTGCCGGGGTACAGGATCCCCTCGCGGCTGATGCGCTGCCGGGCCTGCGCCTTGGCCCTGTCCCCACAGCCGTGCACCTGCGGAGAGAAGGGGCCCTGGGGCATGGATCACCCTCCTGGGAGCCAGGGCTGCCACTCCCTGAGCCTGCAATTCCTTTGGGGCCTGACTGAATCCCCCTGAAATCATCTCCCACCATTTACAGCCATTCTTATCATTACGTCATGTATTATTATATATTGTGCTGTTATATGGCTTTACATACTTACAAATTTTTATAATTTCAATACATTATTTTATTATCATTGTTTACTATTGTTTTCATTAAATTAATTTATATATTTATTTATATTGTTTTATTTAATTTTATTTTAATTCTCATTGTACTACTATTGTTTATTATTATCATAGTTTACTATTTATTATCATTGTTAACTATTTATTTCTATGTATTTTCATTTTATTTTTATATAGATTCTATATTTTTATAGATTTATTCTTTATTTTTATAGATTTATTTTAATTATCATTGTACTACTATTGTTTATGATATTATTATCATAGTTTACTATTTATCATTGTTTACTATTTATTTTATTTCTATGTATTTTCATTTCATTTTTGTTTAGTTTCATTTTATATTTAGATTCTATATTTTTATAGATTTATTCTTTATTTTTATAAATTTATTTTAATCATAATTGTACTATTGTTTATTAGTATCATAGTTTACTATTTATCATCATTTACTATTTCTTTTATTTCTATGTATTTTCATTTCATTTTTATTTAGTTTCATTTTATATTTAGATTCTATATTTTTATAGATTAATTCTTTATTTTTATAAATTTATTCTTTATTTTTATAGATTTGTTTTATAGATTTATTCTTATACTTATTGTTTATCATTCATAATTAATGTTTATTATTCTGTGCTTTATTAAATCATCTTTATAGCTCCTCACACACAGAATGAAATATAAAGATCCAGGCCCTGGGCTCTGAACAGCACGTAAATCATCCTTTGGGGTGGTTCAAGTGGCTCCTTCCACCTTCTTTCCAGTGAATTGGGAAAGGAGTTTTGGGGAATGGGAGACCTTTTTTAGCCATGAATCTGCTGCTTTAATAAGCCAAGTCCAACACTGCAATTATCTCTCGCAGGTGAGATCCTAAAATCTGATTCCTTTTCTTGGCCCATCCCAAAGTCATTTATGCTTCCATGGAGTTTGGTCCCAGCCTGTTCCCTCAGAGCTGTGACAGCCCTTCCCAGGGCTGACATGGATTTGAATCCCTACCACTGTTGGAGCCTTGTCACAATTCAGCAGGGAGAGGCCATTCTGCAGGGAATAAATCTCCATCCCCCTGGATGTGAGTGACCATAAATACAACGATTCCTTGCCATGGAAACAGATAGCTCTTGACAGAGGGAAAAGCTTGCCAAGGATTTATGGGGCTGCTGCGCTCCTGGGAGTTCCACAGGGTGAGGAACAAGGACACAGAGAATTCTGAATTGCTGGCCAGGCAGCATTGCACCGTGCCTGTCCTGTCCCCAGGATGCAGAGACAATCTGCAAAGGGCTGGGATCACCCTCAGAATGCAGAGGGAGTGTGCAAAGAGCTGGGAATTGAGTCCAGGCTCATTTCAGCCTGAAACTTGTGCTTCTCCATTTCTGCTCTCTGCCTCACTTTATCCACACAGAGTAGAAGTGCCAGAAAATGGTAAAGAAGGGCACAAAATGTGAGGAAAACACAAAATCCCTCAGAAGAGGTGAGCAGAGCCCAGGTGGCAGTACCTGCCAGCCCTGTGTACCTGAGTTCAGCACAGGCTCTGACAGGGAGGGCTCTGCTCAAACTCCCTGCAAGGAAACCCTCCCTTCCCAGGGAGCTCCACAGGGAGGATTCCCAGGCTGAGCCCATCCTGCCCCTCCTTACCTCGGGGATGTGGTGGCTGAGGCAGAAGAGCCTCCGGCAGTGGTGGCAGAGCTGGCCCAGGGTGGTGACAGAGGCCTTGCAGCGGGAGAAGGCACAGGTCTTGTCAGCTTCCATGGCAGCCGAGATCAGAGCCTCAAAATCCTCTCCGGCCGCGCTGCCGATCGCCGGCTTTGCTGGGAAAGGTGAGCACACACCTGGATTGGGGCCTGGGAACAAACCCACCCTCCTGCAGCCCCAGGGCGGCCTCTGCCTTTACATCCTTCAGTGTGGGCAGGTACTCCCCTCAGCTCCTCTCCCCACTCCTGCGAGTGGGGAGAGGAGATTGTGATTCCTGCGACTCTCTCCTGGGAAAGGGTCTCCAGTGTTTTTCCTCTCACTTACAGAATGTGCTTCCAGGTATCCAAACCTGGATGCTGCAGCTTTCCAAGAGCCACATGCTCCATGTCCAAATCCCACACTCTGGAGCAAACCCACCCAGATTAAGACCCATTCAAAGAAGAGCATTAATTGTGCTGCTTACAAAAATCTTCACCCACCTTTGGCTTCACTTTTGTCCTTTTTCCTTTTGCCACTCTTGGGCTCCTGCACCTTCCTGGCCTCCTCCTGCCTGGCTTTCTCCCTCTGGACTCTCTCCAGGTGCAGGGATTTCAGATCCACTTTCCCCGAGCTCTTGCTGCTTTCCTTTGGCTCCGCAGGGTCAGGGGTGTTCCCGTGGGGATGCTGGGGCTCGGGAAGGGGCTCAGAGGGCAGTGGGGGCTCAGAGGGCAGCAGGGGCTCGGGAAGGGGCTCGGAGGGCAGTGGGGGCTCGGGAAGGGGCTCGGAGGGCAGTGGGGGCTCAGGAAGGGGCTCGGGAGGCAGCTGGGGCTCGGAGGGCAGCGTGGGCTGCTTGGGGACTCTCTTGCGGACACTGATGTACCTGTCCCGGCCCTCCCCAGAGCTCAGGTGCTGCAGCCCGTACTCCTCGGCCAGCACATGGACCAGCATCCGCTCGTGGGAATTCAGGGACGTCGGGAAATCCAGCTGTGCCTCGCTGCTCTCCAGGAAGGCCACCAGCATGGCCCTGAACCTGTCCCCACCCTCCTTTGACCCTGAGCTGTCCCTCCCAGCTGTGGCATTGCTCAGGGAGCTCCGTGCTCCCGGTTTCTGGCTCCCTGTTCCGCCTGCTGCCGCCTTGAGCTTCCCAGCCGGAGCCGGCCGTGCTTTGGGGCCCGGCGCTTTGGGGCCCGGTGCTTTGGGGCCCTGCTGGCGCTGGGCCTGGCCCTCCCCGGGGTAGTTTTGGGGCACGAGGTCATCCAGGTACTCGAAGGCGGAGCGCACGAGGCCGTGCTGGGCCAGGTGGTCCAGCAGGCGCCGCAGGAAGGGGCGGCTGCCCACGGTGTGGCTGTCACACACCACGGCCACCTGGCGCCGTGCCCGCGTCACCGCCACGTTGATGCGCCGCTCCTCGGCCAGGAAACCCACCTCACCTGGGAAAACAGGAGGGAAGGGATGCCAGAAGGGACAGGGACTCTGTCACATAGGGGGACAGGCAGAGAGGGACCCTATGCCCTCCAAGCAGGGGTTTGGTCCAAGGGATGCAAGGATTTATTGGCTGGAGGGTGAGACTTGGCATTTATGGAGCTCTGCTCACAGCTGTTCCTACTCCTACCTGTGTGGCACAGGCTCCCTGCAGGTTCCTTGCTTCCTGGCACAGGGAAGAGCATGGAAGGCACATGGAAAGGGGAAATATCTCCCTGCCTGGCCCATGACACAAGCTCAGCTCGGAGCTGGGAGCAAACACAAGATGGAGCAGCGTGGAAAAGGCTCACCTTGTGACAGAGGAGGGACTGCAGGTAAAGAGTTCCCCCTTGTCCTACAGAGCTCCCCCTGCTCCCAAATCCCCTGGGGTCTGTAAGAAGAGCCATTTGGGAGGTTTTGCTGCTCACAGACAGCACAAGAGCCGGCAGTGGCGGGATGACTCAGGCAGGATCAGGCAGCGCGAGCGGAGCGTGGGAGGCTGCGAGCTCCCAGCTCCAGGGAACAGCGAGCGGGCCAGGCAGGAGGAGATTAATGCCTCTGCCAGAGCAGTGCCCAGCCTGGCTCTGCCTCAGCAGCCTCTCCTGGGCTGCCTTTCAGGGACAGGCTGAGGGGGAGCCCCTCTCCCTGCTCTGCAGCTCGAGGAACAATTCCCAGTTTCTCTGATGAAGTTTAACCCAGTTGCAGGGGCAAATCCAACTCCTTTGAATCCTGGAATGGTTTGGGTTGGGAAGGACTTTAAGGCCTGTCCAGTTCCACCCCCTGCCAGGGATACCTTCCATTATCCCAGACTCCAAGCCCTGTCCAACCTGGCCTTGGACATTTCCAGGGATGGGACAGCCACAGCTTCTCTGAGCAATCTGTGCAGGGCCTCAGCACCCTCACAGGGGAAAATTTACTCTCAAATGAAGGTTTCCTGCTGGATCAGGAATGGCTGCAGAGGAACAGGTCAATAGGAAGCCTCCCTGTGCCCCAAAAAAAAGCAATTCCTGCCCCACACCTGAGCTTTGGCCTCTCCCTGTGCAGGAGAAGGGGCTGTGGGACACTCACCCTCCCAGGGCCACCAGCTCCCAGCAGCACAGGGGTGAGTCACTCCTGGATCAGGACTATTCTTAGTGCTGTCCCCACCTCCATTCTCCCCACAAGGCTGCTTTTCCTCCTCTAGGCTTGGAAAAAGAGGCATCTCCTCCTTCCATGCATATTTCCCCCTTTTTTCCCCTTCCAGCCCTCCAGCAGCACAGGTAGGGCCACAGGACTGTGGGTTTGGAAAGGGAATTCATCCCAGCATGGAACAGAGGTAATCACAGAACAATCCTGCCGAGCCAGCTCCATCAAACCTTTCAGCTCCCTGAACAGGAGCCTTGTACCCCCAGGGCAGCAGCTTTTTTTCCAGCTATTAACTTCCACTGCAGCTGCTGATAGCAAAGAACTTGATTTTCTGCTCTAGATTTTGCTCCCACAAGCAGCATTTTCCATGCACGGCTTGGGATGCCAGCTCCTGCTCACTTTCTGCAGGGAACTCACCCAAAATGGGCTCAAAACCCAAGAAATTCCCCCCCAAGTCCCCTAAATGTGGGGCTAATGGGATGTGACACTCTTAGGGCGCTGATTTAAACAATTTCTGAGGCCTCAGGGGTCAGGGAACCTTCAAACTGAGCAGTCCTGGACCTGCTGTAGCACAGGAGCCTCCCCTGCAGCCCTGACAGCACATATATCCATTAATTAAACAAAAAAGCCTGAAAAGGGGGGGTTTGCCAGTAAATCCATCCAGAGCCAAGTGTTAGAGCACTGCAATTAAACCACAGCACTTGGCTACACGACTTCCTCCCCATTCCCAGGGGAGCAGTGGTCCAGCAGCCAGGCCTTACCTTTCTTGTTGGATCTGACAAAGGACAGGATCACTGCCTCCTTCTCCCTGCCCTGGAAACCATCCACTGATTTGATTTCCAGCTCGGGGTGGCTGTGGCAAAGGTGCTGTCTGAGCATGTCCACCTGAGAAACAGGCCAAGGGCAGCTTTTAAAGGAAATACATGGGTGAAGAGGATTAAAATATTAGGGTTTTGGGGGGAATCCCTCCCTCCCAAACCCACAAGGATGAGCATCTCCTGAGGCTGTGAGTGGAACACCTCACTAACAGCTCTTCCCTCCACAGCCCCAAGCTGCTCAAAGGTGCAGGAGCTGGTCCCAAATGCTGGTTAAATTTGGCTCTGCAGCTCTCTGGGCTCTTGTGGTGCTCTGTGTGCAGGGACAGGGACAGCTCACCTGGAGGTTGTAGGGGGCCACCACAGCGATGTCCTTGGCCTTCACACCAGCGTCCACCAAGGCCTGGACGTGCATCCCCACCAGCTGGACCTCCCCTGGGACAGGGACAGAGTGTGACAGGGGACAGAGGCCAGAGCAATGTGCCCACCTCCCCCAAAACAGCAGGAAAGGCTGACATGAAAGGGTTATCCAAAATGGTGCCTGGTTCAGAAAGATCTAAGGGGAAAAATTAAATCTTGTATGAATTATTTCATGGTTCATTGGCTGGGCTTCTGCTTTGCAGCAAAACACAGCAATAAACATCCAGACTCTGCAGTGAGCTGTGCCAAAAGGCTGCCTCCCAAATTTGGGGAGATGTGCCTCTAATCCTCTGCTCCAAATCCCTGAGTTCTCTCAGACCAGGCTTTTTGGCTCTCCATGAGGGAACAAGAGCCTGTTGTGTTCAGCAGGGCTCTGGGAATGGTGCATGGAAAAATGAGGCACTCAAATGATGGTGGGGGTCAAACAGAAGGTAAAAGATATTTAAACTGATAAAAACTGCCCTTGTGTTTTCCAGCCTGACTTTGCACTCAAGCTCTGTGATGAAATCCACTTTTTCAGGTGAAAAGCAGCAGAACTTGGTGTCCCAGAAGAATCCATGCAGAAGAACCAGACAGGATTTCATGGAATGAGCAGAGGACTGAGAGGTAATTCTGAACCTTATCCATGCCCTTCCCAAAACAGGTCTGTGCTCTGCCTGCTGCTATTTGCCCCTCCTTGGTGTAAAGGGATTCTCAACCCTGTCCCAGCCCTCAGCATGGAGAAATGTCCTTGCAAGGGAACACGGCAGCCAGAGAGGCCACCCACAAGCTGGACACTGTCCCCAGAGCTCCAACACAGCTCAGAGTCCCTGGAGGCTGAGGATTTATGGAGGGAAGATCTCTCAGCTAAGCAAGGCTCTCTGGGACCCCATGGAGACATCTGTGGGTTGTGGCCAAGCCTGTGGTGGGCTGAGCACCTCAGTCCATCCATTCTGGTACCTGGATTCCCCTTGGACTGTTCATCCTCCACTTCCAGCTCAAACAGGCCACAGCCAGCAGTGTCTATGAGCAACAGGGGAATGCTGGTCTCTTCTGTGTCACAGACACCTGGCAGGTCCCTGCACAAGGTATGTGGGAAAGGGCTGGTTACCAACACTGCTGTTACAGCAATATCCACCCAAGCTGTGGCTGCCCCATCCCTGGAAGAGCCAGGCTGGATGGGACATGGAGCAGCCTGGTCTACTGGAAGGTGTCCCTGCCCGTGGCATGGGACTGAGTGGGCTTCCAACCTCCTAACCCAAACCAATCTGGGATTCCATGATTATCATAGCAAAGGAGGACACAGAAGACAAGTCTGCATCACTTCTGGTTACAGAGCAAATAGGACACACCCCCCAGTAATGTCTCCTCGATGAAACAGTGGCTGAAACAAAACCACTGCCCCAGCCCCAGGAGGAGCAGAAAACTCCGCAGGGAAGGGACAAAGAGGGATGAAAAGAACATTTCAGCTCCTGCAGGAACCCACCTGAGCAGGTGCTGTGCCACGGAGGGGTGCGCGCTGAGGCGGCCGCCGTAGAGCTCCGAGGACGCCCATTCCATGATGAGGCGGTGCATGCGGTACTGCACCGTCAGCATCCGCACCGCCCGCTGCCCGTAGTGCCCCGCCAGCCGCTCCATCAGGCTCAGGGACAGCCCCTCGGCCGCCGCCCTGCACGGAGAGGCACCTCAGAGTGGGAGTGTCCATTCCCAGGGCGGGATGGGGCTCAGGCAGCCCCTCCCGGCGCACGCGGGGCAGAGGGTGCCAGTGGGGAATGCTCCTGCCCGGCTCAGCGCCTTCGTGTGGCTCCCCTGGGGTGGCACCGTCACTCCTGTTCCACCTGGGTGCCAGCAGTGCTGTCTGTCCGACCCTCAGGGACAGACTCAGACATCAGAGAAGCCTGGGCACACATCCTGCCTCTGGCCTCTGGAGTCACCACCACCCCTGGAGGTGCTCAAGGAACAACTGGATGTGGAACTCAGGGCTCTGGTCTGGTTGACAAGGTGGGGATCGATTACAGGGTGGATCCTGTGGTGGTCCTGGAGGTCATTCTCAACCTCAGTGATTCCATGATTCCGTGATCCATCAGTGTAAGGCTACACTGGTGTTACTGCAAGCCAAGCCACAGCATCAGCATCACCCATTGCAACAGGATCAGAGCTCCACCCCAAATTTTGGAATGCCTGGTGCTCACACAGTCAACCCTTGCTGCTTTCATCAAGATCCCTGCTACTCCAGCATTTCCATCCTTCCCTGGCCACTCACCCTGGACTAAGGCACAGATGCACTGCACTCATTGTTTCTTCACCCACTAAATCCCCATCACATCCAGCAGCACCCCTTGCTCATATATGTGGCACAAATGAATGAAATTCCTACAGAATTCAGCCTCTCAGGAGCCTGTTTGCTCCCTCCTGGCCTCACAGAGGCTTTGCTGGGAGGCACCATCTGAGGAAGAAGGATGGAAAATGTCGCCCTTGGATTCTGTGAGCGTACG
Source organism: Melospiza melodia melodia (assembly GCF_035770615.1). Taxonomy (NCBI): domain Eukaryota; kingdom Metazoa; phylum Chordata; class Aves; order Passeriformes; family Passerellidae; genus Melospiza; species Melospiza melodia. The sequence goes on along the minus strand of NC_086199.1, from coordinate 55,635,184 downwards.
GAGATTTTTCATCCTGAGGCTGACACTGAGCGTGCTGGTGGCTGCCAGACACAAGGAAGCAGCATGAAGATGATGGAATGATGGCAGGGAACAGCTCAGGAGAACACTTTCCATCAGGCTCTGGGGCACAGCATGTATCCAATCCCTGCAGGGGGAATCCCAGCGCTACACGGCCCCACAGCGAGCGCGCTGCTGCGGCACCAGCCAGCCCTGCCACGCTCACCACAGGCACTGGGGAAATGTGACAAGGCTCTGCCAAGTTATTAAACCTGCAGAAGGGACAACTGAGGACAAATCTTTCCAAGAAGCCAGGCCTCATTAGCTCTCCTCCTGGCTGAATCAGAGGATGCAGCACGCGGGCAAAAAAATGGGAATAACTTCTGGAGGGACAGGGCTGTGGGAGGTGGGAGGCAGCAGTTTGCCAGAGGGGGCTGGGGTGGATGGGATGAGGGGACACAGCAATATGTGGGGTTAGGGGATGCATTCCAGACATCAGGAATTAAATTGATTCTCCCAGCTCCGTTCTGCCCATGGAGCCTGGATCTCTGAGACAGGAAGGAAATTGAGCAGGGAGAGCTGTTGGCACTCAGGTGGAAGCACATGCCTGAAACAGCCACTAAACCTCAGAGCAAACCTCAGGAATAATGCTGCTCCCTACCCTTCCAGCAGCATTCCCACCACAGAGATCCACAGGAGGTTATATGCTGAATTAATAATGAGGAATTAATCTGCTCAGGAATGTTTCACCTGTTAATAATTTTCTGTTATTTTACCACTCAATTAATTCCTGTGGTGGTTGATTTCTCTGCCAAGGAAATCCTGAGTGCCCTGAGCAGATGTTTTTTGCCTATTGATTGCTTTAGAGAAATAAAACTGGGATAAGTTGGACAGACAGAACCATGCATGGGATGCTTGGGAATATCTACTTTAAAGTACCTAAAGTACAGCTGGGGAAGGCAGAATTCCCAAACCCAGCCCACAGCAAGCAGGATTTGTTGCTAACATGGTTTCACCTTGTTTTGCCTGCAGGAAATGCTGTGCTTGGCCAGCCTGCCCTGTACGTGCCCAGAATGATCAGTGCTAGGAGAAAACCAGGAATTGTTTCCCATGGAAGGCTGGAGCTGTGTCTTCAGCCATGGCTTATTTTTTCTTATTCATCCCTGAGACAGGAGATGCCGGTGTGACTGATCCCTGCAGAACACACTGGATTTGGCTGGAAAAGCCTGGAGAAGGAGGTCACTGTGTTTTCCCACCTCAGGACCTCCACATTAATGGAGTTAATTCATGGATGTGCCCCAGCACATTCCAGTTGTGGAGGCTACCAGAGAAACCCTGTCACTTCAGTGACAAAGTGAAAGGAATCAGCACATGGATTTGGGATGGTGCAGACATCCAGACTGACCATGAACAAACAAGATGGCAAAATATCCCTGTGTTGGTTGAGAACAAGAGGTTGGATAAGCATCTGCCAGTATCTGAGGGGAGTAAAACCAAATTAATACATCAGAGCCCTGATGTGGAGATGAATTCATCGGGGAAAGGATGGAATGAGGGCTCCAACAAAGGCAAACAAATGTTCCTGACAGACTGTCCTGGCATGGAGATGCCCACAGGGACAAGGACAAATTGCAGGAGGAGGATCTCCAAGGTGGAAGCTGCTGCCTGTGAGCCTGGGCTGGAGCTGCCGAGGGGGAATTGGAGGGGGTTGGAATTTGCTAGCATGGACTGGAAGGTGTGTGTGGGGATGCCCTCTGCATCCTGGGACAGCTCCAGGTGTGTCAGAAAGCAGGGAAGAGGAGCCTTCAGACCCTCTGTCAAACATCCCCTAGGCCTCACAGGGTCACTGCTGATGGGAACAGGTAAATGTTGATTCCATGGAGGAACAAGCAAGTAACAGGAAGGTGGATAGAGTCCCACAGCATTCCTGCTGGACAGAGGCTTCCTGCCTGAGCAGGGCAGACTTCCCCTGCTGTAGTAACAGCTGAGCCTCCTGCCAGCCTGAATTCATCCCAGAAAACTTCAGACCCTTCCCCGTGGCCCCAAAAATAGGAGCCCACCCACTCCAGGCCCGCTGTCATCAATGGAGAAGGGGAAGGTGGGTGGAAGGGTTGGAGTCCTCTGCATGAATCATCCCTGGAAATAGCTCCTTGCTTCCCCTGAACCACAGAGGAGCTGGCAGGTGATTTAGGGCCTTTGTGGGAGCTCTGGAAATACCCACAGAAGGAGGTGGAAGGGATCTGCCACTGTGCTGCTTCCTGGGCCTGCAGGGAACGTGGAAAGCCCAGCACGGGGCTCTCAGCATCCCCTTTATTTCCATCACGATTGTTCAGGCTGGAAAAGAACTTTAAGATTATGGAGTCTGATGTTCCCCCAGCACTGCCAAGGCCACCAAGTCAAAGCTGATGAAGAGAAAAGCACAACTCCTCAAGCAGGAGCAGGAGGAGATCCAGGAGGAGCTTTTTGCCTCCAGCTGCAGCCAAGGCTCCTGGCAGCAGCCACAGTGACAGAGCAGAATAAAAGCAGCTGCTACAATGTTTGTGGAGTGAAGAAAGACTGCTTTTGTCTCAAAAGAGAGAGCCAAAAGTGACACCAGCTGAGTGTCAGCCACGTTCCAGATAACAAAGCTGGGATTTTTGCTGTGTTTTGCCCTTAATCTGACAGTCTGGGGAGAAGCCAGGCTGAGGCTGCTGAGGTGGATCCAGCTGGATGGGCACTGTGGAGCATTATGGAGCTATCATGAAATTTTTCTGGGGGAAAAGAGGAACTTTATGCACCACTCACAGAAAATAACAACTCTGAAATTAGAAGGACCAAATGGTAAATTTCTTCTTGCTACCAACAAGATGCTACTCCAAAAAGTGCCTTGCTTGGAGAATCCAGGCATGGAGAGCCAGCCTGCAAATTCCCAGGGAATAAACAGCAGGAGACCAAGAGGGCAGGGCTCTGGAGAGGCTTTTGGAGCTCACCAGCCTGGACACTTCCAGGCAGTTGAGCATGTGTTTATCACCTGCCAAGATCTGCAGAACAGCAGCTTTTGGGCATCTGAGAGAGGTAAAATGAGAGGATGCTGCAGCCCCTGAATGTTGTTCTCACTATCTCTTGGCCATGTGCTGGGAGCTGCTGCCTGCCTTGGATTTTTCATTTCCTGTGTTCAAAATCCAAGGGAGGTGGCAGATATGTGTCTTGTTCATTACTTTCTGCAAGCAGGAGAGGCTGTTTATGAAGTCAGGCCTATTTCTCTGCTTCTGTGATTCAGTAATTCCAGATCTGGAGCTGCCTAAACCAGATAAACACGAGCACATTTATGTTTTAAATTACTCAAAGATTCCTCAGTACTCTTTGCAGCATCCCCCTGGAAGCACAGGCAATTTGCACTATCCACAGATCTTTTCCACAAACTAACTGTTCTTATTATCCACATTGTAGGGACTGGGAGGTTTTATAATCCCTGAGGTGTGTGATAATGCAGCATCTCACTGGGCCAATTCACATATTAATACATTAAATAAATAAATGTGCAAACCACAGAAGCAGAATTAAAGGAAATAGTTGGATTAGCCTGAGGATGAGCCCAAATGCATTCCACAGAGCCTGCAGGCAGCACAGATCTCCACCATGAAATGTCTCCAACCACCTGGATTCAGAAGCTGCACAAAGAAGGGGAGGATCCAGGATTTTTACCTGTGGGAGATGATGGTGGGGGGCAGCTGCTTGTGATCCCCAGCCAGGATGCACTTGGGAGCCTTCAGCAGAGGGATCCAGCAGCTGGCTTCCAGAGCCTGGGCACACTCATCAATCACCACCAGGTCAAAGTGGGTGTCAGGCAGCAGCTTCAGGGGGCCATCTGAGGAAGCACCTGGTGGAAGGAGAAAGTTCCCAAGTGAGCAGGGGAGCAAGGAAGAGTGAGGAACCTGCTCTGGAAACAAACCTCACAAGCTGTAATGGTGACTGAGGCAAGTGAAATAATGTTTCTTTGCAGAGATGTAGGAATTCAGCCCTGCCAAACATGTATCCACTGATATGTGTAAGTCGGGATTGTTTTTGCCAGCTCCTCTTTGTCCATTTTCCCCACGGGCATCTGGGCCCAGAAGCTTCCAAGTATCTTTGGGAACAGCAGTGAAGCCCAGATGCCAAAGACAACAATATGCTCCAGTCTGCTCTATCTGGAGCAGAACAAGGAACACCCACCTTCCTGCTGCCCCCCAGGGCCAACAAAACTCCTCATGCCCAGCACTCACAGGGTGAGGGACTGGGGGTTCACCTGTCTGGTAACTGAGGGACACCCTGAGAGGGGAAGATGGGCTCACTCTGCTCCTCCTCGTGGCACTGGGAAGAGGGAAAGGAGACTGGAACCACACAGCCACAGCAAGGGCTAATTTTTAACATCAGAAGTCCATTTGTAATATTTGTCTCCTCAGGGATGAGTAAGAAAAAATAAGCCATGGCTGAAGACATAGCTCCAGCCTTCCATGGGAAACAATTCCTGGTTTTCTCCTAGTACTGAGCATTCTGGACATGTACAGGGCAGGCTGGCCAAGCACAGCATTTCCTGCAGGCAAAACAAGGTGAAACCATGTTAGCCACAAATCCTGCTTGCTGTGGGCTGGGTTTGGGAATTCTGCCTTTCCCAGCTGTACTTCAGGTACTTCAAAGTAGATATTCCCAAGCATCCCATGCATGGTTCTGTCTGTCCAACTTATCCCAGTTTTATTTCTCTAAAGCAATCCATAGGCAAAAAACATCTGCTCAGGGCACTCAGGATTTCCTTGGCAGAGAAATCCACCACCATAGGAATTAGACATCCTGCTCTAACCCAGACCTACTGATACTGATCCTTACATTGATCAGAAATCTGAATTTCTGGGGCATCCAAATCTGCCTGCAGCTCACAAAGAAGAAGGATGCAAAAGGAGGAGGGCAGGGTAAGGAAGCCAGTCTCTCAGACCAGGGGATTTTTATTTACAGAAATGTTTTTTCCAAAGCTCCTGTGCTACTGCAGCTCTGAGAGCAGGGATTTGGCTTTGCCACTGTAAATCCTGCTGCCTCTGCAGCTCTGCATCACTTCAGACATTCCAGTTTGCCACCAAAGACACTGCTCTCCTTCCAAAACTGGTTTCCAGCCTTTATGAATCCGCTCTGGTGAGTTGTACAGTCATAACTCGATTTTTGCCACTTCCCCAGCTGGCTGGGAAGCTCCAGTTCCAGGGAGAATCACAGCTGATCAACAAAACCACCAGTTTTACTGGGAGAAGGAAATCTCCTCCTTTCTTTCAGGCTAGTAAAAAGAAGTGAGAGGCCAGCTCCCGGGGACTAAGACATGGAAAGATTTATCTGTCCACTAACCTTCACTCCAGTAACTTTGCTGTTTTATGACCTAAAATTATTGATGTTTCCTTTCAACAAATCACCCTTGAGCAACCAGAACTCAAGATTTTAAGTGAGTATGAAAAACCTGAGCCAGTAAAGCCCTTCCACATGTGCCAAACCTTCCCAGCTGCAGCTGCCTGCTGGACACCTGGACCTGCTCCCTAAAATCCTGTGTGACAGCATTTGGGTGAGTGCAGAGGCAGCCACAGAGCAGGCTCTGGAAACACGTGCTGGGTTTCATCAGTCCTGGCAAGGGCCCAAGCAGGGAAGCAATGCCATGTGATTTATGCCATGGGGAGCAGATTGCACACCTCCAGCAGCACTTGTTTACTCACTGCACTCCCTGCTCCTACTCAGAGCTACCAGGGGCCCTTCCAGATCCATCTTCTGTGCTCAACAACATCCTGTGCCACAGTGGAAGCTGGGAGAATCCCACTGGGATTGGGGGACTTTGCTGAGCTCCCAGGAGCTGGGAGGAAGTGTGCCAGCCCTCCCAGGACAGCTGCCTTGCAGAGCACCTGGTTTACCTGGAAAAGGAGGGAAAACACCAGCAGGAGGATGTCACACCTGTGTTGGTGGCAAGGACAACGCTGGCCTGGCTGAGGGCTGCAGTCATGGCAGCCTCTTCTCTCTCCTTCAGCTCCTTCCTCAGGGTCTTGATCTCACCCAGAAAATGGCTTCTCTCTCCCTTGTCTTGGGCCTTTTTGGTTTTTGCCTAAAAAACAGAAAAATTTGGATAGAGCCAACTGCTGCCATTCAGTTCTGGCTGTGTCTCTGACCAGCCAAAGCATCTGGGAAGGAGGAATGTGTGGGAAGAGGGGTCTTGGGGACTGGGATTTCCTAGCTTGTTCTGAGGAAGCAGAGCCCTTCTGGAAGCAGGAGGGCTCCCCAGGCCCCAGCAGCAGCTCTGCCACCTCAAACTGGCCTCTCTGAGCTGCTGGGAAGGATCCAGAGCAGCATCCAGACAGGCCCAGGGCTTTTTTTAGCAGGTATTAAATGTATCTACCAGCACTGCCAGAGCAGCAGCCATGGGACCACAGCTCACTGAGCAATCCCAGATGGAAAATGGGATCGTTTCCCTGGAGGTAAGGCTGGGAAGGATGCAAAGGCTGCAGGCAGAAGCTCTTATATGCAGCCAAAAGAGTTAGACAGGCTGTTCCTATAGTGGATGGATGGATGGATGGATGGATGGATGGATGGATGGATGGATGGATGGATGGATGGATGGATGGATGGATGGATGGATGGATGGATTTTCCAGGGTCTAACACAGATCACCTCAGCCCCCTGCTTTGGCTGAATCCATGGGTATTTAAAACTGTGAAACCTTCATGTATCTGTCAGGTGTCATCAAAATGGGCTCAGGAATTCCAGGTGTGGGATCACAGGCCCTGAGGATCAGGTCAGTCTGGATGTCACCCATTCCTAGTTAGGGATTAGGAATATCAGCTCTAATCATCCCCACCTGCCTCATATGAGCTCTCTCAGCCCCTCATTGGTCTGGGAGTCTATTTAAGGCCAGCTCATGGAGTGGGCCTGCCTTCTTCCCTGGCTTCCCTGCCTCATCCTCCTGGACTGCTCCCTGATCCTGCTCAGCATCCCTGGAGCTGCACTGGCCATGGATCTGTGCTGCATTTCATTCTCAGGTACTGTGGGGCTGAAACTCTGCTGGGGCAAGGAGTATCCAGAAGCTGAGGTCCTGGGAATCTCAAAGCCAGGTGAGGGAAGGAGGCACAAAGGGGTAGGAAATGCCACAAAATTTTAATTTCTGTTACTGCTTCTTCTGTGGGCTGGGGAGAAGGGAAGGAGAGAGAAGAGTCAAAACATGGAGCTGCAAAGGGAGAAATTGTTCCAGGGAAAAGTAGGGAATGTGGCAGTGGAGGAACAGAGGCAGGAGGAAGAAAAGATGGGTCAGGACCTTGGAGATGAGCTCTCTGCAGCCAAGGGCAGCTTCTGTGACACACTCCTCCCAAGGAGATGAAAGTGAAAATTAATCACCAGTGAGAAAGATGGAAAATAAATTGAGAAGAAAAAAAAAAAAGGCTTTTGGACAGTGCTGCCACCAGAAAAGGGAAGGAAAATAACCTAATTAGCATCAAATCCTCACCCCAAGTACCAGAGCGGTGTTGTAAGGGAATGTTAGGAAAATTAGGGTGAGAAAGAAGAAATTAAGGATGCATTTTAAAATGTGCTCTGCTTTCTACTTGAGGTGTCTGAGAGTGGGAGGGAGTATCAGGACAGGCAGACAGCTTGTTAGGAAGTGAATTAATGATAGGAATGTTTCCCTGGTAAAGGGGAGGGCACGGATCAGGGCAGACAGGTGATGTGAGGGGCAGCAGCAGGGACTGGAATTTTCCCTCTTCCATGAGGGATTCAGGCAGGAGTTCTACCCTCCAGCACATGAAGATCAGAGAATCCCAAAATGATTTAGAAAAGTCCCCCAAAAAAATATCCCAAAATGGGTTAGAAGAGACCTTATGGATCGTCTCATAAAGGCAGGGACACCTTCCACCAGCCCAGGCTGCTCCAAGCCTTGGACACTCCCAGGGATGGGGCAGCCACAGCTTCCTGAGACACCCATTCCACGGCCTCCCCACCCTCCCAGGGAAGAACTTCCCCCTGGAATGTGCCCTTCTCACGGGATACACAGCCAGCACACACACCCCCCGCAGGGGGACGCACCCAGGCGTGGTCCATGTCCCTCCGGATGTCGGCCACGATGCGGGCGCTGTCCCCTCGGGCCAGCACGGCGTCCAGGCAGTGCTGCTGGATGGGCTGCAGCAGGCGGGCGGGGTGGCCCAGGCGCAGCAGCCGCGCCCCGCAGCCCGCCAGCCGCTCCACCAGGTTATCCACGGCCACGTTGGACGGGGCACAGCACAGCACCTGCGGGGACAAACGGGACCTGGGCACCTCCGGGGGCACCCACGGGCTGGGGCACGGCGGGGTGTGAGCACAGAGGGGGAGACCAGCGAGCTGCTGCTGGGAATACAGCACTGGCACCACACAGGTAATTCCCTCCTTGCTTTGCAGCACCTCTGTAGGGGCCCCAGTGAGCCCCAAACCTGAGCTCTCCCCATTGGAGCTGGTGGGGAGGTCCCTGCAAGCCAAGCCAGGCTCTGGATTAGCACGGATCCAACAGGAGCTGCTCCAGCTGCCACAAAGCCCAGGAGTGTGTGAAATAATCATAGAAACCTGGAATGGTTTGGGTGGGACCTTAAAGCCCATCCAGTACCCCCTGCCATGGGCAGGGACACCTTTCACTAGCCCAGGGTGCTCCAAGCCCCCTCCAACCCAGCCTTGGACACCTCCAGGGATGGGGCAGCCACAGCTGCTCTGGGCAAACCTGTGCCAGGGCCTCCCCACCCTCACAGGGAAGGATTTCTTCCCAATATCCAACCTAAATTTCCCCTCTTCCCATTTGAAGCCATTTCCCCTTGTGGTACCACCCTGTCTCAGACATCTTTTATGAAAAATCCTTTCCTTAGGATTTTTCCTCCTGAGAAGCTGAGAGGCCTCAGGAGCAAAATGTAAACCACAGTTATCTGCTGCTGTGGAATGCAACAGGTGGATCTGTGATTGGCCCATGTTGGATGTTTCTAATTAATGGCCAATCACAGCCCAGCTGGCTTGGACAGAGAGTCCGAGACAGAGCCTTTGTCATCATTCCTTCTTTTTCTATTCTTAGCCTAGCCTTCTGATGAAATCCTTTCTTCTATTATTTTAGTATAGTTTTAATATAATATATATCATAAATACTAAATCAAGCCTTCTGAAACATGGAGTCAGATCCTCGTCTCTCCCCTCATCCTCAGACCCCTGTGAACGTGGCCACACCACCCCACTTCCTGATGAAGAATCCCTTGAGTGGAAGGCTGCTCTGAGGCCTTCACACACGCAGAGATGGTCACTGGCGGCCACCTGAGGTGGTCCCTGGCAGTGAGGCTCACCTTCAGGCCCTGCTGCACAGCCTGCAGGATGATCTCCACCAGGGTCGTGGTTTTCCCTGTGCCTGGAGGCCCGTGGATGATGGCCAGCTCCCTCTGAGCCAGGGAGAAGGACACAGCTTCCCTCTGAGACTCATCCAGGGAGCCATTGAAGAACTCCAGAGGCTCTGGGGAGACAGCAGGAGAGTCACTGGGACCTCAGACCCAGCTGGGAAGAGGCTGAGAAGCACAAATCCAGAAATACATGGTGTTCTCTGCAGCAGGTCCAAACCCACATGATAATGAGGAGAACCTTGGGAGGAAAGCACTGAGGAGGCTGGAAGACCCCAGAAGGTAAAAATAAGCTTTTTATGCTTCCAAAACAAACAGGCTCCTTCCCCATCCCCTCTCCAGCCCTGACACTTGGCCTTCAGCCAGTCAGTGCTGGAATTCCCAGAATTTAAGAAACATTTATCTTCCCCAGCATCAAACAGGTAGGCTTTCCTGGCTCCGGAGGGAGCTCTGGGTTTGTTTTGCAGGAGAACCAGCACCTTTAGTGAAATCTTCAATGAAAATTGAGGAAGAAGTAGCAGATTTTGCAAACAAATCCCTGCCAGTGAACAACCCCAATGCAGCACCAGTGAAAAAGCAGAACAACCTACAGAGTCTGTGAGCAGAACAGAGCAGCCCTGGAGTGGCCAGCCAAGACTGGGAATGAAGACAGGAAAAGGTACAAAGAGCAATTTAAATGATAAAACTAAAACTCATTTCTGCTTTAATAAGGGAGGAAAAAAGAGAAAAGAATATGCAAATCGCATTAGAAGAGAATTGCTTTCACTGCAGAGACTGAATGCTCAAAAGCTGCTTTTTAACCTCCCAGATTGATCTCATTTAGGCCCAAATTTATTCTCATCCCCCTCCCCTAATCCTAATGCTAATCTCCCTGTTCATTATGGGAGTTAATTACAGCAGGGATGATGACTCATTACACCGAGGTTTCCCGAAAATAACGTTCCCACAAAAGCTTATATAAGACACATCTCTGGGCATCCTTCCCTGCTGGGCATCATGTGCCTCATCCCTCCCTTTGCATTAAGGGCTGGGTTAAAAACGTGCCACTTTCTTCTGCTTTTGGGCAGGTGAACCCGCGTGTGGCCACCACCAAACGAGGTTAAACAAAAGGTACTCATTGAGACGGTGATGATGAGGAGAGAAATGGGGCTGAAGGTGCTTTTTGCGGTCCCCCAGCCTCTTGGTTCATATGTAAATTTTGGGTGAGTGTGTTAATGACTAAGACAAGACCAGGAAGCATCCCATGGGCTGGGGGAAAAGCAGGAATAGCTTCAAACCTGAGAGGCTTTTCCCACAGCAAGGAACAGCTGGGATGTGGGAGTCATTGATGCTGCCTTGCTCAAGGATGAGCCAAGGAGCTTCTCCAGCCCTGTGCCCACCCTCATCCCTCCCAACCACGGGCTGCCAGGAGCTGCTGTGTGGGAAGGCTGGCAGTGCTGCTCTCCTGGGCTGGCCACACTGCTGGGGAGCAGGGAGAGCCTCTTACGGGATGCTGTGGCTCCTCCAAACTCTTCTGCCTACAGCAGCTGGGCTCCAGGTATCCCCACCTGAAGAAATCCCTGGAATGTGTCTGGCTGGTGGCCAGGTAATTGTGCCCTGATGCACAACTCCATTAATTAGTGCTGAAAACCAAATTTCCTTGGCCATCCAGGCTGGTGCCCCAACATTCACAGGGACTAAGATGCTTTTACAGCAGCTCTGATGAAGCAGTGTGTTGGGAGGTGATATCCTGGTCAGGAAAGGGGTCTTTGCACCAAAAATGGATGGAAACAGCCCTTCCTGGGAGGAAGAGCCCAGGTTTTCCAGAGCTGGAAGCTCTTTCCAAGGTATATTTCTGACCAAGAGCAATTCAGACCCCGAACCCCAGCAGCTCTTCCCTGGTACAACCTCACTGCAGCCAACACTGCTGGACAAAATCCAGCTGGGTACTTCAGCCTGGCTCAGAACTTCCCCTGCTCTCCAGAGGGAATACCTGGCAGCTGAGTTGTCTGGACTGTTTGTCATCCCCAAAAATCTCAGAGGTCTCTCCATGGCCCCTGTGATGACAAGAGGTGTCACAGGGCAGAGGGATGAGCAGCATTTCAGGTGAGGAGCATTTTTGCAAGGAACTTGTGCCAAAAAGCCAAGAAGTTCTTGCAGGAAATCCCTGGTGCTTCCCCAGTGCTCTGCTGCCAGGTTGCCTTTTCTGGGGACATTCCTGCCTTTTCACCAGGATTGCTTCTTTCCCTTTACAAATGTTTTGACAGCCATGGGCAGAGCTGGACACAAGCCAGGCCTTCTGGAGCCAGGAACAAAAATGAGCATTCCTGACTTTGTCCAGCACAGGAGAGAGCTGGCAGCAATCACCAACCTGCACAGGTACAGCAGAACCTGCTTTCCAAAGGGAAAAGGGACATGTCCCTCTTGGGTGGCCAGGAGGAGCACAGCAAGCAGAGCAATGCTGGCCTCTGCTGGCAAGAAAAGCCTCTCCACTCCCCCCCATTCCCAAAATGTAGGGGTGCAGGGATCCCACATGGATGCTGGGAGCAGGGGAGGATTGTTTGGAGAAGATTTCAGGTGTGGAAGCTCCAGCAGGGCCACGGATGCAGATCAAAGTGGAAGGGAGACAAGGAGGGGAGGGCATTTTTGAGGGGTGAGCACCTGGATTCTGCTTCCCAGGGAGTCTGATAAGGGCAAAATTCCTGCTCAGTTCAGAGTCTGCCCGTTCTGGAAAAACTGTTCTCCCCTTGGAGCCTTCCTGGAGGCAGCAAGGTGAGGTGTGGAAGTGCTTTGTGCCAGTCCCAATGTTTGCTGCAGGTCCCAGATACCCACTGGAAATCCCTTCCTCTCCTTTTGGCTATTCCTTAGGTTATTCTTCCCACAGCCTGTCCCACGTTTTTGTCTTATGCCAAGAGTATTTACTGTTGCATATTTAAGTGTTTTGAAAGGACTTGGGCTTTGATGTGCTGTGTTGGGCTGCTGCTGTCTGATAATTAATTACTGAAATGCACAGAGGTGTCAGAACCCACCTACAAGATTCTCTGATTGAAAAATTAGGATTCTAATCTTGTCTCCCACAAAAAAAAAAAAATCAGATTCAGGCTTTTGCTGCTGCACATTGCACCTGCTGGAGTGGGTTTTGCCGTCTCCCAGCTGTGGCTCCCTGGTTTCTGAGGGAAGTGAGCTCATCTGGCATCCCTGAGCGGTGCTGACACAGATGTGTGTCTAGACAGCCAATTTCAGGAGCTGTCCAGGGCTTATTGACTCAGCCTGCTGCTGATGGGCTTGTTTGAAACCAGGTAATGGATGGGATGAGCCACATCCCCAAAGAAACCAGGCTAATGGGTGCTTGGTCATGGAAGGAGAGGCTGTGACATGGAAAAGCTGCCTGAGTGCTCTGAAGTTTGCCTGGCAGAGCCCTTCAGCTCAGGGCAGGCTTATTCCAAGTTATTATCCCTTAATTCCTGGCTGGTACAACATCTCTCCAGGTGGGGAGAAAGCAGCTCTGGAGGGAGGAGGTAACTGCAAGGCCTTGGAGTTCATATTGCAGCTCCTCTGTCTGTCTAATGGGCCTCCACCTACCCAGCAATATTCCCAGTGTTGAGCAGATGGAAAATTCATCTCTGCCCAGCCTGGCACAGCTCAGTGATGTGGTGAAAAGGAGCTTTCCTTCATTACAGGCTGTTCTGCCTCCTCAGGGGTAAAAGCACTGTTGAGGAAAGTTGATTGATTAAAATTTAATTCTTTTATTTAATATTAAAACCTTGAGTGCACCAAGGTCGCTGGGCAGGCAGAGGGCTGAAAGGTTTGATTCAGACTGGGATCAGTGCTTAGAGAAATGGGGGTGGGACTCATTAAACATCAATTTTTTGTCCCTGGCACAATTTATCAGAAGTTAAGCCTGGCTGGAGGGGATGAGAGAGGCAAACCATAGTGGGCAGCCAAATCCAGGACTCCAAGGAAGACAAACAGTGCAGGGAGCTGTGGAGGGGAGAAAAAGGGGCAGAACCCTGGCAGGGATGGATGGCACTGGGGGGAGAGCAGCCCTGAGCTCTGTACATGGCCTAGACACAGCCCACCCTCAGCCCTCACTCCCTGATTTTTGCACCCTTCCCTTCTGCCAAGGGATAATATCCATCAGCAGGTGTTGATATCTGACTCAGCTGCTGATCAGAGGCTGTGCTCTCCCCAAAAGGTGAAGCTGTGTAATTTAATCTCTGTTTCTTCCTAAGAAGCACAACAGAGTGGACACTGCCTATATCCAAGTTTTTATCCAGGTTCTTTCCATGAGGAAAGTGTGCCCAGTACAGACCAGTATAAACACAATGCTACCAGCTGCAGCACCAGTGATGACTCACATTGAACACTGGGGTCTTTTCTGGAGCATGTGTGGATAAAAACATGGTTCAGAGCTATTTGTGCTCTCATGGGCAATTCCCAAGCATGCCCACCAAGCCTGATAAAAAAAGGATCCTTACTTGTTTCAGGGAATGCCCTGGGAGCAGAGGCAAAGAAGAGGACGTCGATCAGGTCGGAGGCTGGGCCACCCCGGTACTGCCTGAGTGCAGTTAGAGCTCTGCCAGAGAAGGGGAGATCAGGTTACAGGCACAGCAGGAATTCTTTGGAGACTCCCAAGTGCCCAGAGACAGGCTGTGAGTAAGGACTGAACTGTTCCACAGCTGAACAATGCTACCCCACAAGACTAATCCCACACAATTCCTGCATCTCCCAACCCTTGCACACACATCCCTGTGCTGGTCAGGCTTCCACTTCCCATTGTCCCTGTTTGGTACAGCCAAATGTGCTTTTTTGGGATGTTTATCCAGCAAGGAGCTGTTCACTCCTCCCGCCAGGATGGAAAAGGCCCCACACAGAACCCAGAGTGTTCCAGAGGTGATGCAACAGGACCAAAACACAACCTGGAGAGGGAAAGAGAAGAGCAGGACCAGCCAGCAGGTGGGTAAACTGAGGCTGTTGGGAGGCTCTAGAATGACAAATCCAAGCTGGGAAGGGACTGGGAAGGCTTTTCCAAACTAAACTTGGCACTCCCCATCCCGCTGGGCAGAGTGAGCCGGGGTGAGCCCCCACCTTTTGAGCCTGTTGTAGGTGACATCGTTGGCCAGCTTGAGCAGGCGGAAGGAGCGCTCGTGGTCCAGGGCCAGCTCCCCATCCCGGGCCTCCTCCAGGGCCACCGTCACTGCCTTGGGGGTGACCCGTGTCACCACGCCCGTGCACAGCGGGTCCCACTGCCCAGCTGACTCATAGAGCCCCACGATGTCCCCTGCAGAGGTTGGGAAGGAAACAGTGAGGTGGGGAAATGTGTCACTGCCCAGGGAAGCTGTGGCTGCTCCATCCCTGGAGCGTCCAAGGCCAGGCTGGATGGGGCTCGGAGCAGCCTGGGATAGGGGAAGGTGTCCCTGCCCATGGCAGAGAGTGGGACTGGATGGGCTTTAAGGTCCTGTCCAACCCAAACCATTCCAGGCTGTATGATCTCTTTGGAAAGACAGGAGTGTCACTGACCAGGCCCAAAGCTGTTGGAGGGCAGCTCGGTGTCCGAGTCGCGCTTCCTGGGCTGCAGTGTCACGAGGAGACGCCCGTAGAGGCCGGTTCTCTGGCTGCTGAGCTGCAGCTTGAGCAAGCAGACACCTCTGCGCTGCAATTCCTTCAGGGAGACGCTCTCCTGCCATGCCCTGGGAGCCACACACAGGTGGGAACACCACGGGGTGAGGATTACAGCTCCAGGGGACAGAGCAGAATGACCTTGTTGTGGCACCTCCATCCTCCTGGCTGGGTAAGCGTCTGTGTCCCCAGCAAGGTGACTAAGAGGGTGACTTGGTCCTGTGGGGGTGAGCCCAGCAGGATTCCCCATGGATCAGAGCCCTGTGGGGCGGGGTTCCTATAGGGGTGGGCTGGTTAGAGCGGTGGGACTCCAGCAGTTCCCACCGGTGACAGGAGGGTTTCCTAGAGGTGACAGGGGGCACCAGGGGAGGATCTCTCGGGGTTTCCATGGATGAAAGCAGATCCCAGAGGAGGGGTCACTCAGTGTTCCCCAGGGGTAACAGCAGGTCCTATCTGAGGGTCCCTCAGTGCTCCCCAGGGGTGACAGTGAGTCCCAGCTGAGGGTCCCTCAGTGCTCCCCAGGGGTGACAGCGGGTCCCGGCTGAGGGTCCTTCAGTGTTCCCATAGGTGACAGCGCTCCCGTGCCCCCCCAGCCGCACGTGTCCCCGGCTGTGGCCGCCCCGTAGCCCCCCGGCGGTCTGTGCCGTGTCCCCGGCGGTCGGTGCCGGTGCCGCGTGTGCCGCACCTGCTCTGGGCCAGCTCAGCCTCCCGCTCGTCCCGCAGCAGCCCCAGGTGCCGCTCCGCCGCCTCGGCCGCCATGGCCCCCTCGGCCCCGCGCAGGCCCCGCCCCCTCGGCCTCCCCAGGCCCCGCCCCCTGCGCGCGCCGGGCCCCGCCCCTGCGGTTCCGCGTCCGGCGCGAGGTCACCGCGATGGCGGCGGCGCGAGCGCGGCGGGCGGGAGGTGAGCGGGGACCGGGACCGGGAACGGCGGGGAACAAGGTCAGGGAGGAACAACCTCTGCCCCTGCCGCTGGGAGGGACGGCAGGGAGGAAGGAAGGAGCTCTGCCTGCTGCTGGGAAGGGGGGAAGCAGGAAAAGGAAGGAGCTCTGATTGCTGCTCGGAAGGAGGGAAGGAATGGAGGAAGATGCTCTGCCAGCATCCTCATCTTTCTGGGAGGAAAGGAAGGATGGGAGGGCTGTGCTCTGCCTGCTCCTGCCATGGGAGGAGGGAGGGAAGGAGGCTGGCAGCAGTCAGGGTCCCCACTGCTGCCTCCTCGGTGTCCCTGCCCTGCACCTGCAGGATGGGCCCTGGAGCTCTTCCCAGAGGTGGAAGGGATCCGGGTCTTTCCCACCATCAGCCTCGGAGCAGCACAAAAATCAAGGAATATTAACAAAAAGAATCAGCTTTACACGGTTCTTTGCACTTTGGCATAAACCCTTCTGCAAAATCCAGTGGATGGGAGGGAGTAGGGACTTTATCAATCTCCTTCCCAGGCAATGGAAGGGGCTGCCCAGGGAGGTGCTGGAGTTCCCTCCCTGGAGGTGTCCCAGGAATGCCTGGATGTGGCACTCAATGCTCTGGGCTGGTGACCAGTCACAGGGTGAACTCGATGGTCTGGGAGGACTTTTCCAGCCTGAATGATTCTGGAATTCTGCAAAAGCCCAGCAGCTGCTGCCTGTGTTTAATTCTCTTTTTTCTCCTCCCTTTCAGCCTCGCTGCTCTCGGCTGCGGTCCGGCACAGGAGCTCCCAGAGCTCATCCCCACAGGCAGGGTAATGTCACACATCCATCACTTTCCTCTTCCCCCTGGAATGCTGCCCTGCTTCCAGGCTGGGAGGGCAGCTGGCTTTCCTCTGGGAAGGAGATTTGGCTGCCCCTTGGTCACTCCCCAGTGTTTTGGGCTCTGCCTACCTTCAGTCACCTTTCCCAGAAGGATGCTTCTCTTCATTTTTGGAGGTGGTTTTTTGTTGTTTTTTTTTTTTTTTTTTTTTTTTTTTTTTTCCCATCCCTGGAAATGTTCAAGGCCTGGTTGAAGAGGGCTTGGAGCAACCTGGTCTGGTGGAAATTGACCCTGCCTTGGGTTGTGACTGGATGAGCTTTAGCATCCCTTCCAAGGCAAACCCTTCAGGAATCCTGTGACACTTCTTCCAATGACACCTTCAGGCTTTGCTTTTTCCATCCCTTTGGGATCTCCTGCTGTGCCTTTATTCCATTCCCTGTGCTGGGATCTCCTGCAGGACTGAGGAGCTGCTGCTGGCTGTGACCAGGAGGGGACACTGCAGGAGCAGAGAGCTCCTGCCAGGGAGGATGGCAGGATGTACTGTTCCCTCTTCCTGCTCATCCTCAGGGATCAGAGATCTTGCATCCCTGCCTGGGTGATGCAGCACCCAAAATCTCACTAAACCCTGTGAGGCCTCAGTGCCTGTGGCTGTGTGCTCACAGGTGCTTGCAGTTCCTGTTGAATTAAAGCCTTTTGGGATGTTTGCCTCAGGGTTACAGAGTAAATCAATCATTGCAAAGGATTTTGAGTCCATTTTGCTTTTTTCCACTACGTCTCATGTTTATTTCTGAATATTTTATGCATTTGGTGCATCCAAAGTGTGGATTTCTGCATGCAGGGAAACCTGAACTGCCCACTGCTGAGGGGGGTGTTTACAAAATTATTTTGGGATGGTGTTAACAAAATCTGCTAAATTTTCAGATTGCAGAAACCATGACCTTTCATGTTCATCTCATGGGGTTTTCCAAGGCAAATCTCCCTCCTCTTTATATCTAAGATTGCTTTTGTGCTATTGTAGATTCTTGCCTAATTGTTAACTGTAATCTGATGCCTTTTGGTGGGGTGTTTGTGAGTAATATCCAGTTCCACTCCATCTCCTTTTTCCTTCTTTCCTCTCCCTGTTTTCCATCTCTTGGCAGCTTCTGCTTGCTGCAGTGAATTTTACCTTGTCCTTCACAGACTTGTTGCCAAAACTTCCCTGACTTCGCCCCCATGGCCTGAAGTGAAGCTTCCAGATCCAGTGGAAGAAGCCAAACATCATGCAGGTAAAGGTCGCAAATCTGGTCTTCCAGCACTGCCTTGAGGCCTGATGGAGCATAAATGTCTTCAGTTGGAAGTTTGTATTCTTCACTTCTTTTATTTTGAATTTAATTTCTCATGTGTTTTAGTGTTGCTGGAATTGTGCTCCAGCTGCTCTCCAGGTTTGGGAGATTTGGGTACAATGATTTCTCCTTCGTTTAGGGCAGCTTGTCCCAGAGGAACCTTACCTGATGTGATATGTGGCATGAAACACTATATTAAAAAAATTAAAGCACGAGAGAAGCATTTTGGGCAGGAGAAACGAGTTATTTTCCATTCACTGGGTAAATCAAAGCCAGCAGGAGCAGTTGGATGGTGGGCACAGGGAGAGCTGGTGTATTTTGGTGCACGAAACAGAGCGTCCAGCCAGCAGGAGCAGTTGGATGGTGGGCACAGGACAGACCTGCAGAGGTGGGACACAGTGTGACAGAGCACTGGGGGTCGTGTCCCTGTCCCCTCAGCTGTCAGGACTGATGGGTGAGAGGAAACTGCCTCAAGCTGTGCCAGGGAAGAGGCAGGTTGGAGGAATTTCTTTCTGGAAAAGGATGTTAGGCGCTGGGAGGGGCTGCCCAGGGAGGTTTGGAGTCCCCACCTGTCCCTGGGGGTATCCAGGGAATGGCTGGATGTGGCACTCAGTGCTCTGGGCTGGGTGACAAGGTTGACAGGAAGAGCTGAGCTCACCTCCCTGCAGATGTCCCCCATCACTGGCTGGAGGGTGTCCCTGACTGAGGGCTGTGCTGTGGAGAGAGCCTCCTGCTCCACATCTCCCGCTGCCCTGCTCTGATCCTGCTTTTCCTCTGCTCTGTGATGAGAAGCCAAGTGTCAACAATCACTCAGGTGCCAGATGGGTGCCTGTCCCTGTGTGAGAAATAACCCAGCAGTGAACCACAGACTGCTCCCTGCCAGCCCCGTGGGGAGCAGGGTCCCCTCCTCAGGGATTGCTGCCATCCTGCTCCCATGCCATTGCCTCCTGCTGCTGCTGAGCCTTGCATCCTTCTCTCCTGGCTGTGCTCATCCAAAGGGAACAGCAGCAGGAGCTTTCCAGCTCTGCCTCCTGCTGCCCATGGAAACAGGCCCGGATATTTTAGGATGGGTCTCTCCACATGGTGCTGCGATCCAAGCCAGCAATCACTTGATGTTTCCTGGCACTGGAGGTGTTGGGAGAATTGTTAACAACTCTATCCTGGTGGGAATTGCAGCAGCTCCTGCCCTGCAAGTAGTTTCTATTCCTGCCCCTACCTTGAAGTTTGTATCCTAGGGCTTGAAGCTTGGACCTTTTCTGAGCATTCCTGTAAGGATTGGGTTGGGTTTGCCTGGCTGCTGGATTCCTGTCTGTCCCAAAGGGATGTTCTGTTTGCATTCCAAGAAAAAAAAAAAAAAACAAAAAAAAACCCACAAATGATTCAGCCACTTTTTAATGTGTTTTCCTGAGCAGCTCGGGAGGGTGGGAAGCTGCTGTTTGGCAGTGGGATGGTGTCAGGCAGCAATACCTTTTGGTGTTCCCATAAAAACTGGGGCTGGATTCACTGCCCAGGAGGCTGATCACAGGGAATGGAGTTTGTCCACGTGCAGGGCCTGGTCTCTGGGCTGTGTCCTGCTCTGGCACCATTGTGTATGCACATGGGAGGAGGTTTTTCGGGAAAGAGCAAGGGACAGGTCTCTCCTGTCCTTGCTGCAGGTACAGCTTCTGGGGCCAGGCTTTCCCTGGTGTTCTGCCAAGCTCTTCCCGATGTTCCTCTGTGCCTTAAGCACAACTCAGAGCCCTGGGCTGTTTGCATATGACTTGGAAATGGAGGGAATTTCCTCCAAACACAGGGTGCATGGACAAGAGCTCTTTTCTGGAATGCTTTATATCCAACTACAGTGTATTTTGGGATGCCTGAGGAATGGGCTGAGAGTCAGCAGGGTAGAGAAGCTGTACAGTGTATACAAGATGTTTACTTATGTGTGGCTTTGCCAGCACCTAAAATACAAATAAATCATTAATTTTAAGAAAGGGAGGCTCGCACATCTGGGAAGCAACGCTGCTGTTGATCCTTGCTCAGAGACTCCCAGGAGATAAGAGTGCTGGGGGGGAGCAGGGTGGCTGGGTGGGTTTTCCCAGCCCTCCCCAGCTCCCTGGGTGTGCTGCCCTGATGCTGGCCTGCTGTTTGCCAGCAGAGGTGGTGCAGAAGGTGAACGGGCTGATCGCGGCCGGGCGCTACGGGCGCCTCTTTGCCGTCGTGCACTTCGCCAGCAAGCAGTGGAAAATCACCAGTGAGGATCTCATCATGATGGACAACGTCCTGGAGGCCGAGTGTGGAGACAGGATCCGCATGGAAAAGGTGAAAAAAACCCAGAACAAGTTCCCTGCAAACGTTCCTGGAGGCAAAACCCATCAGTGGTTTTATCATCCCAAAGTGCTCCTGGGGGTCTCCCACCTTCATTCCAGCCCTTTGTTTTGTTCCAGTTCTCTTGGTTTCGTTCCAGTTTCAGATATTATTGTGATTTCTGTTCAACAGGGCTGGAGTGAGTGTTGCCAGACTCTGTGGGGAGACAGATTTTTGTTGTCCTAACTCCTTCCAAAAAAAGAAAATGACAGTTGTTGTTTCCAGAGCCGGCAGCAAAAGCCTGTGTTTGCCTTGAGAGTCCAGCACCCGGATCACAGAGTCATTTAGGCTGGAAAAGACCTCTAAGATCATCGAGTCCAACCTCTTAAATCCTTGCAGGTCTCCCAGAGGGACTGTAAACTCCTCAGGGCTCTGCAAGATCCTTATCGTGCTGGGCTGGGTGGAGGCAGAGGGATGGGGCACGGAGGGGAGAATTGCCAAGATCCAATTAATATCTTTATCCTCAGCCTTGGACAGCCAGCAGGGACTTGCAGAGGCTCATTAATCCAGGCTGAAGGGAAATATTATGGAGTGGGATTCTGTTGGCTTCGCTTTGGTGTTGTTTGTTAGAGCTCAGCAAGTAATTAAGGAGAGCTGTGGAGTTTTTGTGCTTGCCCATTGCTTTGAAGCCCAGTTTTGAAGCAGCTTTTCAGGAATGTCCTCATCTATGTCCCCACATCCCTGTGTGCAGCAGAGAGGAGGGATTTCTGTGCTGTAGCCAGCTCAGAATGCAAAGATCTAGATGGGAGTGAAGGAGAAAATTTGCCTGAACACCAGAGCCCTTTAATTTGTTGGTTTTTTTTTTTTCTGTCCAAAACAAAAGCCAGGACTTCTCATGACTCTGGGTGGTTTTTAACTGCTGTCAGAGGGTTTGTGAGGCAGCCCTGGGAGAAGTGGCTCCAGATGTGGCACTTAGGGAACGTGGTTTGGGGAAGATTGTGGTAGTGCTGGGTTTCATGGTTGGACTCCATGACCTTGAAGGTTCCTTCCAAACTCGATGATTCCAGTGAAATGCAGCCTCTTCCTACTGTATCCTCTCTTATCCTGCCTATTCCTTTAGATGTGGCTGAAATGAACCCCCAGATGTTCATTTCTTTATTCCCCATCTGGAGGCCTTACAGAGGAGCATGAGGGAATTGTTTCCCCAGTGGGATTTGCAGCATTTGCTGTAAAAATGCAACGGTTTAGGAGCTGCCATTTGTCCAGATCCCACACGAGGCAGGTTATTCTTCTTCCCTGATTGCTTTTCATAATTTTTTATGGCTGCTGGTAAGCCAGGACAGAGAGGTTCAGTGTGTTCTGATCATGCAGAAAGATACTTGTGCAGCCTGTTTGAGTGGGATGAGCTCTCTGGAAGAGTAATGGCTCTGTCTGCAGCCTGTTAGCAGCTTTCCTCACTACCCCTCCAGTTAGTGTCAGCTTTGAAATGTGGGAAGGCCTGGTTTGAGGCACTTTGACTCCTTTATGGCTGTAGAATTTGAAAGGTCTTGTTTGCATTTGTGCCAGGACAATGAGCAGTGATTTGTGCCTGATGTATTTCCCCCAGGTGTTGCTGGTTGGTGCTGATGACTTCACGCTCGTTGGAAGGCCGCTGCTGGGGTAAGATGCTTCATCAAGGAATTATATGACATTTTTGTACTTAATTGTGGCCTCAGGGCTCTGCAGTCCCTGAAACTGGGATTTATCAGCACTAACTTTGATCCCAGCCTCGTGGCTTTTGAAAGAATCACCAGTAAAACAGCTCATCAGCCTCTGGGTATTCACCTCAGTGGGATCTTTTCCTCCTTGCACAAACTAGCAGGACATGTTGCTCTTCAGCATCTCTACCCTGATTTTGGTGGTGGTCATCTTGAAATAAGCCAGAAATTTCCTTTTCCTTAGTCCTTTAAGTTGGGTTTTTGAGCCTTTCCCTTTGCCACTGACTTACTCCAGCAAGCCTTAACCCTGATTTCAGTGTTCCTAATTTTTCCCTTCCTATTAATCACATAATCCAGCAGTCACAGAACTTGGGAGAAGTTGATCCCTTGGCACTGCCTCCGTCCCACTGCTGTAGGACTTGCTGTACAGGACTCTTCCTTCCCAAAAGAAAGGGAGTGTGGGCCAGGTGTTACTGCTGGTGGTATTTAGGAGTTATTTGTGCTGTGATAACATGGCCCTGGTGGCACTGGTGGTACCTGCATCAGGTCCCTGTGCTGGACAGGATTTTGGGAGCTGCCAGTCCTTGTGGCAGCCCTGGAAGTGGATCTGGAATAGCAGATCATCAGGATTCTCTAAAGCCTGTGGGGAAGGCTTTAGGAAGGGGAATCTCATTTTTAGGACTGGAAATGGGCTTTTAGTTTTGGGATGTGCCATGTCAGGCAGCTGAGGAGCAGCTTCCCTCCCCAGCTGATCCAGGGGCCCTGGGGTGGTTGTTGGCAGCTCTTGGTGCTGGGTTTGGCAGGGCATAGCCAGGAGCTCCAGGACAGGAGGAAATCCAGCTGTTGGCTCCTGCAGGTGCTGTGAGGGTGTGGGAGGTGTTGGCAGCGGCTTGAGGCAGGCCAGGCTGCACATCTGGCCTCTCCCAGGGCCTGTGGCTGAAGGGAGTCAGTGGGAGGAGGAAGGGGCTGGCCAGGAAGAGTGAAGGCTGAGGGGGAGATGCCATCACCCTGTGAGCTGAGGGAACCCCCCAAACCCCAGCTCTGATACGGGGTGGAAAAAAGGAGAAAGGGGGAATGGGTGTCACTGGCAATGTACACTGCAGTTCTGTCACACAATCCCCTAGCCCACAGACACTCTGGGGAGGAGAGGAGAGGCTGGATGAGAAGAGAGGCAGTTCTGTGTTCCTGTTGTTGTATAAATAAACACCCAGTGAGCGCTCACAGCCCGAGGCTTCACCGGAGCCGCTTCCTGTGGCCTCCCAAAGTGTCCTGTTGGGGACAGCTGGACAGGCTTTGTTCCTCTGATACCCCACAGGATGACACTTCTTTAAATCCTAGCACACCCCATGTGCTTGCTGGAGGCTATTCTGGGAGCTTCTGGCTGGCTCCTGCTCTGGAATCTCTTGGGCTCCGTGTTTGTCCCCAGCTGGCACGAGGGCTGGAGCCTGTGCTAGGCACGAGTGCAGGGAAAGTTTGGCTCATTTCTAGACAAAACAGAGCTGATGGGAACTTTCCCTCTAGGAAAGCTTGCTGTTTCTCCTGCTACCTGCCCCTTTGTGCAGTGGAAGTGCCAAAGGCTTTGGAGCTGGGCTGGGATTCAGTCCTGCAGGGAGCCAGCCTGGCAGCTGCAGCTGTGATCCAATAGTTTGCATCCTCTGGGCTTGGAGCTTGCCTGGATGGGGTTTTTTTCTGCCTCTTGACATCACCTTTCAGCCCAGCTCATGAGGTTCCATCCTGATTTTTTCTCACCTCCTGCAAAACTCCAATCCATGGAACATTTTGCTGTGTTCCATGGACACATGCAGCTGTGTCGGGCTCTGGGAAATGTGTGACCCCCTTCTTATTTTTATGGACATTCCAGTCATACCTAAAACGTTTGATAGAGATTTTTATTTTTTTTCCCTTGGGCTCTGTTTTGCTGAGAACTTGTCCTGCCCACAAGCTCTTCCCCAGCGTGTTGGTTTCTGTTGTGCTTCAGCCTCCTGCCAGCAGTTCCTAGAGCTGAGTCCCACAGAGAACCCAGCAGGGCCTTGAATCCAGGAAGTTTAGTCCCAGATTAGTGGTAAACCACGTCTGGAGTGCAGTTTGCTTTCTGCTTTCTCCTCCCTCAGGGCTGCAGGGTTTGTGTGTGGTTCAGTGGAGCAAATCCTGGAGCTGGCATGTCGGGGTCACACAGTGGTTTCTGAAAATCTGAATTATTTTATATCCCTTTTCTCCCGGGCTGGTCACTAACTGCAGATAAATCAGTTTCCTCCGGGATCCAATCTCTGATTTAATCACAGCCCCAGGGTGAATTTTAAGAGATGGTGGCTGTCTGAAGCCTTTGGCCTCCCAGTGACCTTGCTGGAACAATTTCAGCTGGATGGGCTTCCCCCTCTGCCCCCCTCAAGTGCAGACAGAGCCGTTTGTCAGCAAAATGGTCTTTAAATGTCTTCCTGTGGCAAACTTAACGAGCTTTTAATGGAATTCTGGAGTGCTGTGCATGGAAGAGCAGCTCCTCCTCCTTCCCTGTGGCTGCTGACTAAAAACCCCCTGTGCAAAGCTCCTGTCTGGATCCTGGCTGGGGGTTCTCACCTTCTGAGACCCTTGAAGCATCTCAAGGTTGATTACAGTTGTTTTAGCAAAACTTAGTAATTTAATGTAATTTTCCCCAAAACTGTGTTCCAGCAGCAGCAGCAGCTTTATGGCAAGCCTTGCTAAACGCTGGCTACAGTGGAAAATTGCTTATGGTTCATTAAAACAATTAATTTAAAAATTATTGGGAAAGTTATAGCATTTCCAACAAGGTGAGATCTTCTTCCAGCTGTCTGTGATGCTTTAGAGAGGGAGGGAGGATTTCTTGTTGATCAGGAGCAGGGATGGGCTCATCCTGTGCCAAAACCAAAGCAAGGCACATGAAATCACCTGGAGGTGCCAGGGAAGTTTATCTTGCCTCAATCTTGCAAGTTCCTGCAGGTCCCTGTGTCTGCTGCCTGCTCTGATGGAAGATCTCATCCCTCCCATGACAGGGAAGCTGTGACCTGTCACACCTGAGCCAGGTACAGCACCTGGAGGCTTTTGGCTGTGCCTGGGCAGGTGGCCCTCCTCCCAGGGAGGATCTGCAATTCCCAGCATTGTTATCCCTTTCTCTCTTCTCCCAGAAACCTGCTGCCCAAAAGTAGGATGCTGCGGGAATTAGAAAAACAGAAACTTCCACAGACACTAAACAATTTGATGTACAGCCTTAAAGGAATCTTAGATTGATGTGAAAATACAATACACAGATACTAAACCAAAAAATCATAAACTTATATTTCTATAGTTGTAGGTGAGAATATACCTTAAGTGAGAAACTGTACTGATAAGACAATGAAGAGTTTGTAATATAAGGGTGTAGTTGTTAAAAGTTAAAATAAAAATGTGGTTTTCCCCTAACAAAAAACCATGTGTGCCCATGAGTTAGAAACCCATTGGATAAAAGTACCTGCAGTGCAGCAGAAGTAAGTAAAGGTGATAAGTTAGAAAAGTGAGATAAACCCTGTGGCAGCTGTCTGTTGAGTTAGGAAGTTGATATATCACCTTGTAACAAATAAATTTGTGACTGCTCTTGAGCTATGACTGAATACTTTCTCCTCTAAAATATCACAGCCTCTGAGGTTGCTGTTGATCTGAGCAATAAATCATTGCTAGCCTGAAAATAGTCCCTTCCTTTCTAGCAGGGACAATGCTAGCATGTAAATAACTAAAACTTGTAAATAACAAAAACCTGGTGCTTCTCCCCCTCCTTTTTAAGGAAGGACCTGGTGCGTGTGGAGGCCACGGTGATCGAGAAGACGGAGTCGTGGCCCAAGGTCAACATGCGCTTCTGGAGGAGACACAACTTCCAGAGGAAGAAAAGTAAGGGGGAAAGGGGAGAAGACACCTCTCCTTCCCTGCTGGGTGTGGGAGGGGAGGAATCCAGCACAAGGACCTGGGGAAGGGGCTCGTTCTCTGTGTCCCCAGAGCCAGCCCCTGTCCCATCTGCACCCACACAAGGTTTAGTATTCCCTCAGTGTTCCTTGAACTTCCTGGGCAGGAGAGCAATCCCGGTCTCTCCCCAAAGCCTTGAACATTGGATGTGTCATCACAGCTCCCAGCAAGCCCAAACAGGGTCCTGCCCAGGTTTTGGTTGCCAAATGTCTCTTCCTTGTCTGAGAGAGGGAGGAATTATGGCTATTTTTATATGGGATGGATGGTAAAGCCTTGGCCAGGCTGCCCTCTGGGACCTGCTGTCCTTGGCATCCCCATGGAATGCTGCTGTCTGCCAGCAGGAGCCCTGGCACGAGGTAGGCACCAGGTTTATGCTGTTACCTGATCCTTTTTTTCCCCCTTTTCCTTCTTTTTCAGTCATTGCAAACCCCCAGACCGTTCTCAGGATCAACAGCATCGAGATCTACCCCTGCTTGTCCTGACTGGGGAGGTGTCCTGGGAATCACTGCTGCTCCAGGCAATTGTGGAAATAAAACTGCCTCAGCACTGGGAAGCTCTGGACTTCTTGTTGTGGTGGGAAATGGAAATCTCTGTGTGGTGGGAAATGAAAATCTCTTTCTTTTTAAAATAATGAAATATTTTTTAAACTTGCTTCAGCCTTGCTGGTGTTTATTTGCCAGGAGTTTTAAGCTACCCAGGATCCATTGCTGGTTGTCCAGCTTTTTCATGCCTAATGGATTTTTTTGCCTCCACACCTCCTGAGTTTTAGGAATTCTTGTAATGTAATTCCTGGCATTGTGAGACTCCAGGGAATATCCTGGGGCACAGCCCGTGGGACTGAAGAGGGCAGTGAAACTAGGTAACTGCAGGGTCTCAAATCTCCCAGATTGTGCCATGGGGTGAAAATCCTTCTTATTCATTAGCACTGGAAAGTGGGGCTGAAAAATTCCCCTCCTGAAGGTGAGCAGCAATAAATTGTGTGTGTGTGTAGCACCATCAGAATGAGACACTGGTGGCTCAGGAGGGACTTCGTGCCTATTTCAGAGCTGAGTTTTGACCTACTGAGGGTGTTCCATGTCTAGATCCTGGTCTTTTCCCTCTTCTGTGGCTGCACCTTGAGCACTGTCCTTTCCTGAGCAGCACATACAAGGCCAGGTGGATCCAGCTGAGGTCTGCTGGTGTTTCTGGGCTGGATGTCCACCAGGAGGAGAGTTTGCTGAAGTTTCCTGGAGTTTCTTGTACTGTGGGGTTCCTAATAACCACTATGGGAAGGGAAAACAGGCCCTGCTTACCCTGTCACTTCCCTAGGGAGTACCTTGCTTCAAACTGGGAATAAAACCACATTTGGGTGTCCTTTGCACTCCCACCATGGCTCCCCCTGCGACAAAGGTTGCCAGAGCCCTGTGCTGAGGGAAATGGGGATTTTGTTCCATCTGGAGCTGGTCTGGCTGTCCAGTCTCACAATTCCTTTGGGAGATCACTTCAGGCACCGCTGTGGTGGCTGTGGCTGCTGGAAAAGGATCCAGCTGTGCCAGGGCTGAGCTGGTTCTTCAGCCACTGGAGACAACTGCATCTGCAGGGGTGGCTTCAGCCCTCCCCATTTCACATCCTCTGGCACAAACAGCCCTTGGGAACGCTGCTCTTTCCCTGCTGCTGAGGTTAAACACAGTTTTTAGCAGCTGATGGAGCGTGGAGACAGGGACAGCCTGGATTGTCACATCCTCATTCCCAACCTCTTCCAAACTGAAAGGTTGGGGAGGCCCCTCCAAAAACAATCTCCCACCGGTTCCCCTTCTCCCACAGGTGGTTGCAGCTCCATGCTGGGAGCAGAGATCCCAGCAGCAGGCAGAGTGTGCCGTGGGCTGGCACAGGGACCACAGCTCCGGATGCAGGCTGTTCCCGGTCCACAGCGGAAGCGGCGCTGCCAGCCCAAGGAATTGGACTGGAAACCCTCAGTCCCTCTGTGCTTCAGTGCTGGGGCTAAGAAACAGCATGTCTTGGCTTTCAGGGGATGTAGCAGGAATGTTCTGTCCTTCCCAAATAGGAAGAAACACTTGGAAATAACACGGGATTCTGGGCTCAACAATACGGAGGGCAGAGGCTGCTGTGGAGTCCAAGGAAAAGCAAAGGGCTTAAGGTCTGTGAGTCTGATCCCCCAAAAAGCCCTTGGGAATGTGGTTCTGATCCAAGTGAGATACTACACAAAATTAGGGTGGTTTCACAGCATTTTGGGGGGACAAAAAATCAGGAAGGGAAAATCCAACCACTATCAGGCAGTTTTTGGTTTAAAAAAGTTTATAATGCAAAGTAGACAGGTTTTGTTGGAATTATTTATTCAGACTGAGGTAAAAGGGGATTATTTTAATGCTTTCTTCAGGAGAATTTGAATCAAAAGCTTTTTGTCATTGCAAGTGGAAGCAGGAATGCCCAGCTCTCAGGGATGAAGTCACAGGGGCTTCATGTGTCAGGAGGGTGATCCTTGTCACCCTTCCTGGTGCTAAATAGCACTGAAACAGTTTAGGAGCAGGAATTTTCCAACAAAACAGGTTGAGAAAACTCGAGGATTTTTTTTTTCCCTTAAGCACTGATTCGCAGTGAAAATTTCTCTGCCAGGACCAAACAGATCCGGGTGCGACTTGAGATGCTTTGCCCAGAGCCGGAGATCCACGTGGGTCAGACAAGAAGCAGGCCCGGGCTCCGGCCACCCCTGTGGCGTCTGTCCCCCCCGGCAGGCAGGCAGGGAGGCTGGAGAGCCGAGCCGAGGGCATGTGCTGGGAACGGGAGTGAATTCCAGCGCTGATCCCTGCCCGCAGCGCTGATCCCTGGCCACAAAGCCGCTGCCTGTGCCGCTCCCTCCCGCTGCGCTTTCCAAGAATGCCGGCAGGGCTCGGCGGCAGCGGGACAGCCGGCTCCGCAGCCCTGACATTTCCCAGCATAAGGACGCCTTGTTTTCTCGCCAGCTGCGAGGTTTGCTCGGGAAGGGCTGGCGGGAAGGATTCGCGAGGTGCCCTTGCTGCTCCTCACGGCATCCCTTGTTTGGGGCAGGAATGCCAAGCGCATCCCTGGCCCTGCTCTTCCCTGGATCCCAGGTGTGTGTCCCCCGAGACCCCTCCTTGCCCTCCCCTCCCCAGGAGAGGCTGAATCCCTGATTTCTGTGTGCCATGCACTGAGCCCAGCCCTCCTCCTCTGCCCTTTCCAGAGTGGCCTGTGGCACCAGAATTCCTTTGTGGCTCCAGGTTTTTCGCTCCCCCTTAGCTCCAGCTGCTTTTAGGAGCCACTTTGGAGCGAGATTTCCATCATTTCAAAGGCTGGTGCTATTCCAAACCCCTCCAGTGCTCTGGATGTTGCAGCTTTGAGGGGCTCGGACTTGTGTTTCACACAAAATCCTTCTTGTGGCTGAAGGTAAGACAGCCCCATCCTGGTCATCCCACAGGATCACTCTTTGCAGCGTTTCTGGAGGTTTAAGTCATTTCCACAATGGGATTTATCTTCCTTCCCTCAGCACAGTGCTCTGTGTTCTAAAATCAGCTTCCCAGCAAAGCCGTTCCCGCAGCGGGAAGCTTCCCGCTGTGAGGGGCTGTTTGTGGGGTGTGATGGAGCCTGATGGACAGACGGGGCCTGTGGCTGTGTCCTCCTCCCCAACAGCCGGCTCCTGTAGGAAAACAAAGTGCAGGACCGTCTCTTTGGAAGCCACGGGGCAGCAGAGGGATTTAGCAGCTCTGTCAGGACATTTGGATCGCGTGCTCTGCCAGCCATGGGCTGCCGGTGTTTATCCAGTGGCACAGCTCTGGGGACATGTTGTTCATGTTGTTCAGGCCCTGGGCTGGGAGGGAGGTGCTGTTAATTTGCCCCTTCCCTGTGTTTTTTATCCCTCACAGCTTTGGAAGGAGCCTTTGAGCTCTGACGTGGAGCCAGATTTGTTTTCTCAGCGTGATCCAGCCGCGTGTCGGAATCCACTCCAGTGGCAGACAGGAACAGGACATCAGGACACTCTGCTGGTTGGATTTGTCTTGCACTAGAGGTTTTATTATCTCCTGTGACCTAAAAACCAGCCTTTTATTAAAAAAAGAAAGGGAATGTGTTCCCAGTGGGTCCCTGTTGATGCAAATCCCACATGGAGGAGTCCAGCAGTGGCCGGCATGCCTGGACAGGGGGCCTTCCATCTGTTTTCCCTCTCCCTATTTGTAGCAAATGGAGAAGCAGCTGGGATCTGTGTCCTTGTGCCTTGTGAATGCACAGGTTTCACAGCAGGATTGGTGTCAGAAGGAACAAAGTGAATCAAGGAAGGCGAGGGGCTGAAGGAGGCTGGAGGACTCTTGGGTGTGCTGGGTTTGCTGCAGCAACCCAAAATATGTTTATGGGCAGGGCAGTGTGGCTTTGGTTATATCCTTGGAGGGCATTCCCTGATGGAGCTGCACATGGAAATGTCTGTGCAGTAATTAACAAGTGGCAATTTAATGTGGTGGGTGAGCTGGAAAAGGGTTTGAGCCCTTCAAATGGAGGCTTGGGAGAGGAGCTAAGCCTTAGGGAACCAAAGTTTGAGATGCCTCAATCATTTTGGAACTGGAGTTGGATCCTGCATGGATCTGTT
Source organism: Melospiza melodia melodia (assembly GCF_035770615.1). Lineage (NCBI taxonomy): Eukaryota > Metazoa > Chordata > Aves > Passeriformes > Passerellidae > Melospiza > Melospiza melodia. The sequence goes on along the minus strand of NC_086199.1, from coordinate 55,604,662 downwards.
GGCATTCCATGCGTTTGGATCATCTCATGGAGAGAAAAGGGACTGGTGTTACTTTATCCTCCTTTCCTAAGTAAGAAGACACCATTGCCCAGATTCAAAAGCCTCAAAGCTCAGTTTCTGGGCAGCTCTCAAAACAGCTGACAATCCAGCAGAGAAGTGGTTTGGACCATGGAATGGGATCCCCCTGACCCGAGGCTATGGCCTGAGGGGATTTGGCTCTGTGCTCTAGGCCAGCTTTTCACTTCAGCTGATTCTCTGTTTGCAGGGCTGTGATTCATGGGAGCCTCTGGCTCGGTTCCCAGAGCAGACTCCCTGTGTCTTGAAGGACTGGTAAGTATGGAGGAGCCTGACCACAAATATTTCAGCAGCACTCAATATCTCCTGCACCTTTCCCACCTGGCTGTGCTGCAGAGTGCCAGAGGTGGATCATGCAGCAATCACCAGTGATAAAATCCTGTTCCCACTGCCAAACATTCCCTGGCAAACGTGGGATGTGGTGCTGAGTGCTCCTGTGGGAACATGCATGTGGTTTCCACCACGCCATGCCTGAGGAGCAGGAGTTTCTCCCAGCTGTGCTGTCAGGGACACAAATTCCCCAGCCCCAGGACTCACACTGACCCTTTTCCTAAAGAATCCAGGGATAGATTTTTCTGGAGCAGCTGGTCTTGGATTGGAAGGTCATAGTGGTCGTGGAGGTGGTGGGAAGGGAACTGATTTTCCCAAGGTGACATTGGAAGTCTGTGGCACGAGTGCAGCTGTGCTCCCATTTTAACTCCACCCTTCTTGTCCCTTTGTTCCCTCATCCCCAAGAATCCATGTGCTGTTAACACACTTGGAATTAAGGCAAGTGTGACTGCCCAGCTGCCAGGGCTGTGCTGCACCTGAGGTGAGCACAGCAGGAACCTGGAGCAGCAGGAATTGTTACTCTCTGCACTCCCCCAGCCAGTTCCTGCCTTCCAAAGTGCAAGGGTCGATTTTTCCATGAAATTTGCCCATTTGTTGTCACACAGCTCGCAGGAAAAGGGGTTTTCTCTGTGGCTTCTCCCTCGTTTGCCTGAAATCAGGCAATGCATTAAAACTGGTCTTAAAGAGGATCAGGCAAGAAGAGGACTTGATTGCAGACATCTCATTTCCGTAGGAAATGGGGCTAAAAATAGGGAAGGAATGTAAAGGAGATTTCTTTTTCTTGACACCCCCCGTTCCCCAGCTGGGAATCAGCTTTTGTCCCAAAATCTGTTTATTGCCTCGCTGTTGCTTTCTGGGCCCCAGATGTAGCCATGAGCCTGATTTTTGCCTTTGGAGAAGCCGGAGCAGGGCTGTTTCCAGGGGCTGATGCACAAGGAAGACACACGTGATGGCAAGATGGCTTTCTGGGAGAGGTCTGCTGGCTCTCCATGACAATCCCTGAGTTATCCAGGGGCCTCCCTCCAGCCCTGATCCCGCTGGCAGCAGCTGTGATCCCGATAACCCTGTGACTGGTTGAGTGCTGATGTCCCCGTGGGCACCAGGATGTTCCCTTTGGACACCTGATAGGGGCTATAAATACCAGGTGGGTTCATGTTCCCTCAAGCAGCGAGTGGGCTGTGCCAAGTCACCCCAGATGGTCAGGCTGAGAGATCCCTGTGCCAGAGAAATGGCTGCAGCCTTCGGAAAAGGGGCTGAGTCCCTGATGTGGGTGTTTGAGGGCTCCACACCCTTGGCCAGGTCCCTTCTCCCAGCTCCTTTTTTTGCACCACTGGTGTCACCTGGGATCTGCATCCCATGGGTCAGAAGTGTTCTGGGCTCTTATGGAGAGAGTCAAGATGCTGCTCAAGGTGCTGCCAGGCTTGTCCCTTCTTCCCAGGATGCCCAAGGCACGTCCATGCCAGCTCCAGGTACTGCTCTCAGCTGTTACACATTCCCTGCACAGCTGGGTACCCCCTCACGCTGCTGCTTAACAGCCTGGTGCTGTTGCTGCCCCAAAACACACAAAGTTCAGTTCCAGGCCTGGTGCGGAGTCCTTGCTCTTGGATATCCATGGAGATTTAGTGGCTGGTTTGTGCTGAGCCAGGATTCACTCCTCGTCCTGCTCGTGGGACAGGGAGGATGGCCAGGGCTAAGTCAGATCCTCTTGTCCTTACTAACTTGTCTGGTGCACAAACAAGGGGACAATTATGATTTCAGGCAGTGGTTTGGGGCAGCCAGCACCCTCCCTGTGTTGCTCTGGCTGGGGAGGTGTTGCGCCACTTCCCTCTTTCCTCACTCTTACAGACCCAGGGAATGCCAGGAAGGTTTGGGATGGAAGGGACCTCACAGCCCATCCAGTGCCACCCCCTGCCATGCACAGGGCCACCTTCCACAGCCCAGGTGGCTCCGAGCTTCGTCCAGCCGTACCTTTGCCCCTTTCGGGGGAGCACCTTTCCCTGGCCGGGAAGCGCTGCAGCCTGCGGGGAAACTGAGGCACAACTCCCGAACCGCCTCCGGGACGGGATGACGACCGCCTCCGCTGGCCAGGGAGGAGGAGGAGGAGGAGGAGGAGGGCATCAGCCGGGCCCGCCCGGGGCTGAGCCCGGCCCGGCCCCCGGGGCGGAGCTGCCGGAGCAGCGCCCGGCGGAGCGGGGAGCGGCGGATCCCGGGGCAGCGCCGGCCCGGCTCCGGGATGAGCTTCCCGCGGCCCCTGCGCCGCTCCGTGAGCCTCAGCCCGGCCCGCACCCTGCGCCTCGTCGTGCTGGGACAGAGCGCCGTGGGCAAGACAGGTAGGACGGGGCTCCCCGGAATCCCCCCGGTGTCCCCCGCATCCCTCTGGCATCCCCCCGCGCCTCTCTGCATCCCTCTGCTATGCCCTGGCACTCCTCTGGCATTCCCCCGGTATTCTCCCTCCTGGCCAGTGGGACCAACCTTCCCACGTCCCTTTGGAAGCCAGGACAAGGGACATTCTCCCGGTGCCCCCCCAGCCGTGGGGTTTAGGGGCACTGAGTTTCCTTCCCCTCGAGTTTCCCACATGGACACTTTGCACCGTTTCCCTTGCCCGAGGGGTGCCCGGCTGCGTGGGGACCCGGGATGTCCATCACTGACCGGGAGAACTTTGCTAAAAGCCGGGATTGGGTTTTCCCGGCTGTGAGGAGCTGGCTGCTCATTCCCAGCGCCCGCAGCAGCTGTGCGGAGCCTCCTCCGCAGCACCGGGCTGTTTTCCCTCAGGAAAACTCCCTTTCCCTGTGCCTCGTTCAGCGCTCTCCATCTGTGCCTGCTGAGCTGGGGGTTTGGGATGCCGTGCTGGGAGCACCTCAGCTCCCTCCTTCACCCCCTTCCTTCCTGGGGATCATCCTCTCCTACTTCCCACTCCTCCTGAGCTGCGAGCACTCAGAGGGGGCAAAAGTGTCCTCAGCAGCACTTGGAGTGCCAGGACTGGGGTCAGAGGCAGGGAAAGATGTGGATCTACATTGCAGTGATCCATGATCCATGCAAAGCCTGGTATGCTGCTGTGCCCTTGGGGACAGGGAATGTCCTGCCCCTCTGGAAAAGGGAAGGCACCGCAGCTGTGGCACCTGTGCTGGGCTGTTGGAGCCGCTGGAATTGTGTTTCCATGGACAGCAACCAGCATTAAGGAAAAATCCTCGTTCCCTGATTAAACTGAAGGCAGCAGCTCCCAGCTCTCCCTGAGCAAGGCTGGAGCACGGGATGGGGCTCAGCTCCGGGGTACCCAGAACCCTGGGGGTGTCCCTGGAGGTGTTTGGCCCCGATGGAGCAGATGTTTTTATGGGGTGTACGAAGCCCTTGGCTCGCCCCCACCCCAAACACATGTGTCTCCCTGCTGCTGGCCATCCCACCCGGCACACAGCAGATTCCTGGCAGCTTTGGGCCCCTCCTGTGGGCAGCTGTGGGGGTTTTGTGCCTCCTCCTTAGGGTGGGATCGTGCTGAGGGTCTTTAAAAGTTCCTCCAGTTCGGGTCGGCTGTCAGAGTGTGTGACAGGGGGACAGTGACACAGGCCATGGAGTGAGGGCACAGGGGGGTAATTGGTCTGTGCCTCATGCAGAGGAGAGCTGGAGCGTGCCAGGAACAGGGAGCAGCCCCTGGGAATGGCGGGCACGCAGCCCCCTGAGTGTGTCTCTCCCCATCTGTGTCCCCTGGGTGCTGTTCCACATGTCCTCCCCTAACAGGGGACATTGTGTCACCTTCCCCAGGGGCTGTGCCCCAGCTGCTGGGTCCTGCTGCCCGCCAGCCCCTGCGCAGGGGATGAGGACACCTGTCCTACTGTCCCTGCCCAGCTGGCAGGTGACATCCCAGGTGATGGATGGAGTGTGGGAGAGGCAAGGATGGAGCCAAGGGCAGCAGCATCATTGCTTCAGCTCCTGTGGGGAGGACATGGGAGCTGTGTCCCCAAGGTGAGGGTGGCATCTCTCCTGGGCAGGGTGTGAAGCAGGGCAGGCTGAAGGTGGATTTCATCCCTGAGCTGCCAAGCTCCCATCCTGGCAGGGCCCCACTCACCCCCAGGATGACCATGGGATACAGAGCCAGGTCGGGAGAGTTGAGGGGTGGGAACAACCAAAGGGCAAATCCTATGTGAGCAGCTGCAAAAGGGATAACCCTTGATTCTCAGCAGGAGTTTGGGGTTTTTTGGAGCAGTTTGGAAGCCTTCAGAATCTGGAGACCCGAGGTCCCAGACCCTCCGAGCAGGGATGGGTTGGGGTGCAGCCGTGTGGTTTAAGGACCAGGGCTGTGTGAATCAGCAGCGGGGGCTGGAAATCCAGCCCAGCTGGGGCTTGTGCTCTCCTCTGCTGCTGCTGCCCAGCGTAAACTCTGCCATAATCCAGAGCAGAGCTCTGCCTGCAGCACGTGGAGTGAAGATGGATCGGTTCTGGGGCCGTTCAACAGCAGCACAAACAGGGCAGCACGTGGGCACACGCCTGGTGCTATCCCGAGGTGCCAGCCTGACTCCGTAGCAGGTAAATCACCCCTTGAGCCCCCACCCCACATTTAAGGCACAATTAACCCTTTCAGCTCCAAGGAAAGCCCTTCCCGAGGTGACTGATGATCAGGATGGGGAGAAAAAGCTCCTTATAAGGCTGGGTGGCCACGGCCGCTCCGCCTGCGGCCGCTTCCCCCGCTGGCAGCTCCCCTCGTGTTCCTGCGCTCCAGCCAATTTTTAATCAATCTAATTGGCTCCTCTTCTCATCCCACACCATGTGCTCCAGCTTTGGGTGGCTGCCTGACATATGACACACAATCAGGTGCTTTCCAGAGACCGAGCCTGCCTCGTCCCGCTCCCCCCCGATAACTCCGTTGCCTCTTTGAAGGTGCCTGTAGGTGCCTCCTGCAGGATGCCTGGTTATCTCCTCAGAGCAGTTTGGCTAATTTACCTGCTTTTTTCTTCAAATCCCTTCCCTGCTGTGCAGGTTTCAAACCCAGAGACAGACTGGGGGGGTGAGAGGATGGTGATGCCCCCCAAAGAGGAGCCAAGCAGGTGTGAGAGGCAGGAGAAGTTCCTGCATCCCTCTTTCCCTTTCTGTGGTTATTTAAGCCACATTCCTGGGGTAATCACACAGATCCTGATGGGCTTGGTGTGGGTCTGTGAGGGCAGGACACCAGCAACATCTGCTGGTGGGCAGGTGGGACAAACTGACCCTGGGTTGCAGAGCTCCAAGTCTTGCTCCAGTATTGTTCCAGCTTGGTGTTGACTTTTCATTTCCCCTTTTGTTTCTGGAGGGGTTTTCACCACATCCTGACTCTGGTGAGGTTTATCCTCCTGTCACACTCCTGCTCTGTTTTCCCTTCCTCCTCCCCCTCCTGGCTCTGTGCTCCTGCCTAGGTCTTTTGGGGATTTTCCCCCCACCCTGTTTTTTCCCCTGTTCCACTAATTTCACTTTCCACTCTTGTTGCCTTTCCAAGCCAGCTCTCAGCCTCTCCAGCACCTTTCACTCCCATCTCCATTATCATCATTAACACCGCAAAGGGCTCAAGCACCACTTCTCTCTCCACTCCTGCACTCTCTTCACCCTCCCAACCATGGCTTTGTCCAGAAATTCCCTCTCCAGGCATCACCACTGCATTTCCAAAGCAGCTTCCTGGAAAAAATGTTAGGACCAAAGGCGCCAGGGAGGGTTTTGCCAGCAATTTGGGCTTTGCCTTGCTGGGCTCTGGTGCAGGGAGATGTATAATCAGATGAGGGGGTTTAATTGCTTGAGCTGTGGCTGCTCCTGCTGCTCCTTTGCCCTTGCAAGGGCAAAGATTAGTCCAGAGGACTGACAATTCCAACAGGGTTCATTGTGTTTTTTTCCAGCGCTGACCGTACGATTCATCACCAGGAGATTCATTGGAGACTATGACCCAACCCTAGGTAGGAAAACTCCTTTTCCTTGGGGCTGCCACCATGGCAGAGCCAACTCTGACCCCAAATTCCCCATATTCCCTCTCCTTCCTCCTCAAACAGACAGGCAGCTCATGGACATCCTGACACCCCCTGGGTCCTGCATGCCTTTTTCCCTTTCTGGTCTTATTTAGGCAAAATCTATTGGGATGAGCCTTTGGATTGCACAGGGAAGTGCAGCAGGCTCAGTCAAGGGGTAGTGGAATCATGTAGCATCATAGGATCAGAGAATCATTTAGGTTGGCAAAGACCTCTGAGAGTCCAGCCATCAAACCAGTAGTTCCTGCTCAGTTCCTGGAATTCCTTCCCAATCTGCTGGGGAGTGGCTTTTAAATGACAGGAGGCATCTAAGCCCCTGGAGCCTGTGCTCTCCTGAATTCTAGGATTTTGTTGGGTTTTTTTATCTTGCATTTGGGTTGTCTTTTGAGCACTGAAGCCATGTCCCTGCTGGAATGTCCCAGAAATATCCCCTCCTCCCTCTCTCCTGTGGAGCCCCTCTCCCTCCCTTGTTGCTCCCACACTTTGGTCACTGCTGCCCCCTCGGCCACCCACCCAGGTGACCAAAGCCACCTGGGGGCTCTCTCACACACCTTCCCTGTGTGTCCTGCCAGAAATGATCTACAGGCACGTGGCTGTCATTGATGGGGAGATGGTGCACTTCGAGATCCTCGACACAGCTGGACAGGTGAGCTCAGCTGGGAGAACAACACGGAGCAGAGCAGCCTGACAGGGAAGGCAGCCCCTGCTCTCCCACTGGCCTAATTCCTGCTGTCTGGAACATCATGGTGGTCACCTCAGGAAAAGGGTGTTCTGGTGAATTTATGTCTAATCTCAGTTATATTACAGTGTAATATATTATTAATATATTACAGAGTAATATATTCCTCCATTCCCATTCCCTTCAGGTGAATATTCCCCCATTCCCATGCAGGGCATAGCTGTGCTTGCTGTGACAGTGGAGCATCCTGGCACCTCAAGGGAGCACTGATTCCCCCAATATCCATGCCAGGACAGGGCTGATGGCTGTCCCCACCTGCCACACTGCCTAAGCCACCCCATCCCTGTCCTGGGTTGCCGGTGCTGCTGTCCCTTTTCCCTCCCACAACTCCAGAGGTGTTTCCTGGTGCTGCTTTTATCTATCCAAGGGGTTTCCCTTCAAGGGAATGATACTCCATTTCTCTTCTTACACCCACATTCTCCTGTGGCGGGGGAGGGGGAATGAGCCCCATCAAAGACTGGGCTGGGAAAGCAAATTTGGGGCTGCTCCTTCTCAGCCTCCATGGGGACGGCGCCCTCGGGAGGTTCACCAGGGTTGCATCCATCGGCGCCGGCATTCCAGCGGTGCTGAGGGAAGCCCGTGTGTGCCCCGGCAGGAGGAGGACTCGCTGCAGATCGAGGAGAAGATCAAGTGGGGCGATGGCTTTGCCGTGGTGTACTCGGTGACCGACCGCTGCAGCTTCGACGAGGTGATGCGGCTCTGCTTCCTCATCAACCACCTGCACGCCAGCCCCAAGCGCAGCGGCGGCGCCGAGCAGCCCCCCGTGGTCATCGTGGGCAACAAGAAGGACCTGCAGTTCGACAGGATGGTGTCCACCGAGGACGGGGAGAACCTCTCCAAAGCCCTCAAGATTCCCTTCTACGAGATCTCCACGCGGGACAGCTACGAGGAGCCGGTGGCGGTGTTCAGCAGCCTCTACCAGGAGCTGCTCAGGCAGGGCCACTTCTCCCCGGGCTGCTTCAAAAGGAGGACAGTGTCCAAGCTCATGGAGAAGATCCCCAAAATGCAGGCCAGCTCCAGCCTGAACTCGGCGGGCAGGAGCCTCAGCTTTAACTCCTTCAGGGACTACATTCCCGAGTGAGCGCCGGCTCAGCCCGGGATGGGGGCGGCTGCTGGGGCTGTGCCGGCTCTGCAGGGCAAGGGCAGGACTGCAGAGGGTGGCACCGGGCTACAAAAGCCTCTGGGTTCTTCTAACAGGGGGCTTTGTGCCAGCAGGGAAGGTGTTCCTCATCCCTTTGTTCCCTCCTCCCCCTCTGGCATGGCTGGGGTGACTCAGTGATGTTGGGACAGCCCTTGGAGGGAGGCTCAGCCCTGTTTTGGTGGGGCTCAGACCCAGCACAGGCACATCTTGGGGGGCTTTCCCCCTCCCCTGAGCTGGCTGAGGGTATCTGCACCCCAAATCCAGCACCCACCATGCTGGGTGACCCCGAGGGCCGTGCTGGCTCCCAGGCTGGCAGCAGCCATTCCCTGGGCATGGAGCCTGCTTCCTCAACGTGGCTGGTGAGTAAAACTCCTGGATCCTCCAACCCTGCCAGCCCATCCAGGCTGTGCTCAGCAGCATGGACACAATGGAGCCAATTCCAGAAGCTGCTTGCAGGTCCCCCTCTGTCTGCTCATCAGCTGCCCTGTTCCCAGAGGGAAAACCACCACCCTGTTTTGCACAGGGATGGGGCAGGAAAGGTGTGGGAAGGAGCCGGGCTCGTGGCTCATGTTCCTCCCCTCCCTCTGGGTGTTGGGGCTCTGTGGCTGCTCGGGGTGGCTGTGCTGGGCCCCTGTGGTGTGACTCCCCTGTCCCCTCTGTTGTGACCCACCCCACTGTCTGCTGCCGTGTCCTGTGACAATAAAAACCGAGTTCCCAACCGCCTGTGGCACTCCTAGGATAGGTTATTTCTGGGAGCTTAAGGAAAGGAGTGCATGGTTGTAGAATCACCCTTAAATTAGGGCTGGGCATCCCTGTTATCCTTCCCCTGAGCCTGCACCCTCCTGGCTCCCTCCACCCCTACAAGGATTCCCTGTAGGATCACAGCCTGGGAAGCCACTTACCCCAGCTCCCCAGCCTGCTCCAGAACCCACCCAGGCACCCTTTGCCCTCCTACAGCTCCCAGAGGTGTTTCCTGCTGCTGCCTGTGTCTATCCAAGGGGTTTCAAGGATTCATTCTTTTCCATTTCCTCATACACCCACCTTCTCCTGTTGGGGCAAAAATGAGCCCCATCAAAGAGCTGGACTGGGAAAGCAATTTGGGGCTGCTCCTTCTCAGCACCTTGATTAAAATCCCAGTTTTATTGAATTAAATTGAATTTAGTGAATGAAAATTCGCTCAGGGCGTGTGGGCAGAGCCCAAACGGGGCCAAAACACCTCAGGGGGCTGAACAAGGGAGGGGGTGTTTGTTTATTTTTAGGGGCTTTATGGCATTCCCAAGGGAGTTGAACACTGACAGCTGCATTGGGGGTTTGTTTTCCAGCAGCTGGGGTGGGAGTTGCTGCCCTGGCTGGAGAAGAGCCCCTTTGGGAAGTGCTGGGATGGGCAGAGAAGAGCTCAGGAGGGATTAAACTCCACTGGGACGCTGAACACACACTTGAGCCTGACAAATGAAGGATTTGGGTGCTCTCATTCCACGTTGCTCAGTTCCCAAATATCCCCAGGGCTGCTCCAAGGGGGATGGATTTAGCTGCTGGCTGGAGCCGGGCACGGCGGAATCCCGCAATATTCAGCAGGAATTACTGCAAGTGATGGATGAGACAGCAGCAGCTGATGAGCAGGAAGCCAGGCCAGCCCTGGAACAGCATCCCCAGAGCTCCTGGCAGTGGAGGGGATCACTGTCCTGGAGTAACCCCAGCCCTTTTATACATCCCAAGGAATCCAGAAGGCTCTGTGTGGTCGCTGCCACGGCCCCTCACCAGGGCTCCCGGCTCTGCCTGCTATAATTAGCACCAAACCTCGTTAGGAGAGGCAGGGGCAGCTCTTCAGGGCTGGTAATTGCTAATTACTGGAAGCCTCTAATGGCTCTCCAGGGGCAGTTTCCTCTCCCTTATAAAGGAAGGTCTTGAGGATGCAGAGTTCGTTGGGGTGGGGAGAGGTTTTTGTTGGGGGGGATCCTGGAGGGCAAAAATCCTAAATTCCTCTGGTGAGAGGTCTGCAGGGGCTGGGCAGGGGAGAAGGAGGAGGAGGAAGAACAAAAACAAGAAGAAAAAGAAGAGGATGAGGAAGAAGAGGAAGGTCTAAGCCTTACTTGGAGCAGAGCCTGGAATTTCAGAGTCCTGGGCAGGTGAGTCCAAGCCAGATCCCTGGAAAGGAGGTGCCCAGAGCCTCCTTGGAGGCACCCCTGGTTCTGTGGGGATGTGGGACCTGCAGTCTCCTCCCTGTCCCTAAAACAACACTTTGGGGGGATTGGGAGTGGAAGCTGGGAGTGAGGGCTGGGCTTTGGTTGGCCTTGGAGCCCCTGGTGTCCCATGCTGATCCCCTGGGTGGGTGTTCCTGTGTGTGGCTGGAAGTGCCACCTCTCTGGGGACAGGTGAGTGTCCTGGGGGCTGCCCTGCACCTTTCCAGCCTGCTCTGGCTCAGCTCCACGGAGAGGAGCTGAAGAATTTTGGTCTCATCATTATCCAAACAGCATCTCCAGGGCCGGGATTGAATCTGGCAGCAGGCAAGCTGCAAATCTGCTCACCAGATTTCTGGGAAGCTGGGGAGAGGCAGATGGAGCAGGAAGGTCCTTTCCAAGAGCTCCCTCGCTGTGCTCACCCCCAGCAGCTCCCTGGCACGCCAAGCCCCCCCATTGTCCCTCTTTGTCCCCTCTGCCAAGGGGTTTCCTGGAAAACCAAATTCCTGGGCTGCATTGTGGGGTGCAGCTGCTGTCTCCTCACAGCCACAGCTTTTATCATCAGCTGTGCCTTGTTTTAATTTAAAGAATAGAGGTTTGGGGCTTTCTGAAGGCTTCTCCTGGAGGAGCAGCACACGGATCTGGCCTCACCACATCCCTGCTCCTGGGACAGTGGAATTGCCAACAGCCCTTTCCAAGCAGGTGCTGCCTTCAGAGATCCCAAACCAGCAGCCTCACCCCCTCTGAGGGATTTGAGCTCGGAGCAGGAGCACTGAGGCTGGCTGGGTGCTTCAGTTCCCTGGATTGAAGGTACCTGGGCTGGGTTTGGAGGTGCAGGGGGGTGTGTGCCCATGAAGGGGGCTTTCCTCAGCACAGGGGGCTCCTCTCTGCCCAGATTAGAAATTTTACAGAATATTGTGCATTAGGAACTTGGGTTTGGTGTCCCCAAAATATCAGGGCACACAAGGACTCTTTCCATCCCAAAACTGGCAGCTGGAGCAGGCGACTTTCCAGCTGGAAAATTATCCATCCATGGATTATCTCAGGTGCTCCAGGCTGTTCCCCAGCCCAAAACCTGCTGCTTGACATGAGACCCTCCTGAAAGCCTGAATGGGCTGTGGACGGACTCAAGGAGCTCCCAAATCCAGGTATTGCTGGTTCAGGGCATACAGCTGGGATGGGAAGAGACAGTGGTTGCTTCCAAGGGCTGATGCTGTTTATAAGGCCACGTTGTCAGTGCAAGTCCTGCTGCTCCTTTTTTCCTTTATAAACAGCTGTGGAGTTCATGGAAATCTGAAATTGCTTTCCAGGAGGAAATCTGGGCTGAGATTTTGGGAATTTAGGAACCAAATCACTCCTTTTGCTTTTTTTTTTTCCCTTCTAAACTGAGCTCAGCTCCAATAAGGAGCCCAAAGCTCTCTAAGGCGCAGAGAATTCCAGCACAGCCAAAGGCTTTTGCTGGCCCTGAAAGGCAAGGCTGGGAACTGCAAGGGGAAGGAAAATCCAAAGAGAACACCCGCCATGGCACATCGGCTGTTTTATTCCCAGGATGGATTCTGAAGGTATCTTTTCCCTTTGGATAAACTCTGGGAGGGCAGGAAGGTGGGAAATCCATGTCCATCCACGCTGCCAGCTTCAGGGAATCCACTCTGGCTCATCACTGTGTCTCCCAGCTTAGAGATATCATGGATAAATTGATAAAACTGAGAGTTTGGTGGAGGCTTTTGAGGGACTGTGGAATCCATCCCACAGAGAGAGTTTTGGGGTGAGGCTGCTCCCCACTGGAAAAAATGGAGGAGAAATGCCAAGTCCTGGAGGCTGCTCCCACCAGTTCTCATTTGCTCTTGGCCAACCCACACACCTTTCCTGTATTTTTAAAAAATAATAATATTTAAGAAATCCCAAACCAGAAACCTCAGGAGGGTCTGGCTGGGAAGCTGTGGCTGTAATTGCTGGTGCTTAAAGGCTGTAGGAAAATATTGATGGAAAGGGCTGGGCCTTCCCATTGCAACCCCACAAAAGAGGAAAATCCCTGTGGCTCTCTGTGCTCTCCCTTTTTCCAGCCAGCCCAAAAGGTGATGACAGAACTCTGGAAAGGAGTGTGATCCACAGGGTAGGCAGCGATGGAAGCCTCTCTTAGGGGACAGGGATCCTAAATCCCAGTGGGAATAACCCTTAGTCCCTGTTTTCTGGGTGTTTCACCAAAAAGCTTGGGTTCTCAGACTCTGGTTATGGATGCTGGTGAGTTAAATGTGTTCCCAGCCTCCCACTCCATCCCTTCCCTGGGCATTGTCCACCCATTGTCCACATCCCACACAGCCCAGCAAACCTGGAGCCTTGGCAAATCGCTCAGTCCTGGAATGGTTTGGGTTGAAGGGGCTTAAAGCCCATCCAGTTCCAAGTCCCTGCCATGGGAAGGGACACCTGCCACCACATCAAGGTCCCTCAGCAGCCCTGCAGCCTGGAAAGCCCCATTGGGTATAAAAAAAGTGACCTCAAGGTCTTTTCAACCCTGAAAAGTCATGAAGAGGGAAAAGATGCTCCATTCTCCATAGGAGGAGATTTAAAAATGTTTAAACTAAAACTCTTCTGAAGCAGAGGGGCAGGACACCCTTGTGGAATCCAGGGAGCCACCCCGAAATATTTTTTTTCCCTGTGGCCAGTGAAGGATAAGTGGTTTTTGTTGGCAGTGGGAGGAAGATGAAGGGAGGTTTCACTCTGCTTGTGGGAGCCAGTTCATGCTGAGATCTGTGATGGGCAGGAAAACTCAGACATCCATTCCTCCTCCCAAAACCCAGGAGTTCTGGGAGGGTGGGAGCAGGCTCGGCCCAAACCCCAGGCCGCATGCAGTGTTGTGGGGGCCAAACTTGGCCAAATATTGGGTTGTTAAAAGCTCCAGCAGGATTTTTCTCTGGGATTTGAGCTGCTTTTTAAGAAAAAAGGCATTTCAAACCACCCCCATTTCCTGCTGTCCCTCCCAGGCACGGCCCCCTGTCCCTGCTGATCCCACTGCACCCGCGCCACCCCGGGTTTCCCTAATCCCACCTTGGGGGCCCCTCTGCCATTCCATGGATGTGATTTAATCTTGTTCCATGTGACAGAGCTTTGCCTTCAGCTGCTGCAGCCAAACAACCTCATCAGCTGCCCCCCTCCCAGCCCATGTTGTGGTGGGAAACAGGGAATTGCCAATGCTTGGGCAGCTTTTGGGGGCTGCTGCCGAGTCCCTTTCCCTTGGACAGAGCATTGAACCTTTGGGAGCATTGAACATTGTACCAGGATCCCAGACCATCCCAAAGATTCCTTTTTTCCCCCCTTTGCCCTGTTTCTGCAGGTTTTGCAGCCAAACTGAGCTCTCCCTGAGGCACATGGATCTGTACAGCCTCACAAGTAATTCCATTGGCTCTGGTGATGCTGTGGGTGAGCAGCTCTGAGTCACCACAGGGTTTATTCACTTCTGCTTGCTCCCCCTTTCCAGGTCACAGGGAGTGTTGGGCCCCTCAAGTGCCTCTAACACCCCTGGTGGAAGGAGCACTCCTCATTCCTTATTTTTGTTTCAATTTTTCCCTTTATTTTACATAGCTTTGGGGTCCCATGAGTCCATCACCTACAGCTTTGCTATAACCTCTCCTGAATCCATTCCCAGGGGATCCCCAGCCTGTTTGAGATGAGCATCATGGTCTCCTGGCTCATATCTGAGCCTTTTTTATCCTTTCTCCTTATCCTGGATACACCCCCTCACCTGCTCTGGAGTCCCTTCTTGTCCTGATTCAATCCACCATTTTTTCCTCCATCCAACACTGGATATTGCCTCACCTGCAAAGAAAAACTAATCCTGGAGAGGAAAGGCCCCATCCAGGGGCTTATTTGAGCCACAGATGAGAATTTTCCTGGTGGATTTGGCTGTCCTGGGAGTCTCCTGAAGTCTGGGGTGAGCAGGGCTTTGGCCTTGGGATTGCTGGGGTTTTGTCTGGATGCAGGATGGGGAAACACTTTTAAATGCCAAGTTTTTTATATCTTGGCAGCCAACAGGTTGTAATATCACTTGGAAAATCCAAGTATTCCCTGATCACCTATAGATATGGTGAGATGACTGTGAATGGGGGGACTGGAGCATGGAAAAGTCAATAGAAATCCCAGATTTCCAGAGTTTTTGCACTGGTAGGGATTTCAAATCTCCTGGGAAGTGACTTCCCTGTGGTTTTGGGTGTAGGCAGCACCCTCAGCTGCAGTCCTGGAGTTAATCTAAGGGAGGGTCCAGTGGCTCATGTGAAGTAGGAGCAGGGATAAAATCCCCCAAAATTGGGCAATAACAGCAACAAAAGCCAAAGCAGGAGAGCGAGGAGGCTCAGCACTCCCAGGGCATCATGTGTGGATTCACAGGTATGGAGTAAAGACTCAACCAGAGCCACTTCAAACTGGCAAAAAAAAAAAAAAAAAAAAAAAAAAAACAAAAAACCAACCAAAAAAACCCCTTTAAAATTATTCCTCTATAGGTAAAAGCCTTGAAAAGGGAATATTTTAATATCCTGCCCCTGCTGGGGATGCAGCCACCTGTGGCTACGTGCGGGCTGCAGGGGAGCGGGCGGGAGGCACAGAGGGAGGGAGGGAAGGAGGGAGCTTGGCTTAAGTAACGCTCCTGGGTTAGTCTGGATCAAGTTCCTTCAGCTCCACGGGTCTGAGACACGGCCAGGAGGGAAAACTGCCCTGGGAAAGAGGAGGAAAACCTGCCTGTGGTGGGAAAAACATCGAGGACGCTTTGGGGGCTGTGACAGCATCTCCGAACCTGCCTTTAGGTAAGGGGGTGACGGGGGGTGTAGGGGTGGCTGTGCTGAGCCAGGGGAGGTGGCACCATGCCCAACCTGACATCGGGCAGTGGGATGAGGGCTGGGATGCAGGAACAAGCCAGTGCCATGCCATGAAGCTGTCCCCACAGCGACCCCTCACCTGGAGGGACAGCAGTGCCCGTTCCCTTGGGCTCAGCCAGCTCTCCAACCCTGCCCACGGGTGGGTTTTGCTCTGTGCATCATCCAAACACGTTTCCAGGGAAGGGAGAGAGGAGATGGAAGGAGGATATTGCATCCCCTCCTTTCTTGACCCACCCTGGGATGTTTTCCTGCGCCCCTGGCTGTTTGCTGCTGCTTCCAAACCGAGCAGGGAAGCGATGCCAAACCCCACGGAGCAGCCGAGGCTGGAGCGTGGCCCCGATTCCCATTGCCCGTGGCCTCATCTCCTCCCGGGCTCTGGGCCACGTGTGACACCTCCTCCTCCTCGGTGTCCCTGGGTGCTGCTGGCTGTGCCAAGGGGCTGAGCCCCTGCCTTTGGGGGCTGAGCCACCGTCACCGAGTCCAGCAGCGGGATTTGCTCTGGAGGAGCCTGTGGAAGGGACTCCCCTTACCTCGGGATCAGTGCAGACAGAACCGAGTGGCAGCTTTCCCTCTTTTAAACTATTTTTTAAATTTTCATTATATATGCATTACATTCATTAATTTTTGTTCATGCTTTTGGAGCTGTCCCAGAGGGTATTTTGGAGCTGTCCCAGAGGGTCTTTTGGAGCTATCCCAGAGGGTTTTCTTTCCTGTGCCGCCGCAGGAGGGGAGAGCAGCGGAGCCGCCGCCGCATCCCTGCGATCTCACCATGCCCGTCTCCCGCCACACCGGCCAAATCCCGGAGTCCACCTGGACCTTGACCTTCAGGGAGATGACGGAGCCCTGGAAAGGCGCCGTGGGCTGCCTCGGCGTGGCCGTGTTCTTCGCCATGACCATCGGCATCATCTCGTGGCAGGCCGTGGAGCAGCCGCCGGAGGAGTGGGTGCTGCGGGGCCGGGACGCGGGGATGCTGTGGGAGCGCGGCCGCGGGGCGCTGCTGCTGCGGGCGCTGCCGGCCGGCCGGCCCGTGCTGGCCATCGCCGTGGGCAGCGTGCCGGCCACCGAGCCCCCGCCGCCCCGGGACCGCTGCTGGCACGACGGCCGCCAGTTCTGCTACTCCTGGGAGGAGGACGCCGAGCTCCGGCTGGCCCTGGAGCCGCCGGCAGCCCCCGGAACAGAGTGCTACAGCGTCCGCTGGACCCCGCTGCGCACCGACGTGACCCTGAAGGTAACGAGAACCCCTCCAACCAGCTCCAAACCCTTTGGGATCCAATAAGGGCCGCTCTGGCCTCACCATCATCCCCAGCTCAGTTATGTGATCACACTGTGGTTCCCCATCTTCCGCATCCAGAAGGTGCCGGGTGAGGAAAACCATCTATGAAGCTGAGCCCCAAAATCCTGTGGCGGTGCCACGCTGGTGACCCCGGGTGGGAGAGCTGTGCTCATATGGAGACAGAGTAAATACCCAGTGGAGATGACAATGCTGGCGAGAGCCTCGGGAAGGTCTCTTCCAGCACAGACACAATGGGCAGCTCCCGCGGGATGGGAATAATCCGTGTGCGCTGCTGCAAACATTTTTGGTACCATTCCCTGCTTTCTCCCTCAGTTAAATAAAAGCAGACTCTGGGAAGGAGCCTCAGGAGGGGAAGGAGACACGCTGTCAGAGCAGGGTGTCCAGTTGTGGGGAGCCCTCAGAACAGGGAAGGAAGCGGGATGGGATTCTCTGGGATGGAGAATTGTTCCCCTCTGGCCATAAATCACCTGTTGGCACCATTCCAGGCGGGTGGAAGGTGCTGCCTGAGCACAAACTCTCAGTCTCCTCCACTGACATTGCTGTGAGCATTTGAGAGGATGAGTGAGACAGAACAGGCTTTCCCCCGCTTGTTAAAAAAAACCCCAAACCATTGGAAAATATGATCCAGCGAAATCTGAGTTCAGAACAGGCCGTTTTCCCTCTTTCCCAGCTGGTGTAACGAGTTCAGCTGACACCTGGTACAGCTATTCCGAGCCTCCAGGGTTTCCACTTTAATAATTTACATCTCCTCTCCCCACCCCTTGGAGAGAATTAACCTCTCTGCGCCCCCGAGCTCAGGACTCCAGGAGGCTCTGAAGCCTTGGGACTGGGAATAAAGGTGGGGTGGATTGAGTGGGGGATCTCTGGATCCCCTCTGCCACCCCAGGCCCCCTTCAAGGCCCCAGATCTCTGGGCTTTCAGGGAAGCCCATCCTGCCTTGGAAGTCACGAGGACGCTAAGTCCTGCTGATCCCTCGATTTGGCAGAAAGGGGAAAGTCTGAGGAGCTTTGAAGTGAAAACTGATGGTTTCTGGCAGGAGGTGGGTCAAGGATGGGGATGTCCCCCATCCCAGGGCCCTGTCAGGCCTATGAGAAGTGCCCAAATCACCAAACTGAGTCTCTTGAGGGAAATTCTTATCATCAGCCCTCGGGAAAGAAAGAAGCTGTGCCTTGGGAGGGAGGATGTGTCACCTTCAGGGCACTGGTGCCATCAAGGTGAGGGCTCAAGATGGGGCTAAAAGCTTTCTGTGAGAGATCAGCTGGGGACAGCTGCACTTGTTGATTCACTCCAGAAACTCTGAGATGGCAGCTGGAGAGCTTAATGTAGTTTTTAAGTAAAGCAGAGGGGAAAAAAAAAAAAAAAGAAAAACAGAGAAAAAACCACTGAATGAAAAATACTAAACAAATAAAAAATCTGAACAAACCCAATAAACATGACCAAACCAAAAAATCTTGACCAAACCAAAAAACCCCCAAACAAACTAGCAAACCAAAATACACAGATTTTTCAATTGGATTTCTGAAAGTGCCCTTAGTGCATTTTAAAGCTGTTTCCTTGAATTTCCCCCTCTGTTGTCCTCTCCCACTCACTCCTGCAGAGTCTCTTTGCTCACACCTTTGCAGCATCTTTTTACCCGTGATTCAGAGGTGTTTGATAACTGTGATGGAGTGCAAAAGTGTGATTGTCGTGGCAGTTTGGTTTTATTTGTGCTCCTCCAGCAAAAACTGGCAGGCTTTGAGAAGCCCGTCTTGCTTTTCCTTTGTCTTTTTTAAACGAAACCATAATTTTACGCTGTAAAAGGGACACCTGCCACTAGCACAGTTTGCTCCAAGTCTGGCTTTCCTGCTCCCCCTGAGTATTCCTCTCTCTTTGATGATGCTTTCCTGGCTGCAGGACTGTTTTTCCATGGCCAATGTCTCCTGGTATGGAGGGCCGAGCATCCGTGCCCAGCGCTGGCCCCTCAATGGAGCCGAGAGCCCCGCGCAGCCCTTGGTGAGCGGCGACCTCAGCGCAAACCCCAACGGCTTCGGGCCCCTCCTGGAGAGGTACTTCCTGGGATCCACAGGTAACCACCTCCTTCCCTGGCCAGGGCCCAGCAGCTTCATCCCTGTGCTTCTCTGCCCCTCTCCTCACCTCTAAAGCAGCTGGTTTAAGGGTAGTGTAGATGTCTGCGGGAATAAAATATCCTGCAGATGTAGCAGCAACAGGGCACGTGGGATGGATCCCACATTGCCTCATCCCTGTGGGAAAGCTGATACTGAAGCTGGGTGCCTGAGGATGGGGTGGCCCAAGTCATTCCTGGGACATCCCGTGCTCTTGGTGTGGTTGGTTTCTTTTTAAGCCCAGATCTGTGCCCATTGCCGTATCCCCAGCTCCACTCTAGCGGCTTTGTGGCTCCCTGATGTTGCTGTGGGATGCTGAGTTCAGCTGCTGGTGTCATTTTTTGGGGTATATTTGGATTATTCTGCAGAACACCAAACTTCAGGTATTACCCCATGTTAATCCAATTGACCTGCAGCTGCCCTGCACTGCTGAATGCTGAGCAAAAAGGCCAAGAAAGGGAGAAATCCAGCCCTTGAAAGGCATTTGGGACTCTACAAGGGAATAGCAGGAGCAGGGTGGGGATGGTTGGCATGGCTGGATCTGTGGTGGGATCAGCCCAGGAGGCCTTGGCACCAGTCAGGTGCTGCTCATCCCTGCAGCTCCCAGGACGGGGAGCAGCCGGGTGCTTGCCAAGACACCATTTTCCCACTTTTCCCCCAAAGGAGTGACGGTGACAGTGGCTCCCGACGTGTCCCTCTTCCTGTCTCTGGAGAGCCACCAGCAGTTCTGCCTGGAGACGCCGGCGGGGCGAGCGGAGCCCCTGCACTACCAGCTCTGCGTCAGCGCCGACGTGGCGGCCGCCCGCCGGCACACAGCCAGCGCTCCGGCTCGGACACTGCCGGACACCGCGCTCCTGGGGTGAGCACTCCCTGCCTCCATGGTGGGAACCCTTCTGAATGTCCTGCTTGCTCTCCCAAGCACCTCACCAGAGATTTCCCACCCTGCAGGTCTCCCATCTGGCGCTACCACGGCCCGGAGGGTTCTGCCGCCAAAATCAAGCGAGGCCTGAGGTCGTTGGTGAGGAGGCTGAAGCGGCATCGCCTTCAGGAGGGCGTCGTGGCCCTGGGGGAGCGCGGCACCGCCGTCCTCGCCGCCGCGGTACGGCCACCCTGCCATCCTCTGGGCACGTGGGCAGCGTGGGGCTCCTCTCCCACAGACCCCTTATTCCCGCCCTTCCCGCCGCAGGACCTGGTGCCCTCGGGGCGCAGGAAGAGGCAGGCCCCGGCGCTGGTGGAACCTCTGGAGCTCTCCATCACGCTGTCCCCGTACGCTGGTGTCGCCTCCCCGCTCTTCCAGCGCTCCCTGCGTGGCGGTGAGGCTGCGGGATACTGGCTCAGCCGCCAGCCCCGACCCGGGGCCAGCTCGGTACGGAACCCCCTCAGCCCCCAAACCGAAATTTAAGCTGAATAAACCCCCTCAGGTTTATTATTTTATCAAGGGGCACAGCCTATCCCACTGTGCTGGGACAGCAGTGCTGGGGGAGGCAGCGTCCCTCCTATTCCTACGGAAGCAACTTTAAAACTTCCACTTCCAGTGTTGAGAAGATTCTCCAGCTCCACTTTGTGTAGTCATTTTAATGATCCCTTTGCCACCAACTCAGGGATTTTTGGGGAGTTTACACCTTGATGTACTGCACCACAAGAGTGCAGGGTGGGATGGCGGCAGCATGGCATCCCCCATGGAATCAGCAGGACATTCTATGGATCTGACAGGGATTTCCATCCTCCCCCTCCACAGATCCCACTGCTGACCACCTGGAAGGGGCAGCTCTGCGCCCGCCTGAACGTCACCAGCGAGGCAGCGCTGGGCTGGTACCTGGCTCGTGCCCGGCGCCTGCGGCAGGCGCTGGGGGCCACCTACATGGCCTTCGAGGGAGTGGAGGGCAATTCCTTCCTGGAGCAGGATGTCCCTGCTCCTGCCGAGCTGGAGGGTGACAGATACACCGAGGTGCTGGCGGCAGCGCTGGCGACGCTGGGCAATGGCACCATCGTCAGCGCCGGGAGCAGGTGGGCACCAGGGAGAGGCCTTGCTGGAGCTGATGGGCACAAGAGCTTGCTGGGAGATGGTGGAACTGGTGCTTGGAATTCCCTCTTGGTATTCCCAGATGTTTCTTGGTACCCATGGAAGTGAAGGGGCGAGGGAGTAGGCTAGGGCAGTGTGTTGGAGTCAATGATCCTTGGGATGTGAGGATGGTGTGGGCCCAGCACAGGGTGCCCAGAGAAGCTGTGGCTGCCCCATCCCTGGAAGTGTCCATGGCCAGGTTGGATGGGGCTTGAAGCCACCTGGGCTAGTGGAAGATGTCCCTGCCCATGGCAGGGGTGGCACTGGATGGCTTTAATGTCTCTACCCACCCAAACCATTCTGGGACTATAATCTGGCCCCAGTGACTCCAAAGCCAACTGGGATCATGGAATTTCACCTTGAAGGGTTTGTGCTGTTTCTCCAGATCCAGTCACCTCCCACTGTTTGTCCAGATGAGCCCCCTGCGCTCTGACTGGAGCCACGCCGGGCTGAAGGGGCTCATCCCCTCTGTGCTGCACTACAGCCTGCTGGGCTACAACTTCTTCATCCCTGATGCAGTAGGTAAGGATTTGTTTTCCATTTTTTCCCTTCTTTCTGGCTTCTCTGCAGTGAATTTTGCAGCCTTTTTCCAGGCACAGGAGGTACATTTGCACCTTAGGTGTGCTATGGGAAGGCTTGGAGCATTTTTCTCCCCAATTTTCTGTTGTGCTGGCTTGATTGGGATGAATGTTACCAGGGGAAAAAAGTGAGGAGTTAAAACCAAAAGAATATGCTGTAAATATTGCCAGGCAGCTCCAGCAGCAGCTGAGTCTCTGGGGATGCCCTTCCCAGCGTTCCACCACAGCCCACCCCTGGCTTGGGCTAAAACCCACCTGGCACAGGCAGGATCTGCATCCCCAGGCTCCTGGCTGGGGAATGGGTGTTCCTAAAACCCCAGCAGCTCTGCTCCAAGTCTGTATTTCTGCTCCAAAGCAAAATGGCTGCAGAAATCCTGAAATAAAAGCATTATAAAAGGGCAAGAAACAACCTTTAATTAGGGCCAAGTGGATCCATTTCCCTTTTTCTTGGAGCTGATGGAGTTAGTGGTAGTTAAAACAAGCCCTGAGCGTGCAGAGACTGTGCAGAAGTGTCAAACATGGAGAGCTGAGCTAAACAACAGCCCTGAAATAGGGGTTGAGAGCAATATTTCAATTTAGCCTCTATTTTTAGCTTGTTTTCCTTAGAAAATGATGCTCAAGCAATCCCAGCATGGGAGTTTGCTTCCCAAAGAGGTGCTTGTGTGGATGGGAGCACAGATCCTCCTGCACTGAGAGAGCTGGGCAGGAGGTTGTGTCCCAACAACCTGGGAGCTGCAAGAGCTGGGAAAAGCCTCTAGAGCAAACAGGAATTTGTGGATGGCTGGGTGAGCCCTCAGTGCTGGGGGGTTTGTGCCATTTCCAGGGAAGCTGTGCCAGGTTTTCAGAGCAATGGCGACACTGTAGGCACTGGAAGGAGCTCTGAGGTTTCCCCAGAACATTTCCATGCCATAGGAGGCCCTCAATCCAGCCCCATGTTCCTGCAGGAGGGAGCGAGGCTGGAGCCACCCCGGAGGACCCGGAGCTGTTTGTGAGGTGGCTGCAGATTGTGACATTCCTGCCCGTGATGGCCTTTGGGACCCCGCCCTGGCTCTGCTGTGACACCTGGGTACGTGTCCCACACCGGGATTCTGACATGGCCAATGCCCCAAAAACCATGGAAGGCCTGGCAGGGATGTCCTGCCAGCTGCTGTCCTCAGCTTCCCACTGAAGTGGGAACAAATCCGTTATCAATGGGTTTAGATTCAAGAACCAGTGGATTTAAATCCAAAGGATTTGTGTCCGTTATCAATGGATTTAATTATATTTCAATTAAATAGATTCATATGCATTATCAGTGGAATTTAAATCAAATTTATTAAGGTCCTTTATTAATGGATGTAAATCCATTTAAATACAATTAATTACTATCCATTATCAATAGATATACATGCATTTCAACCCATGAGTTTATATGCATTGTCAATGCATCTAAATTCACTTAAATCCAATGGACTCAAATCTGTTATCAATTGGTTTCAATCTATTTAAATCCAATGAGTTTATATTTATTATCAGTAGACTTAAATCCATTATATCCAATGGATTCATGTTCAATATAACTGAAATTAAATACATTTAAATCTAATAGATTAATGTTCAATATAACTGGACTGAAATATATTTAAATCTAATAGATTCATAACTATTATCAATGTATTTAAATCCATTTAAATCAAATGGATCCACAACTATTTTCAGTGCATTTAAATAAATTTAAATCAAATGGATTTAAATTCATTAACAACAGGTTTAAATCTATCCAAATCTAATGTGTTTTCATATCTGCTATCAATAGATTTAAATCCAGACGACTTATAACAATTACCAATGGATTTAAATACATTTAAGTCTAGTTGTTTTAAGTCCATTATCAATGAATTTAAATATATTACCAAAGGATTTATATACAAATAAATTAATATCCAAATATATCCAATCTATCCAATTAATATCCAAATCAATTAATACCCAGTATCAACCCCATTTGCACCATAACTTGATCAGGACATTCCAATTCAGTAATTTCTCTTCCCAAGGGAACATGTTTTACTTTTAAATTATTAAATTAAATTTTCAATTATTTACTTTTGGGAGTTTTCCCTGCTTTCCCTGCTTTGCTGTTTCCTGGACATTGGGCTCCTCATGGATTTGTCCCCCACCTGCAGGTCCTGAATCTCACCCGCCAGTGCATCCAGAGGCACCGGGACTTTGTTGTGCCCCTGCTCCTAAAATACAGTGAGGAGTGGCAGAGTTTGGGGTACCCCATCTTCCGTCCTGCCTGGTGGCTCAGCCCCACGGATCCCGTTGCATTCACCATAGAGGATGAGTTCCTCATTGGAGATGAGGTGGGAATTCTGCATTATTCCTGTAAATCCAGTGCTGCCCAAGCACAAACCAGGACTTGGATTTGAGCAGATTTAAATCCAAGCCAAAGTGGCTGAGTTTTGTGGGTTTTGGAATTTTTGCTTTTTGGAAAAGCTTGGCTTTCCTCACGAAACTCTTATTTAGGGATCAGAAACCTTCTTTCAGCTTTGGAAGTGAAATGATTTAGCAAGAATAGAGTCTCAGAATTTTGGGAGCTGCTTTTCCCATGAAACAAGGGGGAAAATTGCTCCCTGAAGGTGGAATTACATTGACCCTATCACTGGGGATTTTTTGTTCTGATTTTCAAAAATATAGACTGGATGGAATCCTGGGGCAGCTGCAGGCACGGATGATCCCAGTCCCAGTCAAAGGAATGTCACTGCACTGCATTAATGCTTCTAAACTGACAGAAGGCAGGGATAGACGGGATTGGGAAGGAATTCCCAGTGAGGGTGCTGAGGCCCTGGCACCGGGTGCCCAGGGAAGCTGTGGCTGCCCCATCCCTAGAAGTGTCCAAGGCCAGGCTGGACAGGGCGTGGAGCAACCTGGGCTAGTGGAAGGTGTCCCTGCCCATGGCAGGGGGTGGCACTGGATGTTTTTAAGGTCTCTTCCCACCCAAACCATTCCAGGATTCCCCGATGACCATCTCATCCCAACACACACATCCTGGCTAATCCTCCCTCTGCTGAAGTTCTTTTTTCTTTCTTTTCCTTCTCCCTGCAGGTCCTGGTGGCTCCAATAACAGAAAAGGGACAAACGTGGAGGGACATCTACCTGCCAGGAGAGGGGCACCTGTGGCTGGACACCAACACTGCCCGAGTGTTTGATGGTGGCACCACGCTCAGGAATTACTCTGCCAGCCTGGCCGAGGTGCCAGTGTTTGTAAAGACCTCCTGAATCCAAGCTCTGGGACAGAGACCTCCAGGGGCAGCACTCCCCTCAGACCTCCAGCCTCTTTGCACTTTTCCCAGATCCTTTTTTTTTTGGTTTTGTTTTGTTTTTTTACTTCAGTAGAACTTGTCTGAATTTTCTAACTCGTTGTTACCCTGAAGTAGTGGCTCTGCCACCAACATCCATTCACACAGAATGCTGCATTTTTTCCAGGGTTTTCCTGGTGAAATATTTGTGTGTGTATGTTCAGGTGGGCATATCCAGCATTTCCAGGTCCCTGGCACCATGCTCAGAGAGGCAGGGAGAGGATTTTCCAGGAGATAAACAAACATCAGCTTATACCTGAGAAGAAGTTTTGTATTTAATGAAAAAAATTAAATCTAGGGGAAAACCACCAGGGTGGTTTTGGTGCTGTGTGTGGCCACCTCCTGTGCTGAGCAGTGCTTCTCCCAGCTGAGGCTGTGTGTGGTTTCCAGGTAGCAAGAGCCCATTTTCTGAGTATATTTGGGGAAAGGAGTGAATTCCAGGTGTATTTGAAGCAGGCTTCTGTGGAAGAAAAATAAACCTGATCGAGCAGAGGAGTGGCTCTACCAGACATGATGTGGATATCGAGGATCCTTGCCCACCTCCTGCGTGCCCAGGCTCATGCTTTTCACCGTTTGCTGAATTTTATGGCTTTTTTTCCAATTATTTCTTGCAGTGCAAGAGGGATCCAGTGTGACCAGGCTCCTTCCATCCAGCAGAGAATGTATCCATAGGCAAAATCCTCATCCCACATGTTGAATATGCATCTAGGGGGATGATCAGCTATGCTGGCACCCCAAATTGGAGGTGACACTGCAGGTTAGTGGGGTGATTCCAAAGGCTGGCATTTGGGGACAGGGGCTGGATGACAGCTGGGAGGGAAGTTAAGGGCAAGTTTTGGCCCTGGAGCTGGGCTTGGGCACCTCCAGCACTGATTTGTATCAGCCACACCGTGGGTTTTTGGGGAAAATAAAGTGCTAAGGGGTATCAACTTCTCCCAGCAAAGCTTCTCTGGAAAAAAAATGAAGAAAAAGCAAAGGCAAAATCCAAGTCAGGTTCAACCATGGAAAAGCTGTGAGGGTATGGAGGGGGAAGAGCCCCTTAGCTCATTCCTTGATCCACAGAGGCACTTAATGATGCTGGGGAGTGCTCACAGAGGGAAAGGATGAAACTCATGAGGGCAACCCAAGGGCGTGGGATGCTCCAAAATATCTGTGGAGGCTTCTAACGTGACAAAAACAGAAAAAGAAGAAAGGGAGTGCTGGCTCAAGTGGCATTTGTTTATTTGCAGCAAGTCAAGCCCTGGATGTCCAGGATGGGGATCTGGTGGCTCCATCCTGGGAGGTCACCAAAGCCTGCCTGGACACCCTGGGCCAAGCCTGAGTGTGGGAATTCCCATTTTGGGAGGGTGGGCTATGTGTCCCTGCGCTCGGCATGGCGCCGGCTCCTCCCTGAGGAGCCCAGGTTGTCCCACTGGGACCTTGGAGCATGTCCCTGGTCATCATTCCAGCTCCTCCGCTGCCTCTGACCTGTGGAGTGGTTGCGGGGCACCCTTCCCTGGGAGGCTCTCCAGGAGTTCTGGCTTCTCCTGTAGGATCTGCCCCGGGTTTGGCTCCTTGTCCCGTGCTGTTGCCTGGAGGAACCCCAGTCTTCCCTCTGATGTCTGTCGCTCCTCCTCAAGGGGTTGTCATGGTTGGGCCTTGGACTGTGTCTGCCATCAGCATCCCAGCTCCTCCAGCGCCTCTGGTTTCTGGAGTGCTCATAGGGCACCGTTCTCCGGGAGCCTGCCGGGGAGTTCTGGTCTCTCCTGTGGGATCTGCTGTGGGATCTGCCCCGGCTTTGCCTCCCTCTTGTGTGCTGTTGTTCGGAGGAATCAGAGTCTTCTGACTGGTGTGTCTCACTCCTGTCTGAGGGGACATCATGCTGGGGCCCTGGGGGGTGTCTGTCATCACCATCCCAGCTCCTCCAGCGCCTGTGCCTCGCGGAGTGCTCGGGGGAGCCTGTCTGCGTGTCCTGCTCTCTCCTGGAGGACGTGTCCCAGCCACGGGAACGCTCCCTGCCCCTGCTCCACCTGCGCCGGCCCCAGGACCGTTCCTGCTGGCTCCATGACCTGTGGGACCTGCGCCAGGATCGCCGTCCCTGCGAGGAGACCGGGATGGTCCATTCCACCCTCGGAGTCTGTCCCTCTTCAGGTGTGTCCTCCCAAGCCCTCCTCTGGTGCTGCCACCACCTCCTCCTCGGGGAGTCGCTGCCTCGGCGGCGCCGGGACTGCCGGCGGCCATCGCGGGGCCACCTCCCAGATCTCCTGGGCCTCCTCTCCGAGGGCCCAAAGGACCAGCTCCGTGCGGACTGGCCGCGCCGTCTGCGCTTCCTGTCGTACACGCGGTCCTGGACCTCGTGGTACAGGGCCACGTGCTGGGGGTAGGGGTGGCGCGTGGGCCGCTGGCAGCGCGGGCACGTGGCCTCGCCCAGGCTCCAGTCCCACAGGCACAGCTGGCAGAAGCAGTGCCGGCACGAGCTGGAGCAGGTGGTGTTGATGTGCCGGCACTCCGGGCACGAGGCCTCCTCCTCCTCACGGCTCTCCTCCGGCGGCGCAGCCTCGGCGGCCTGGCTGGTGCTGGCGGCCTGGCTGGTGCTGGCAGCCTGGCTGGTGCTGGCAGCCTGGCTGGTGCTGGGCTCCGGAGTGTCCTCCCTCGATGACATCTCGCCCTGCAAGAGGCACAAAGTCAGTTTGCAGGTAGCTCTCCCCGAAACCCTGCGGCCCCTCGGCCCTCCGGGGCTGTCCCACACCTCAACAGCGGGGCTGTGGTGGGGCTGGAATAGCGGTGTTTGCATCCCACGGCTCTCACCATGGGATTGCGGCTCTGGGCCTCCTCTGCTGCTTCTGTGACATGGCCCGTGTCCCGTGGCCGCTGTGACGTCACTGATGGTGCTGTCACAAAGGGCCACTGTTGGGGCGTGGGACAGCCCCGAAGGGCTGAGGTGCTGTGCTTGGGTTTAGAGACAGGTGTTGGGGGGTAAATTTTGTGTCTCGTAGGGCAAGAAAGTGTCACAGGAGTGAGATCCTCAGGGGGAGGCCACAGGAGGAGTCCAAAGTGGCACCACGGTTAGGATAAGCGTTAGGATAAGGGGAATGGCTCCAAAATGGAAAAGGGGAGATTTAGGTGGAATACTTGGAAGAAATCCTCCCCTGTTCAGGGATGAGGCCCTGGCACAGGTTGCCCAGAGCAGCCGTGGCTGTCCCATCCCTGGAAACATTCCAGGTCAGGTTGGACAGGGTTTGGAGCAGCCTAGGATAGTGGAAGGTGTCCCTGCCCATGGCAGGGGGTGGAACTGGATGACCTTTAAGGTCCCTTTGAGCACAAACTACTCCAGGATTCTCATCAAGAAGAAGGAGGTGGCAATGGAGCAAGGCTTGGAACAACACTGTTGATGACTTGGGTCTGCACCCTGAGAGCTGAGGCTCTGCTTGGGTGAGGCTCCATGGAGAACACACCAGGAACCTTCCAGTTTATTGCACTACTGGCTATGAACAGCTCTCTGAAACAATTCATTTTGCTGGAGTCATGGGTACCCAGTTTTCTTCATGATCTCAGGTTGATATCAGGTTTGTTGATATTGTTGGTAAAGTTAAGTAACCTTCAGCCATGAGGACACAAATCCTACGAGAATAAAGGAGTAAGGGCTGAAAAATTCCGTCTCCTGTGTATGGAAATAATTGGATTGGTTTTCTTCTACAGTGCTCCCTTCTTGTGGGAGGGAAAGGGAGATATTTTAGATCAATAAGAAAACAAGAATTTACCAAGGAGCTGTGCCTTGGGCTGAGATGGATGTTTTTTGGTGACAACAAAAACAAGTATGGTTTTGGGAACAGGGTGCGGCTGGGCTCGCACCACCCCCCACTGCCACAGGCTTCCAGAGGAAATGGTGGAGTGCCATTCCTGGAGGGATTTAGCGCATGGGTGTGGATCCGTCGGTGGCACTTGGGGACACGGTCAGTGGTGACCTTGGGAGACAGCGGGACGCACGTGCCAAGTTTTCCCTCAGGACTCGGTGCCCGCGCACGGCCCCACGGGACTTGTAGTTTTCCTCTGGTTCATCCCGGCTGGCAGCTGCCGCTAAAGAACTACAACACCCATCATGCCCAGCGTGGCGCTGCGCACCCTGGCTGTTCCCGTCCTCTGGAGCCGCGCGGTGCATCACGGTGCTTGTGGTTCATCGTTATCAAGCGGCGCATGGCACGGAGGCGCACGAGGACTACATTTCCCAGCCACCGCGGCGCCAAGAGCGGAACCGGGAAGCGCGAAGATGGCGGTGGATAAGGAGCTGCTGGAGCGGGACCTCTACGGGCTGCTGGGGATCGGCGAGAAGGCGTCCGAGAAGGAGGTGAGGGGCGCGGACAGTTCGGGACTGGCTCCTTCTCTCCCTCCATCCCTTTCCCGGTGTCCTCGGGAGCGGCGGTGCTGCTCTCCAGCGCTGAGGGGCTGCTCCAAGCATTGCTGCGGGACCGGGGCTGGCAAAAGGAAAAATCCCGTTTGTGCTGATATTGGCGTTGTGATATCCCGGTTTTACTGAAATTGGCCTCGTTCCCCCAGTTCACCCCTCAATCCTGCGGGGCGGAACCCGCCTTTGGAGGAGGAGAGAACTGCGGGCTTGGTCTGGGACGTGTTCTCGCTTTGTTTATGTGCTTCCAGAAGGGAAATTCCCGTGGTGATCCAAAAATCCTGTTGTCAGACGTTTGTCCGAGCGCCCAAAAGTCACGTAGTTAATTTTGTGGGGTTGCAATTACACGTTTGCGGTTTTTAATTGAGTTTATTTGGTTAGTCACTGCTAAACACAGGAAGGAATCTCTGAGAGAGCTGCAGAGGGGCTCGGCCAAGGGCCGGGAATAGCAGGGTAAAAAGGGAATGGCTGCCCAGTGCCAGAGAGCGGGGTTGGGTGGGACAGGGAGGGGGAATTCCTGGCTGAAATGGGAAGTTGGAGGAAGGAGCCCGGCGAGGAGACTCCTCTCCCTCAGCTGGACTCTTGTGCAGGAGGTGGGACCATCTGCAGGGCTTTTCCTGCACATTCCCAATCCCGGGAGCTTTGTCCACCAGGTGGGGCCGGGACACAACTTTTCCACTTGTTATAGCCGCGAATTGGTTGGGAGTGGGATAGAATGCCTTCCCTTTTTCCTTCCCCCCATCCCTTTGTTTTTCCTTTTCACTTTTTTCCCTCCATTTCCCCATTTCTCGTTCTCTTTACCTCTTTTATTTTTTTTTCCACTTCTCTTCCTTTCCCCATTTGTTTTCCTTTCCCTCTTTTTTTTCTTTCCCTTTTTTGGCTCCCTTTCCCTCTTTTGTGTTCTCTTTCTGGGTTTTTTAACTTCCCCCGTTTTTTTATCATCTCCCCCTTTTTTCCTCCCCCTTCCCTTCCCTTCCCTTCCCTTCCCTTCCCTTCCCTTCCCTTCCCTTCCCTTCCCTTCCCTTCCCTTCCCTTCCCTTCCCTTCCCTTCCCTTCCCTTCCCTTCCCTTCCCTTCCCTTCCCTTCCCTTCCCTTCCCCTCCCCTCCCCTCCCCTCTCCTCTTCCCCTTCCCCTTCCCCTCTTCAGTTTCCTTCCTCCATATTTTTCCTCTTCCCCTTTTCCCCCTCTCTCCTCTTTTTTTCTCCTTTTTCCTTCTCGCCTTTTTTTTTTCTCCTTCTCTCCTTTTTATTTTCCTTCTCTCTCTTTTTCCCCCCTCCCATTTTTTTAACCTGAGGTTTAACTCCTACAACAAAAGACACCTGCAAGCCAAAACAGCTTTTAAAAGCTCCAACTCCTTCCAGACACACCCATGTCCCGTGCCCAGCGGGTTTCCCTTGAGCACAGGGATTATTTTGGGTTTCCAGGTTGCTTTTTTTGGCAGAGCCAAAGCAGTTTCCCCCCAGTGACCCCAGTGTGGCCCCTGCAGGTGAAGACAGCGTTCCGGCAGAAGGCGCTCACCTGCCACCCGGACAAGAACCCCGACAACCCCCGGGCAGGTGAGTTCTTCCTGCTGCTGTTCTCCCTTCTCCATGCTCCGGGAAGTGACCCTGCTTCCCTAAGTGCTGAGGGAATGGCTGGATGTGTCCCTGGATGTGTTGCTCCTGTTGGTGTTAACTTTGCTCTTTAAGGCTGAACAATCCCTGCTGGGTTTAGAAACACCAGCAGTAAGTCAGTGCTGGAATTACAGCTGCAGCCCTCCAAACCTTCCCAACCTTTGCTTTGATGTGTATCTCTCACAGTCCAAACTTCACCAGCACTCCATAAATCCTTTTATCTGTGGGCAGGGCAAGGGGGAGTTTCAGCTGCCTGCAGCAAGGGATTGCTGTGGATGGAGGTTGTAGAATTAGCAGTTACTTTGTATTTTGTGTGTCAAGACTGATAATTCATCTTTATAAAAAATAAAGACAATTTGCCAGTGCTTGTAAT
Source organism: Melospiza melodia melodia (assembly GCF_035770615.1). NCBI lineage: Eukaryota > Metazoa > Chordata > Aves > Passeriformes > Passerellidae > Melospiza > Melospiza melodia. Next base: position 55,573,613 of record NC_086199.1, on the reverse strand, counting down.
GGGACAAAAGGAAAGACTCTTAAAGGATAGATGGCTGTAATGCAACAACTTCCAGTACAACATAAGCAGGACTTCTTGTTGAAGGAAAAGGACTGAGAGGGAGAATGAAATTGTGAGTTCCAGGTAAATGTGGCATGAAGGAGATATTGCAACCCAACATAAAAATAATCAGTAAGAAAAATTAAGTTTGTGTGTTCCAAGATTTCTCTGAAAATGAAACAATCCCAGTTTTTTGTTTCTTTATTTACTCTCAAGTTTGTGTAACACCTTTGAGTTGAGGCTGTAGGTTGGCTTACAAATCTCTTGCAGAGGTGGTTTTTGTTCCTTGGAGAGACCTTCCTGCAGGAATTGTCTTTCCTGGTTCTTCCCCAGGTCCCTCACCTGGTTTCCCTCATCTTGCCCTTCTTTCTTGTCGTTCCCAGCGGAAATTTTCCACCAGCTGTCCCAGGCCTTGGCCGTGCTCACAGATGCAGCAGCCAGGGTAAGGATGCTCTCTGGGCAAGGGTGGGATTTTGGGGTGGTGCTGGGAACTGTAATCCTGCCTGTCCTGCTCTCACAGAGCTCCTTCAATACAAATCTCAGCTGTTATTCCCCTCTGCTTCTCCATGAGATGAAATCTCAGGTGCCAGATAGAAGCTTGGAGAGATGTTGTGTGTGGGATTTGCTGCTGGGAGCAGCTCTGCCCTGAGATTCTGCCTTTAATAATGTGCTGGACAGGGGCATATCCCGTCTAATAACACCATCCCTGACTGAGGAACACCAAATTCCCATGGCAACATCTGCCATTCCTGTTGAGTCAGGGGCTGACAAATGAGTAATACCTGGATGCAATTCCTGAGGCTCCAAGCTCTGCTGTCTGAGGGACACAGGAGAGCTTTGATCCTTCTGGGGCTGTGGGGAAGTGGCTGAGAGCCCACTGCCCAAGGCTTAAATGAACCTGGAAATGTCCCTGGAAAGAATAAGACCAAAAAATGAGGAAGGAACTCTCTCCAAAATTAGCTCAGGAGAGGGAAAAGTGTTGATTCCAGGTGATAGAAGCTAAAAACATGAGCTCCTCTTTTCAGGTACTGGCAAAGCTTGTAATCCAAGAAGCAGCAGATGCTTCAGCCCTGTTGACAGGGTTTCAGTCCCTGATGTCACTGTATTCCCTGTTTTCCAGTTTCTCTCCTGGTTTCTGTAGTTTCCCATTGTTTTGCTGGTTCCTTGGCAGGCAGCCTATGACAGGGTGAGGAGGGCGAAGAAGGAGGCTGCAGCAAGGACACAGAAACTCGATGAGAAGAGGAAGAAAGTAAAGCTTGGTGAGCAAATCAAACCCTCACATTCTCCTGAGCTCTCCCCTAGCTGGCTGTTTGCATTTCTCCTTCACAGGGATCGATCCATGGAGGATGACTCTGGTTTCTTCGTCCCTAGTATAGTCCAGAAGACCTGGAATCTCCTCCCACAGCCATAGCTGGGGTGGTCCTGCTCTGGGAAGGAGGGAATTAGGTCCTGCTGTGGGAATTAGGGGGTTGAGGACTGTTAAGGCTCCTTTGGTGTGTACGGCCAGAGGAGAGGCAGCAGAGCTGTCAGGATATTGGTGTAGCTGCAGCCAAGTTTGTGATCTATCCATCTTCCTCTGGCCAGCAGGGAAAATTCAAGTTCTCTTTGGATTGTTTGAATTTTGTTTCTTTCTCTGCAGATCTTGAGGCCAGAGAACGGGAAGCCCAGTCCCAGGAGAACGAAGAGGAGGAGATCAGGATAACCAGATCATTAGAAGAAGAAGTAAGGATAAATTCTTAGTTCTCTCTGCTGTTTTTAAGAAGAATTGCTGGAAGTATTTCCATTATGATGAAATCCATGGGATGAGGTTGTCAGGAAAATGAATCCACAAACATCAGAGGTTTATGTCCAAAAAGGAGAGAGAGGAGTCTTTTGACTTTATTCAAATAAAGGGAGAGGCCATGGGGCATTCCCCTGGGGTCTCTCAAATTTTTGGAGGATGCAGCCTCCCTTTTTATCCCAATTTCCCAGCTGCATCTCTCTTCTCTCTTTCCCCTTTTGCTGAGGTACTTGAGAGGTACAGACTCCCCAATACACCTGATACCAAAAATTTCCCTCTAATGTACAACCCTCCCTTTCAATTTTTAATTCTCATGGAATTTAGGGGCTTTTCTTCCCCATTGTTTCTTTCATCTCTCAATGTCTAATTTCATTTATCAGCAAAACTAAAGGTTATTTGTAAATGGAAATATCTTTTTCATTCATCAATCAGTGGAATCCTTCCCATTGTTTCTTTTATCTCCCAGTGCTGGTTTTATCTACCAGCAGACCCACAGCTTGTTTGTAAAGACAAATCTGCTATTCCTCTCAAGGTGCAAAAAAATCTCTGGATAGCAGTCCTTTAACTTTTGGGATTAAAAGCAGGTGCAAAAAATCTCTGGAGAGCAGTCCTTCAACCTTTGGGTTTAAAAGGCTCTGTGAATCAGAGAATCCTGGAATGGTTTGAGTGGGAAGGGACCTTACAGCCCATCCCGTTCCAGCCCCTGCCATGCTCAGGGACCCCTTCCACCACACCAGGCTGCTCCTTTTGGAGCTGCCCAGGGGAACTGGCAGGAGGGGTGTCCCAGGAGATGGATGTGAGGCCCAGACTGTCCTTGGAAGTGTCCAGGTGGCATTGCAGCCCTGGCTGTGTGCCTCAGGTGCCCGTGCTGTGTTCCCTGTGCCGCAGATAATCCGCCTGCGGGAGGAGGGCTCCCGGCAGCTGGAGGAGCAGCAGAGGCTGGTCAGGGAGCAGATCCGCCGGGAGAGGGAGCAGCACAGCCGAGGTGAGCACGGGGAGCACCTGCTCGTGGCCTTGGGCTCTTTGGCAGCTCTCCACCCTGAATTTTTCCAACCTTCTTGCAGGGAAAAATGCCTCAGAACATGTCTCCGGCTTGTGTGTTTGCTGACCTGTTTCTAGCCTTGATCCTGGCAAGTCTGTGCTTCCTAAAAGGGAAACATGCTCCCATGGAGTATTCAGTCTGTGCTGCAGTTCCTGTTGCACAAGATTTTTGGGACTGGAATGGTCCAGTGGAATTCTCAAAGTGTTTCATCATATGTATGTTCTCAGGGAAAAAAAAAATGTGCAAAATGCTGAGGAATTTTCACCTATGTCCTTTCCATCTTTTCCATCTTTTTTTTTTTTTTTTTTTTTTTTTTTTTTTGTTTTGTTTTGTTTTGTTTTGTTTTTCTCTCTTTAGGCAAGCAGGAAAGAAATGGAGCAGAAGGCAAAATAACTCCTAAGCTCAAGGTAAGACATCCTTAAAAAGCTGTGTTTTGGTGAAAACTGATAGAACATGATGGAAAACTGAAGGGACGTTTCAACCCTGCTAAGCTGGCACATCTTTTTTTATACTGGGATGTATAAATTCCACTCCATGGAATGTGCATCATCAGGTGAACAGCTCCTGTCCTTGCTGTTAGAATTCCTTCCTCAGTCACCTTTTCTTTGTCTGCTCCAGATTTCTGAGTTTGGGATTGAGTTGTCTGTGCTTTAAGCTAATTACCCTGGCAGAGCCATTAGCATCCTTTCAAGTGCGATCTTTTTTTATTCCAGTGAGCAGCGTTTCTCCCTGTTCCCCAAACAGTTTGTTCCCTGTGCTCACTCCCATGCTGAGATCACTGTCTTGGCAGGCCTGGGAGTGTGGCTGGAAATAGCAGACGTGGTGAATGTGCAGGGGGGTGGGAGCTGCTGGCAGCACATCCAAAAGGGGAAAAATTAACTCCTGCTGTTTGTTCCCCAGCTCAGGTGGAAATGCAGGAAGGAAGATGAGACTGGAGGGGGATACTCCAAAGATGTGCTGCTGCAGATCCTGCAAAAGGTCCTGAGTGACACTCTTCCCTGTGTGTTACTGGGTCTTGCCCTGATCTCAGTGCTGTAAGGATAGTGAATTCTGGGAAGCTGCATATCACAGAATCATGGAATGGTTTGGGTGGGAAGGGACCTTAAAAATGATTCAGTTCCATCCCTTGCCACAGGCAGGGACACGTTCCACTAGACCAAGTTGCTCCAAGCCCTGTCCAACCTGGCCTTGGACATATCCAGGGATGGGGCAGCCACAGCTTCTCTAGGCAAGCTGTGCCAGGGCCTCAGCACCTGCACAGGGAAGATTTTTTCCTAATAGTCTAATCTAAACAGGTAATCTGATCTAAAGATGGTTTGAAGCCATTCCCTGTGTCCTGTCACTCCATGCCCTTGTAAGCTGGAGTGGTTAATTTCCTTCCCTGTTCAGCTTTCTTATGCAGTTTTCAGATCTCATCAGCATGATCGTGGAGTCATTAAGGTTGGAAAAGATCTCTTAAATTATCAAATCCAACCTTTGAACCAAGTTGGATCCTTTGATCCCTGTACTGGGAGCTGTTTCCCAGCAGAACAACTGCAGGCTCTTCCCACTGGATGCCTCCTGCCCACTTAGTCTGGCTCTGTGGTTGTGGTGCACTCATCCTTCACTTGAAGCACTCCACATCCCTGCTGTGGCAAGTGCAGAGACAGGCACAGACAAGCCTTTGATCTGATCAATCCCACCCTGGCCTCCTTTCCCTCTGAGCTCAGCAGCCCTCTTGCACTGGGAGCCAAGTGTGTAGCTCCATGCCTTCCCAGATTATTTCCTGGAGGGACAGAAATGGTGACAGCTCAAGCCTCATGTCTGTGAAAACACTTATTTTCTCTTTGTGTTCATTTGAGAACTGAACTTGACATCTCTCCTGGCTCTGTAATTAACTTCCCTTCCTTTCTTTCTTCCCACAGTATGGTGATGTGCTCAATTTGTTGATCTCCAGCAGGAAGACTGGCAGTGCAGTGGTGGAATTTGCCACGGTGAAGGCAGCTGTGAGTGTGCAGAGCTCCTGCTGGCTGTGCTGGGGGTGGCACAGGACAGGTGACAGCCAGGACACTGCCCTGTCATTAAGGCAGTGGAGAAGGGTAATGAGAGTCAAAAGGCACGGAGGGAGTGGCACAGCTGCAGGCACAAGCCCAGAGATCAGGCGCATAAACAGGTTGTGCATGGAACAGGCTGAGGGAGGAGGCACTGCCTTAAAAATCAGGCACTGAGCACTTACTCAGCTCTCTCTGAAGGTTAAATGCCTTGGAGTTGGGATTTTGTGTTTTGGAGGTGATATCAGGCATTTGCAGTGAAAAACAACCCAAAATGTCTTGACTCACTCTGAGTTATAATAATTCATGTGGCTGTGGGAGCAAAAGTCATCAGTTATCCTAAATTTCAGTAGTTCCATGAGCTTGGGCTGTATGAGAGTTTCCTTGCTGGCTTTTCTTTCACTCATATCCAAATGATAAAACCCCCCAGAACTGTGTGTGACCTGTGTATCAAAAGTGCTGGCAGGGCTATGGACCATGAAGGTGCTTCTCATGTAGGGCAGCTGTGAAATCTGAGAGGCATGGAATGGTTTGGGTTGGAAAGATTCTTAAAATCTTACAGAGTGGAACCATAGAACTGTTTGGATTTAAAGGGACCTTAAAAGACCATCCATTTCAAGCCCCCTGCCATGGGCAGGGACACCATCCACAATCCCAGTCTGCTCCAAGCCCCTTCCAGCCTGGCCTTGGACACTTCCAGAGACAGGTCTTGTTTGTGCCCTGCTTGGCCTTGAGGCCATTCTAGGATTCTTAGGGACTTGTGAGGGAAGGGAGTGGGATCTGAAATTCAGGTGGTGATGGAAGGGTGTTTTCCCTCCTGTTTTCACAGGAGATGGCTGTGAAGAATGAAGTTGGCCTGCTAAATAACCCCCTGAAGATTTCCTGGCTGGAGGGCCAGCCCCAGAGCCGCCCCAGCACCGTCCTCCCCGACAGCAGCAGCCAGCCCAGGAGCTCACAGGTAAGGAGATGGAAATCTGGGGCTGGAACAACCTACATCTCAGAGTGCTGTCAGATCTTGGGGCCAGGCCTGGCTTTCCCAGCAGCCCTTTCTGTGCTGGATCAGTGGCTTTCTAAAGGACCTCCTGCCTGGGCAGCAGCACACTGGGAGCTGTTTGCATCTTCACACATTCCCTTTCTCCCAAATGAAGAGCAGGGATATTCCTTGCTCAGCCCAAAGCCTCCAGTGCCATTCTGGTGGGATTTTTGGAATCCTCTGAGTGAGAGTTGCTGAAAGGTTCCTTTAGAGAGCTTTGGTTGCTCACTGCATTCCCAGGAGGAGGAAGTTTCAGTGCTGGAAGCAAACCTCTATTCTTAGGGTCTGCAGGAGCAATATCAAGCTAAATACCCTTTTGTGTGTTCACTCCCTAAATATTTTAAGCTTGTGAGATTGTTTAGTGCATTCACTCTCTTCATATTCATTAAGTATTTTATTTATATTATTTGTAATTATGCATTAGAACACCTGATTGTTATCCTGTTCATGTAGGACCAGGGAGAGTCTTGCAGCCACAGGAGAGTCTCCAGATTGTTAGGAAGGGAACTGGGACAAAAAGCAGAATCCAAAACATGTTATTTGAGAATTTCTCACTAGCTGAGAGTGTGAACTGGCTCATTCCTACCAAGGGGGTTGCTGGTGCAGTTGGAGCTTTGGTAGTGGATTCCAGCCTCTGTGGGTTCAGATGCCTGAGTTTGTCTTGGCCTGTTTCCATGCCCAGAGCTTGTTAGTGTGGAAGTGCAGCGTCTGCCTGCGGTGCAGGATTAGTGTGGTGGGGCAGCAGGGAGAGCAGGAAAGCAGCACACACAGTGCTGGTGACTCACCTCTGCCCAGCACAGCTCCTCAATCCCACCTGGCTCTGGGAATGCTGAGGAGCTGCTGCCAGGGACCTGCATCCTGCCCAGGAGCTGCACAGCTGGTGCTTTGCTGTCCTTTCTGCTGCTTTCAGCTGTAAGAAGCTGCACTTCCTGGGATTGCACTGCAGCCTTGCATCTCCAAGCTGCTCTCCTTCCTGTTTTCCCTTGTTCCCATTCCAGACCCTCCCCAGATCCTCCTGCTGCATCCACTGGGATGCTCCTAAAACCTTTAATGTGTTAGCAGCTCATCCTGGCTGATCTGCTTCCAGCTGACTTAGCTTGTGCTCTCCAGTTCAGGAGTGTGCAGAGTGAGCTCCCAGATCCCTGTTCCCTCTGCCTCTTCCCCTCACACCCAGCCTGGCTTCCCAGGCACCAGGCTCCACGTTCTTGCTTCCAGGCTGCACTTACCTCATTCTGATTTAAGCTGCCCTTGCTTCCTATTCACTCCTCCCTTCTGTTTTTGTCTGAATCCACCCCCAGTTTGTTCCCACTCTATGCAAAAGCAGCTCCTCCGCTGCTCTGCTTCAGGAAACAGCCCAAGCCTGCAGTGTTCTCATGGCAACATGCTCACTACTCATCCTCTACTCCCTGTCTGGGACAGGCAGCCAGTGCTCCCTGCCTGGGAGAGCCAGCCAGGACCTGAGAGCCAAAATCCACAGGTAAAGGACAGCCAGACCCCAGGCAGGGGGTTTGGGAGCAGTTCCCAGGTGGAAGCTGCTCATTTTCCACAGCCTTGTTGTCTCCTACAGCAGCAGGTGCACGTTGGGCAGCAGTTCCTGGAGAGCTGCTGCAGCCAGGCAGGCTCCAGTTGCCCTTGGAATTCAAAAGCTGTGGCTTGCACAGTATTACTCCAGGCTAATGAGAGCAGTGGCTGTGTGATGGTTCAAAGCACACAGTGGCTGCAGAGAGCTTGTTTTGCCCTTCCAACAGCATGCAGTGCTCAGTTTTGGGAAGATTTTCCCTGCTCCTGCACTGGAATCTCCCTGCCAGGGCTCCTCAGCCATTCAGCCCTGAGAAAAGCCTCCTGCCTGGTGTTCTTGTACCTGTTCTAAGTTCCTTCAGAGGTTTCAGAGGGTTTATTTCATATTATCTGACTTTGGGAGGTGAATCTCACACGGTAAGAGGCAGCTGTGCCTTCCTTGGAGTGTCCCTGCACTTTGCTGTGGCCACTTCCAAAGCTCCTGGTGATCTGGGGCATGGAGGTTTTTTAATTGTTTTTTAAAAGAGCTCTAATAGTCAAAAAGCTAAGAACTGGTAGTTTCTTTTAGCAGTTTGTCCTGGTGCTGCCTAAAATGTTCTCAGCCTGGCAGAGCCTTTCCCACTGTCCAGTTCAGGGTGGGCAGCTGTTCCTGTCTTTCCCTGAGCTCTCCTCAGGGGAAAATCAAGTCCCTGTTCCCTCTGTCCTTCCCTCAGAGCCACACAGGTGTCCCACTCCCATCATAAAACCCTGCAGTGCCAGGGAGGATGGACCTGGGCCACTCCAGATAGCCTGTGCTCCTGGTGCCTGGGCTTTCTGTGGCTTGTTCCCAAGGAAATGAGGCAACCAGACACTTCCAGTCACAGATACATTTATTCTTCTATGTCTGTACAGCTGGGAGCTCAGTGCATGCGTGAGGCAGCAGTGTCAGAGACACCTCTTCTCCTGCCAGGAGGATAAATCCACTGCTGGTGCTGTATCAGGAGCCTACTTGGATGCTTACCTGGCTGGGAGTGCCACCTGCACTGGAGTTAAGGGAAAAGAAACCCACAAAGAGGAAGAGAAAAAACGGAGGAACAGCTTTGAGCTTTCACATCCAAACATGGTGGGAGGAGAAGCCCCAGTTCCTGTCTCTCAGCCCTCAAAGCTTTGGCTTCGGGGTGCAGTGCTGCTGCCTCCTTGCAGGCTGCCTGCTGTTCCACAAGTGATCCATGCCAAATCCCTGTGTGTCCCTGCCCCACAGTGTCACATGCCCAAAATAAGTCTTTCCCAAAAAGTGCCAGTCTTCCCTGAGGATGGGATGCGCAGTCCGGAGTGGGAAATTCCCGGGATGGAGAGCGGAAGGTTGGCCATGAGACAGCAGACAGTGCTCTCACCTGAGCACAGAGCCTGTGAGCTCTGCTCCAGAGGATTCCTTGGCAAGGACAGGGATGCTCTGTGGTGGGTGAGGCGAGGACAACAAAACAGGCCACACACAACAGGCATGCTCCAGTGTCCTTCCTCCTGCTGGAACGGGAGGAACTGGCAGCAGCAGTGAGTAACTGGGATGTGATGGACAAAGAATACCTTCAAATGGCGTAATCCCTCGGGTTCTGTTTCCTGAGGGTCTGCAGCACGTCCTCGAGGAGAGATAGCCCCAAATCCACTTTGAAGGACAGGAAGGGGTCAGCCAGCTCAGGAAGAGTGGTGCTGCTGGGGAGACCTGCCTCTGAGGTGCGTTGGTCCGTAGCCTGGTCCTTGTGCGTGGGAGTGCCTTTGTGGTACGGAGCAGCGTCGGAAAAGGAGAGGTCGGAGTGGGAATCTGTGCGGTCGATGATGTTGGGGCAGCTGGAACTGTCCAGGTACAGCCGGGGAGGCTTGGGAGGGGCTTGTGCCTTGGCCAGGTTCTGCTCGCTCTGACAGGACAGGTACTCAGACTTGTCCTTCAGATCCCTCAAGCCTTCCCTCTTCTGGCCGTCCGTGTCCAGAGTGTGGCTGTTCTGGTTCAGGATGATGACTTGGTTGCCCAGCTTTTTGTGCCTCCTGAGGGAGAAGCGCCGGAAGAAGGTGGTGGACTTGAGGGACCCCCTGCGCCAAGTATCCATGGTGAGGAAAGGCAGCGAGGAGCAGGAATGCTGGCTCCTCACAGGCAGGAGCCCAGGGATCAGCAGAGAGCCACACAACAGGATCAACCTCTTCCTGCCCCGTTCCTGGAGCTGCAAGGAGCACAGAGAGGCTGGTAGTGCAGGAAATGCAAACTCCACGCCGTGGCAAGGAGCACTCGGCTTGTCTGGGATCTGAAGGAGTCTCCCCCTGGAGTGGAGAGGAGCGGCAGGCGGTGTGTGAGCGAGCTCCTTAAACGTGTGCTGCGGCTCCGGGCTGGTGGGGAACAGCAGAGGCACAGTCACCATGAGAACAGATCTAATCTGGCATCTAGAACAGAAGGGCACTCGGGTGCCATGGTAACCAGGCACCTTCCGAGGAGGGGCACTGCCGGAAAAGCGCCGTGGGTGGCTGGGAACGAGACAGTGACTCAGTCCCACCGAAGGAGCCCAGGGAATACGGGAGAAGGGGGATGAAGAAAGCGACAGTGCAGGAGACAACGCTGGGAGAACAGAGTGCAGGAGAGACTTACACTCTGTTGGAGCAGCCAGGAGTCCTGGAGTGGAGAGGAGAAGCTGCTGGAGCACTCAGAGACCAGGATGAAGAAGCAAGTCCAGGAAGAACTCAGCCAGGAGTCCAGGAATTCAGCCAGGTTGGACCCAGAATGCCAAAACTCTCCAGCTCTGCTGCTGCCGTCCCTTCATGTGCCACCCGTCGCTGCTTCCCGGGCTGCGGCTCCCTGCGTGGATGTGTTTGTTTTGAGCCAAGCCCTTGCTGAGTCAGCCACGTCAGAAACTGGGTTTCACTCCATTGGTAATTGCCAGGATTGCAGGAAATAGGTGTGTGGAGTGGTGGAGCCTCAGCCCACGCTCAGGCAGCCAGGAGCACGTGCTGGGAGCCCACCTGGATCAGGCTGTTCTTCCTCCCGCCACTCCGAGGGCTCCTTGTGTCAGCAGAGCTCCCAAGCAAGGCTGCAGATAATTTCCTGGCTGTTTTAAATTATAATCCCAGCATGAGGTGGGGCTTCAGGTTTGTGTGGGTGATTCATCTGCATAAGTCTCAGGCAGCCTCTTCCATCCAGCCCAGCAAATTCCTGGGGTTGGTGGATGGGACTTGGAAGGATCCTGGCTGAGGGCTGCTGATACCATCAGTGCTTTCTCAGACTCTGCTGCTGCCAGTACCCAAAGGTCATTTTGCTCAGGTGGCTCCTAAGACACCAATTAGACTCTTAATTTCCCTCTTGATGTTCCTTATCTGTTGTGGGCTTTCATTGTGTCCTTGCAGCCGGAGGAACCACTTTGCTGGCACAGGATAAGGAATTGCACTCGCCCATATTTCCATGCAGAGACTTATTTAGGCATTCTATTGCCTTTGTATCCCTTCTGCTTCCTAAGAAATCCTTCAATATCTGGAGAAGCTGTGGCTGCCCCGTCCCTGGAAGAGTCCAAAACCAGGCTGGAATAGCCTGGGCTAGTGGAAAGTGTCCTTGCCCATGGCACGAGGTTGGAACCAAATAATGTTTGGAATCCCTTCCCTCCCAAACCATTCTGGGATTCCTTGATTCTCTGTGATCACCACTTAACCCACTTCCTAGAAAAAGGAATACTAAGGGGTTTTTTTCCCATTCACCTTCTGTCAAGAAACTCTTATTTCCACCTGAACTGTCAAGGAATGAGCTGGATGTTTCCAAGCCTTGCAGTGCTTTCATACCTCCAAAATAGCACGGCCACCTACTAGTGTGGAATGGCTTTGGAAGCAGCGCCAAAGCACCGGAGCAGCTGTCATCTGCTGCCCACGTTCATTAGGCAGAGTCTGCAATCAACTGCCTTGACGTGACAGTTGCTGCCACACGCAGCAGGGAGGCTCTGGGAGCTTTGGGAAACTCTTCCATTCCTGTGTCAGGTTTGGGAACATCCCTGGTGGTTTTCTTTGTGCAGCTGCTTAGAATCGGGGAATTGTTTGTGGTGGAAAAGTCCTCCAAGGTTATTGATTGCAGCTGTTAGAATCATGGAATGGTTTGGGTGGGAAGGGACCTTCAAGTCCATCCCAGGGCAGGGACACCTTCCACTATCCCAGGTTGTTCCAAGTCCTGTCCAACCTGGCTTGGAACACTTCCAGGGATCCAGGGGCAGCACAGCTTCCCAGCTTCTCTGGGCAACCTTTGCCAAGGCCTCAGCGCTGTCAGACAGTTGGAAGTTAGTCACTTCCATGACTCATCCACAAAGGTTTGATTTTTTTATGGCATTAGCCTTTGTAACAGGTGAAGTGTATGCTGGACTTCGGGCACCAACGCTGTAGGTGCAGAGTGATCTTGTAATCCAAAATAATTCCCCATTCAGCCTCATGGAATGCTGGCTCCATGTCTGTCCTGCTTCCCTTACCAACCACAGTCATTGCTGGATATTTTTAATAATCATTTTAATAACAATTCCTGGTTATTTCCTGTAGCCAGGCAGCTTTCACCCACCTCACCCAATTTCTGTGGGATCAAACCATTTCCTGCCTGGAATGCTGGTGTTGTGAGGGGGATTTGGGGAACTCTGGGAGTCTGTCCTGCCCCTGATGGGTTGTCTGTGTTTCCTGTTCCCTCCCAGGCGTCGGTGGTGTCGGAGCGGGACTACGAGAGCCTGGTGATGATGAGGATGCGCCAGGCGGCCGAGAGGCAGCAGCTCATCGAGCAGCTCCAGCGGGAAGACGAGGAGGAAAAGTCCCACACTTAGAATGAGAGTATGGATTCTTCCCACCCCCCGTCCCCTCAGAGCTGTTTCTTTATTTAAGTCAATAAACCTCCTTTTTTCTAAAGGTATTGTGGGAATAGAAACTCCCAGGGACTGCAGCCCTTATCCCATTCCAGGTTTGGGGAAGGAATGGCTGCCTGAGGTTCACAGAGTGCAGGTTACCCTGTCAGTGTGTGTGCCCAGAGCAGCTGCCCCATCCCATGGGACAAGGTGTGAGAGGTGCCATCAGAACACCAAAGCCTGGAGATTATAATTCCTGAAAGCTCGTTCAGAGGGACTTGGCAACAGCTTTAAACAACCCACAGAAGGACATTGGTCTCTTTGGAGCAATGTTTTATTATGTTTTATTGGTGTTACCCCCATAGCAGGATCTGTTCACAGTTCCAAGCATTCCAGCAGTGTTGGGATTAGAGCCTGCACCTGGAATAGTCACACAACAACACTTTCTGTGTTATTTTGGGAATCCCATGTTAGGTTTGGATGGCAGTCTGGAATCTGGAATTTCAGTGGTGCTGCTGAGATGGAAGCGGGCCTTGCTGCCAAGGGGAGGGATTCTCAGAGCCCTGGGAGTAGGTTTAGTGGTTCCCTCTTGGATTTCAGGGATGAGGTGGGATGGTGTCCATGCTTGCTGTCCCTCCCTAACCCCCTGGCCCAGGAGAAGGCATGGAACTCTCTGGGGCAGCCCGAGGAGGAAGCAAACAGGGCTGTTACTGAGCTTCCTCCAGGGCATGCTGAATACATGATTAAAATGTAAAAAGCTGGAATTTGCCAGACTGCCATCTCACTGAAGGCAGAGCTGGAGCCATCTGTTCCCTCTGCCAGCTTCTGGGCATACCTTCCTCCCCCTGCTCTTGGGAAACGGAACAGGGATGGCAAAATTCCACTGGGTCCAGCTCTGCCTCTGCACCCTTCCTCCCCTGCCTGAGCGCCTGGAGTCTGGGACAGGAAGGAATTAGGGGGGGAAAGTTTGCTGCCAGTCCTTTAAGATGATCTCCAGCAGGATGTGGTCCGGGTGGAAGGCACGGTTCTCCCTGGCTATTCCCTGTGGAGGCACCAGACCAGGGTCTGGCCCACGCCGGTCATGCTGACCACGCGGTAGCCGAGGCTCTCCAGCTTGTCCAGCACCACGCGCGGAGCGTCATTCACGTAGTACTCACAGCTGCACCCAGGAGAGATGGGAATGAGGTGAGCTGGGGAGGAAGAGATGGGAATTTCCTGCTGGAAGTGAGACTGCCTCCCTCCTGATCCCTCTAAGACCAGTGGCCACACCTGGCACAGGCGTGTGTGACACAGGGCCTTGGTTAACCCCGGGGGCAGGCACAGCCCCAGGTGCCAAACCACAGGAATCCTGTCCAGGAGGGAAGGATCAAGTTGAATGGGAATGTGGCTCAGGGGCTGGTGTCCAGAGCCACATGCTGCTCGGTAACTGGGCTGATACTGCAGCAGAGTTCACAGGTAAACACAGTGAGCACGTTTTTAGCATGGAGGAGGAGAGGAGAAATGATTCAGGTGTTTCTAAGGAAGGAAATCCCAGTGTTCTACCCCCAGAGTATGTCTGTGAGATGGGTGGGTTTGAGAGACTTAGAATTTGGGGATTGGAACAAAGTGATGCTTTCAGGCAGGTGGGAAACCTTTGGAAAGCCAGTAGTCATCCATCCTGCATGGATGTGCCAGGCAAGGTGGAGCCCAGGCTCCTCTGTTCCAGCAGTGCCTGGGAGCTCACACTGGGATCCTTGTCCAGCTCTGATGCCCCAGTGGTTTGTGCTGGCTGTATGCTTGGAGCACATTCCCACATTCCTACCCCTCGGTCCCAGAAGCTCCAGGGCTGTGACACTGCTCCCCAGTGAAGGGACCAGGCACAGACTGGGCTGAATTGACTGGGGACAGCTGAGCTGAGCTGGCCAGTGGGACCTTTGGCACTGGATGTGCCAGCCTCTCCTCTGCCATGACTTTGGGATAAGGCCCAGAGCAGCTCAGCTGTAGCTGACTCACAGTGCCGGATAAGCAGATAATGATGGGCTGCAGGATCACTGGGAATCCTGTTTGGGCACCTGAACAAAGCTTCTCCTGCTTTTCCTACTAATAATGATAAAAAAAGATCCAAAAGCCTTTCCAAAGCTTCTCCTGCTTGGATTTCAGACCTGTGCTGGAGCTGGGAGTGCTTTAAAGCATGAAATAACCTGAGATGTGAGAGATTTTCCAGTTTCTCAAGACAGACTGTACTTGGCTGTAATTATAGATGTGGTGTAAAGATAATGTGCATTATTATAAGTGACTTTGAAGTCTGTTCTTTCTCCAGGAGGGTTGCCACATAGCCTTCAGATTCGCAGTGGGAGCTAGTAAATATTATTCCCACTATTCAGAGGAAGTAGCAGAGGCAGGGATTTGTAGAAAACTAAAAAACTGAGTAGCTGAGCTAAAAGCAGGAGGCAAGAGTTCCCAGGGCTTTATCATAGCTGTGTGTTGAGGGAAATGAAGATTGCACACCGTGGGTATCAGATCTGCTCCTGTCTCTGTGTGCATCCAGTTGGGATGGATGGGAGGGGCTGGGATACCTGCAAAGCCTTTTCTTCCAGGTAAATCCCACCCCAACCCTTGCCCCACCTGGCTGCCCCAAGGGCTCTGACCCTGAGAGAGAGGGCAGGGACCACATCCCTGCTCCCCACACCTTGTGGGACTTAATGAGGGGCCGTGTGTCTGTGCAGAGCTGTGGAACAGGATCCGTGCACTCCCTCATTACAGGGATTTCAGCTTCACCTGTACATCCCAGTTTCCCAGCAGCTCTGTGCTGCTTGAGGTTTTCCTTCAGGCTCCCTACAAGGTCATGGCTAAAGTTCTGGGGCCCAAGGTGCTGCAGGAAGGGAGTTTGCAGCATCCATAGCCAGGCTCTGGTCATGAAGGAATTGGGGATGGAAAATCCTGCAGGGCCACAGTGCAGATCCTGGAGCTCCCAGCTGTGGTTGGCATTCTGGAGGAGGCAGCTGGGCTGGCACGTGGCTGTGCTCCCGGCGGTGCCAGCAGCCACATTCCAGCCAGGGGACTTCCCCTGTGTGCCTGAGCAGTGGGGAGGGACGGAGGGACGTGCTGTGCCGCAGGGATGCCCTACAGGGATGTGCCGCAGGGACACAGCGGAGTTCCCAGCTGTCACACAGGCCATGCCAAGGAGCAGGTGGGGCAAGAGCAGCTCAAAACGCTCCGGGCCATGGGGAGGAGCGAATCCAGCAGGGAAATCCCATAGGAAGCTCACATCCCTTCCCCAAAACAGGCAGAATGTGGTGCATCTGTTCCTTATAGTGCTGTGGCTCCCCCATCTGCTGGGGCAGGCACCACAGAGGCTTTTTTCTGTCTTTGCCTTCTTTTTCCACCTGAATCCCAGGGATCCTTGCCCAAATCTCTCAGGATCCAGTTCCTTCTGGGAGCCTGTTGTGTTTCTCTGTCTCCCATCCCGTTGCGTAACTCCGGGCTGCACACGGCGGGTGGCAGCACGACTCTGGCGCTGCTGCCAATCTCTGCCCCACCCACGGGCTTGGGAATAGCAGCACGGAGAGGGATCAGCCCGGCAAACCCCCCAGGAATGCAGCTGGGATGGGGGGGCCCTTCAATAGTTATATTTTATCTCCTTATTATTAACTTTTCCCACCCCACTGAGATTTTTAACGCTGCAGCAGCCGAGGATCCAGCCCTTGGTGTTGGCCAGGCTGGTGCTGAGTAGGAGGGTTTTCCCAACTCCATGGATGGAAGGTGGAGAACATTTAGGATGAGATGCACCTTTTGTTTTAATGCCTCCTCCTCCTTCTCCTATTCCTCCTATTCCTCCTTTCCTCCACAGCACATGGGACACAGCAGGGATCAAGCTGCTCCTCTCTGTCAAGTTCTTTTGCATTTGGGGGTTTGTTTTGCTTTGCCATTGTGGTTTTGGGGTTTTTTTTTTCCCACCCCAGGGCAAACCAGGAAGTGAGATATCAAGTGAGGAAAAAAAAAGAAAAAAAAAACGTGAGCCAAACCATGAGGAAGATGCTGGTCACATCTCTGAGTGGCACTTGGCCAAAGGCTGGGGTCAAACTCGGCGTGGTCAGAGGTGGGGACATGGAGAAGTGTCCAATATCCACAGCTTGGGAACATGCCAGTGGAGGGGTTGGAGTCAGGGTGACACAATGGGAAACAGCTCCAACGCCAGGGCTCAGCGGCCCATGGAAAAGATTTGGGAGCTGTTGGGAAGAGCTGGCTCAGGTGAAGCCTTGAGCTGCACTAGAGAGTGGGATGGGATGGGATGGGATGGGATGGGATGGGATGGGATGGGATGGGATGGGATGGGATGGGATGGGATGGGATGGGATGGGATGGGATGGGATGGGATGGACAGACAGACTGCAGCTGGGAGGGACGGGATGGACAGAACTGGGTGAGCATTCTGGTGTCTCAGCACCAAGAAAGACACAGGCAGAGCAAGGCAGGGATGGCACTGAGAGAGGAAAGGGGGGGTCATGTGCTAAAGCAGGGTCAGAGCAAAGGAAAGTAGAGAACCAAGTGAAATATCAGGCAGCATTTCCTCATTAACAGGACACATGGGAATCCTGGGATTAACTGGAAAGCTGGAAGGTGCTGTGGGGAATTCCAGGAGTGAAAATGTTCTGCATTTCTTGGAAAAATAAGGAGAGAAGGACTTACAAGTTGTTGCCCAGTGTGCTCCTCTTTGTGGCCCCCAGGATGCTCATCAGGTGGGGATCCGAGTGCTCGTCACCCACCATGGTGGGCCCAGCCTCCTGTGGGACAGGCACAGAGTGGTGAGTGACACGTGGTGACACAGCCACCCCCTGTTCCCTCAGTCCCAGCCGCTGGCAGGAAGGTGCAGCTGCTCACCCAGGAGGTTCCAGCCTCAGCTCGATGCCAGGTTTCACACTGGAAATGTTTGCTTTGCCCCTCTGGTAAAGAGCAGAGCTTCCAAAGTCTCTGAGGGCAGACTGAGCTCTGCTGCTCCAGGCTGTTCCCTCCAGTGCCATGACCCATGTGCCCCTTCCTGTACCTCATCCAAAATCACTCAATCAACTTGTACAATCCCAAATGCCACTGCCAGCAGATGCTTTGGTGCTGCAGCATCCCCACATGTCCCCATTCCCAATCCACTGTTGTGTCCATCACAACTCTCTCCCTTTGCTCATTTGCTGTTTTCACTGTCCCACTTGTCTCACTGTTTCCCTGCTTCCTGCCCCAAACCACACCAGCAGATCCAGGCTTCTGGATGTCGGGAAAAGGGGAACCCCAGATAAACACAGAGCTGTGGGCTCCTACAGAGTCCTGCAGGATGTGGCTGCTGCCAGTGCAGTAACGTTTGCTTTGTGGCTTTACTCGGCAGGGACAGCAGCGATCCCACCAGTGCTCCTGGACACTGATCCCAGCCACTGCCCCAGCCGTGCCCACTCCCTTGGCCGCGTTTTCCACCCTGGAACGGCTCTTTGGGGACGAGGGAAAACCAACTGCGAGGACAGGAGGAGCCGTCCCTTTGGCGTTCCTGGGATCCTGCCGCAAGTTTCCCAAGTGAGTCGCTGTTTGGGACAGGAGGGATTGGGGCAGCAAAGCACCGGGAACTCTCACGGCGAGCTCTCACAGGCCGTGCTGGGCTCCCCCAAACCTGCATCACCCCCGACCCCCAGCAGCAGCAGGGCCAGCCCATGCCGGGATCGCACCGGCGGCACCGCGGGCTGAGCGGGTCTCACCGCTCGCCCCGGTCGGTCCCTGCCCGTCCCCCGGTATTCCCCACCCCCGGGGGTCCCGGCGGGACTCACCAGGCGGATTTGGGTGCTGATGAGCAGGTACGGCATCTCCGCTCCGCCGCTCCCGCCGCCGCTCCAGGGGAACCTGCCCGGGGCCGCCCCCGGTCCCGCCCCGCCACCACCGCCCCCGGGCGCCGGGGGGAAAGGCACCGGAGGGCTCGGGGGGGCTGGGGGGCACCCGGGGGGCTCAGATGGGATCTCGGAGCTGCCCCCCCCAATAAGGGATGGGCAGGAGTTGAAGGGCTGGAAGGGGATGGAGCAGGAGGGGACAGAAGGTGATGAGCAGATGATGGACTGGGAGACAAAGGACGGGAGATGATGAGCAGGGAGAGGACAGAGCAGGAGATGAGATGCAGGGACGTGGAGGACAGGGAGATGTAGGACAGGAGATGATGAGCCGGGAGGCAATGAACCAGGAGATGATGGATAAGGGAGACGAAGGAAACGGAAATTAATAGCAGGGAGATAAAGGACCAGGAAATAACAGAGGGAGGTGAGGACTGGGAATGGTGGAGCAGGAGCCAGGCAGGTGGGCCCTGCAGAGCATTCCCACTCCCACCCCACAGTCTAACCAAACATTCCCCTGACGCAGAATGTTCAGCATTTCCAACATTTTTTGGGAAAAATATCTTTTTCTATTGTTATTATCTGAGAACACAGGGGATTTAAATTCCTTCATAATTGGAGAAGTTCCATTTCCTGAGACTGGGACAGGCTGAGGTGCTGCATATCTGTTATTATTGCTGTATTATTAATTATTAATTGTTGTTGTTCTTATAATTATTATTGCTGTTCATTGTTATTATTGACATTGTCAGTGACATGTTGGTTGGGTTTGGTGACCAACAAGAAACCCCACAGGCTGTTGGTCTCCTGTTCCTAAAGCACATCCCACAGATGCCAGTATGTCCATCAGGAATTCCCTGTGGGATACCTCTCCCCACGGGTTAAACATCAGCTTGTTTTCATCATTGCCATCCTCTTCCCCAAGTCCTGGAACAGCTGGAATGTTTGCTCATTGCTCTCCTGTCCCAGTGCAAACCTGTTGCCCAATGCACCAAGGGCACATTTCACCCAGCTGGGTTGGATTTTGACAGAATTCCCATAATCCATGACCCCCCCTGGACCTCTGCTGGGCATGTGTGCTCTGTGGTTATGCAGGAAATGATATGGATATAAAATCCAGGTCTTTCCAGAAATTAAAGGAGAACTAGCCAGGGTTCTGGCAGCCTGAGCCCAGCTCTGGCTCTGACTCTTATGTGGCTCTTTCCTGGGGGAAAAAGATAGGAAGGGAAAAAAGAGGAAATGAGAGCAGAGCTATACATAACATTTTAATATTGAATTTATTGAGGAGATACTGAAATGTGGGAGGCAGCCAGATCTCATCCATCATCCCAAAGCACCTTATCACTCTCTGGCTCCTAGCTGGCTGCTCCCAGCTCTCCTTGCACTGGGCTGGCTCGGAATTGCTCCCAATAACTCAGATAAAGGGAAGCAGAAGGTTCTTTGGCTCTGCCCAAATCCTGCTGTCACCCAAACCCCCAGGAGCGGGGAGCACACACAGAGGGTTTTCCCCTCTCCTGACTGGCACCTTTCCCTAAGGAATCCTTTGGCTCTTCCAGAAAAAGGTATTTCTAATTTCAGTGATTCTGGGGTAAAGAAGTTCTTCCTGGGGGATCCCACCAGGAATGGAACCACCCACCATATTTCCTGTAGAAGGGAGAATTCCAACCCAAAAGGCTTGGGATGATTAGTTTGGTCATTCCTATCTCCTTGACCTAATCCTAAAATCCATTATCTCATCCCAAACCCTCTGGCTCTGTGCCCACAATCCCACAGCCAGCCCCATCCCCAGCTCCCTCCCTACCATAACCCTGTCCCACCCAGCTCCCCAGATTTGGGCACCCCAAATTCCCAATTTTTGGGGCACGTTTGTCCCTCACTGCTGCAAGCTGAACCCCGAACCCAGCGGGGTTTCCTCCCGCGTGTGGAAGCACCCACAGTCCGTGGGGCTGTGCGGGGACACCCGCCCTGTCCCGTGCACCGCCGGGCGGAGGTGCTGTCACCACGGCGGGACAGCTGCCGCGGTGGCAGCAGGTGGCAGCCGGCAGCCTTGAGGGGTTTTTCCCGGGACACTCCGCGGACTGGGGGCCTATGTGAGGGCGGTGACCCCGCTGAGGGCGGCCCCGCTCCGGGGCCGGGTCCGGGTCCCCGCCACGTCCGCCTGTCGCCACACGCGCGCGCCGCCGTGGGCGTGGCTTCGCCGATGACGTCACGCGCCCATAAACCACCCCTTTCCCTCCCCCGCCGTCGCATCTCAGTGACGCCATCGCGGCGCGCCGCGGGCGGTGCCGCGCGCCCGGAGCGGCCATGGCGGTGCCGGTGGCGGAGCCGGCCCGGGCCGGGTCCCGGCTGGGGATGGCGCTGGGGCTGGCGGCGGGCGCCGGCTTCTGCCTCGGCGTGCTCTGGGTCATGCGCCGCCGCTCCAAGGAGGCGGCGGGGCAGCCGCGCCCCGGTACGAGCGGGATGGAGCGGCGGGGGAGCCGGGTCGGGATGCGGGGAATGGGGTTGGAATAGGGCTGGAATGGGGCACATGGGATGGGGGGGCACGGAAATGGAATGGGGTTGGAAGAGAGAGGAGTGGGGCACATGGGATAGGAGGGCACGGAGCTGGAATGGAGGAAATGGAATGGGGTTGGAAGAGAGAGCAATGGGGCTGGAGTGGGACACATAGGGTAGAGGGGCATGGAGCTGGAATGGAGGAATTGGAATGGTATTGGAATAGAGAGGAATGGGGCTAGAGCTGGGGTGGGAATGGAGGGAATGGGACACGTGGGATAGGGAGGTCTGGAGCTGGAATGGAGGAAATGGAGTGAGGTCGGAATAGGAAGAATGGAAATGCAATTGGAGTTGGAAGAATGGGCTTGAAATGGGGGAGTGGGGTTGTACTGCGGGAAATGGGGTTGGAAAAGGAAGCATGGGACTGGAGTAGGGGAGAATTGGGATGGGATGGGATGGGGGAGCTGGGCTGGAATAGGGGGGAGTGGGGGTGGCACAGGGGAAAGTGAGGTTTGGGGTGTTGGGCTTTTAGAAGTGCTGGTTCGGAACCCTGAACTTGCTGGTTTTCATCCATGTCTGTGCAAAACTTTGGGAACAGAAAATGAAACTGTGTTTTTACAGTGATCATAGAATAATGGGATCCTGGAATGGTGTGGGTGGGAAGGGACCTTAAAGCTCATCCAGTCCTACCCCCTGCCTTGGGCAGGGACACCTTCCACTATCCTAGGCTGCTCCAAGCCCCATCCAGCCTGGCCTTGGACACTCCAGGGATGGGGCAGCCTGGGCAAGCTGAGACAGCTGCTCTGGGCAAGCTTTGCCAGGGCCTCAACACCCTCACAGGGAAAGATTCCTTCCAATATCCCATCTAAATCTCCTCTTTTCTAGTTTGGAGTTATTCCCCTTTGTCCTATCACTCCTTTTCCATTTTTCCCTCAGCCTCCCTCAAGGGGCAGTTGGGTCAGCGCAGAGCCTTCTCTTTTCCGTGCTGAACAATCCCAGCTCTCCCAGCCTTTCCCTGCAGCAGAGCTGCTGATCCCCTCGGTGTCCCTCCCAACACCAAGCCCCCCATTCCCTGCCATCAGAGCCGTGGCCACATTTCCCTCCCCTGGAATCCTTTCCCTGGGATGTGACCCTGGTTGTGCTCTGCTGCAGGCAAGGCCGTGCCCGTTCCCGTGCCCGTTCCGGTGCCCGGGGCGCTGCTCCCGGTGGGGGATGCAGCCGATGGAGCCGTGCCCAGCCCCCTGCTGCTGAGGCAGGACGAGCAGCTGGAGCTGCTGGAGCGCCTGGACTTCGTGGTGAGGAACGTGGCCGAGCTGAGGAAGGAGGTGGAGGAGCTGCGGAACAGCCTGCAGGACCTGGCGGTGGAGATCGTGGATGAAGTCAGGTACTGCCCCTCTGTGCTGGGAAACAGCCACAGCATGCCTGGAGCTGGGAATGCCTGGGCTGGGAGGGACCTCAGAGCCCACTCACCCGTGGCAGGGACACCTTCCTCTAGCCCAGGCTGCTCCAAGCCTGTCCAGCATGGCCTGGATCACTTCCAGGGATGGAACAGCCACAGCTTCCCTGGGAAATCCATTCTAGTGCTGCACCACCCTCACAGGGAAAGATCCAGCCCCTAAATCCAACCTAAATTTCCCCCGCTTCCAATCTGAATCTGTTCTTTCACTCCCTGATGCAGGGGCTGGATGGACATCCCATCTATGGATTCTGTAAGGGTTGTCCATGCAGGAGGATTTGCTTTACCTGCAGATATATTGTATTAGATACATTATATTATATTGTATGTGTCATATAATTATACATTGTATGTATAATATATATCATATAACTATATATAATATCTATTATACAATATACATTATATAATATATATGTAATAGATACTATACTATATATTATAATACATAATAATATATAATATATTATGACATAAAATATAATAACTAATATATTATAATATATAAAATACAATATATAAAACATTGCAATATTTTATGTATTTTATATATAATATATATATGATATATAATATATATAATTGTACAATGATACATTAATACATAATACAAAAATACATTCTATTATATTATAGATATAATTTTAATTATATATGATACGTTATCTATATTATATAATTGTATATTATATAATATATTATAGAATGCATTATATTAGATACATTGTATATTTTATATTAGATACATTGTATATTATAGTTATAATTATATAACTATATATGATATACTATATATAATATATAGTATACTATATTATATAGTATAATATATGTTGTATATAGTATATCATATATAGTTATATAATTATATATAGTATAATATATAATATATATATTTTAAAATAAACAAATAAATATAATATTAATATATATTATACAGAACACACCATCAGCTCCATTTGAGTTTGTATAAGCAGGAGTGAGCCACCTCGTGAATTCTTTGCCTAGAAAGGGAATTGGATGGAGTCTGCTGGAGAGGAGAAGGGGAATAGCAGATATTTCACTACCAAATATTTATTTCTCTTCCTTTTTCTGTCCCTGCAGGGCCCACCTGGAAGAAACCCAGCGTGTGGGTCGCCGGAGAAAGTTCCCCTTCAGGGAGAGAAGTGACTCCACAGGCTCCAGCTCCATTTATTTCACCACCAGCTCAAGGAATCCCAACACAGATGATGGAGAGAGTGAAGGGGGGTAAGGAGAACAGTGGGACAGATGTTTTAGGGGATTTGATGTCACATCTGGACAGTTTAGAACATAAAGAAGGGAATTTTCTTCTCCTACAGCCTGTTTTAGTTTGCTTTTGTTACAGTAAGTGTGTTACTGCCAGGGCCAGACTGAGAGATCTGAAATGATCCTTTAAGAGAAAGGAAAATAAAATTTTGAGGGTTTTTAAAGAAACAATTTGATTAGGGAACCTTGCAGAAGGAAGGGAAGTATGAGTCCAGCCTGGATATGGAGTGAGAGAGTTTGGAAATCAAATTTCCAGACAATATATATTATATTAAAATTATCAAATCATCAGATCAGCCAATATCCTGAGGTGGAAGGGACCCAGGAGCATCATCCAAGTCCAACTCCTGGCCCTGCACATGACAGAAAATTCTGTGTGGTGTAAGAACATCATTAAAAATGCCAGATTAGCTGCAGGTTATATAGTAAGACAGGTAACAAGTTCTCCTGCACCTGTGACTGCTGATTTTCTGAGGAGTTGCTGCTCCTTTGTGCCTGAATCTGACCACTTCTGTAGCTTTTGGGGTATGGAAGTGTGTCCAGAAACAGCTGGTGCTGCTATATGCATTTTCCCGGAGTATTTGGGATGAAATGTCATTTAAAGAGGGATTTTTAGAGCAGTGGGAGCATTTCGTTTTAGAGCAATGGAGGAATTTGGGCACCCAAATGATCCAAGGGCTGGTGCCAGCTGGCATTTCAGCAGGGATTTTTCTTGCCAGGACAAAGAACAGGGATTTGGTTCTGCCCTAAGCTCATGTTTGTCTCTAATAACTGGAGCTGGTGAGGGTGATATCATTGGGGTTATAGGGCTTCATTCAGCTCAAGTGGGTGTTGGGATGGGAAGGAAATTAGGGAGGGAGTGATTCATGGTGGTGTAATAGGTAACAAGGCTGCAGAACAGATTTTGGAACTGTGGAGTTGGTTCTGAAGGCAGGGCTTGGGTGTTTGGGTAACAGCAGATGCACTGAGTCACCAGGGGAACAATGGTTTGTGTAAACCTGCTGGAAAAGGGGGTTTTGGCCACACATCCCAGCCCTGGCTGTCCTCAAATCATAAAAAATTATGAGTTGTGATGGAGGCCAAGAATTTAGAGTTACAGAAAAGGCACCTCCTGAGGGGACAGGGGTGTATTTCACTGCAAAACCTCATTAATTTATTGGGAATCCAGAGGTGGTTGGTAGAGTCCTCATCTATTAATTATCATCTGTAATTAGCTGTAATGACCAGTGTGGGGATTGGTGGATTAGCAGCTCTCACCTGATATAAAACTGGAATCTTAGGTAATGCCTCACTTTGGTCCTGCACAGGGAGGTGTAAAAATATCAGTCAGGCCAGGACCAGCTGCCTGTAGTGTGCAGTGTTGTCTGCTAGGGATGTGAATGTGCTTGAAAAGTAACATTTTGAGGGTAGGAAATGTAAATTTTGAAAAAAATAATCGAAGCTTTGGAGCAGGCAGTGGGAGGAGGAATGAGCCTGTTGCCAGCAGATGGATTTCAGCTGGGTGGTTCTTGCTGAATTCTTTCAGTGGAATTCAGAACAGACAACCCCCAATTTCAGCTTTATTTTGTGAACCACGTGGGCAGGAGCAGCTTCTCCAATTTCAGACACAATTCCCAAAAATCTCCCAAGAGTTTTCAGGGGGGTTGTGCTGCTTAATTTCCCTGTGTGGCTTTGAGTTTTGGGCTTCTTCACCTCCTTTTCACATGGGCTGTTTTCCTTCAGGATTGCCACATTAAAGTATTCCAGAGCTTTCCATCATTGTAAACTCAGAAAAACAGGCTGATAACACCAAAATCCCTTAATCTCCTTGAAAACTTTGGGTTTCCTTGTCTTTTTGAACTGGCAGTCTCATAGGGGCTGTCTGGCAGAAAACATGGTTGGTTTTTGAGCTGAAGGGCTGAAATCTTGGCAGCTGCCAGTAAAATGTTGGAGGTTAGGATGGGGAAATCAGGGAATTAGAGAAGTTTGTGTTTAATTACTGGAAATGAGGTGGTCTAGAGAACTAATAATGGCATTGGTATTAAGAAATGTAAATAAATGAGGGTTTTAATCTGAGGCAGAACTGTGCCAGTGTCACCTACCCTTGTGTTGGTTATCCATTAATTCAGTGTCATCTCCAGCATGGCAGCCTTGCTTTCCTGCCTTTGCAGTGTGAGGCTGATGCTTTATTTCTTGCCTTAGAATGTTTCAGGACAACATGGTGGGGTTTTGAAAGTCTGGGTGAGGGTTTGAGGGAGCAGAAGGGGAATTGCTGAGAATTAGGGGTGGTTCTCAGGAAACTTTGATAGCCAAACACGTCTTGTTTATCTGTGTGTGGCCAAAGCCCTGTCACTGCCTCCTTCAGATAGGGGCTGTGGTCACTTATCTGTGTCCCCAGACAAAGGCAGGGCCACAGGGCTGTCCCTGGAAGGAGCAGTCAGCCAGGACAGAGGGAAGCACAGCTGGAGGTACCCAGTGCCGCCAGAGTGCAGGGAACTCAGATCCAGCAGAACTGCTCAAGTTAAATCAACAAAGCCCCCATGTTCAAGTGCACATTTTGAAAGGACTGGCTGATTTGTGCCTGTTCTGCAATTAAGAGCTTGCAGGTGAAAGTGAGAATTGGATTCCTTCCCAAGACAGATAGTCTTGTTTGAAAAGGAATCAGCTCTGTAAGTAGGCTCCATCCTGCTGTGGTACCACTGTGTAACCCTGGTTGAAATTTCAAATTTTAAATTCCCGACTGTAATGCTGGGGGAGCTTAATTTTCTCCATTTTCAGCAGCTCTGATTTGAGCTTTACAGGATCACTGAGGTTAGGAGAAGCTGACAGGGTGTGCAGGGGAGGTGGGGACAGTTAGAATCCTGGAATGGTTTGGGTGGGAAGGGACCTTAAAGCTCATCCAGTGCCACCCCTGCCCTGGGCAGGGACACCTTCCATAGACCAGGTTGCTCAGAACTGACTTGGGACATCCTTCAGCTTTCTGAGAGTGACACGAGAAATGAGGTTGTGTGAGACACTTGTGTTGTGCAGTTTTCTCTGGGATAAGCCAAGATACTCTTCCTCTCCTCTTCTCAAACCACTTTGGTGATGTTTTCTTCCCCCAAAGTTACACCACGGCCAACGCCGAGTCCGACTACGACCGGGAGTCGGAGCGGGAGAGCGAGGACGAGGTGAGCTGTGACACCGTCAGGACCATGCGCAGGGACTCCCTGGAGCTGCCCCCCGAGGATGACAGCTGTGACATCGTGAAGAGCCTGCACAAGGACTCACTGGAGCTGCCCCCTAAGCTTGAGAGCCATGACATCGTGAAGAGGCTGCACAGGGACTCGCTGGAGCTGCCCCCTGGGAGTGACAGCTGTGACACCATCGGGGACTCGGTGGAGCTGCCCCTGGAGGATCAGAGCCCTGTGTCCCCTGTGTCCTCGCTGGAGGAGGGGCTGGGGCAGCTCCTGGAGCAGGCTGACCGCCTGCACAGCGGGGATGAGAAGGACAGGAGAGAGGGCTTCCAGCTGCTCCTCAACAACAAGATGGCGGTATAGGTGCCTTGTTGTATTTTCCAGCACCGGGGGAGGGTCAGCTTGGATGTCAGGAGGGGTTTCTTCACTCAAAGTGCAACCTGGAAATGATCCCCACTTTGTCACCCAGCCCAGAATACTGAGTGCCATGTCCAGTCATTCCTTAGAAACTTCCAGAGATGGGAACTACCACATTCCCCGGGCAGCCCCTTCCATTTCCTGACCACCCTTTCCAGGAAGAAATTCCTCCTGGTGTCCAGCCTAAATCTGCTCTGTCACAGCTTGAGGCCATTTCCTTGCTCCTTGGGAGCAGAGCCCAGTTCCCCATGACTGCCCCTTCCTGTCAGGGAGTTGTGGAGAGGGAAAAGGTCCCTTCTGAGCCTCCTTTTCTCCAGGCTGAGTCCCCCCAGCTCTGTTCCCTTCCCTGGACATGCCCCATCCCCTCCCTCTCTGCCTTTCTGACGTGACAAGCCCAGAGCTGGGCACAGCACCAAAGGTGCCCCTGCCGTTCCCAGCACGGGGAACTCTCCTGCAGTGCTGAGTTCTAAACTCACCTCCCTGAGGTTCCACTCTGCTTCCTTTGGAATTGGGGTGTTTTAAGGCTTAGAAGGATGCCTGCATGCCCTGAGCTGTGCGTGCCCTGCTCAGCCCTGGTGCTGACTGCTGTGGGGTGTTTGTGTTCCCTGCAGTACGCGGGGCAGCGCGAGTTCCTGTGGCGCCTGGCGCGGGCGCACTGCGACATGTGGGAGCTGACAGAGGACAAGGACGAGAGGAGGTCCTATGCCACAGGGGGTAAGGAGTTCCTGCTGCCCCAGAGGAGGGCAGGCACTCAGCTGCACAGCCCCTCCAGCTGCCAGCAGGGCCATGGTTTTATTGGGTTTCCTTAGAATCTGGTGGGAAGCAGCGCTTTTATTTTGTGTTTAAAAATTGAGTTTCTGAAAGAGTCTAAATAGGCTGAGACCTGTTTAGAGCTGGGAAAATTGTTTCTGAAACCTGTCATCCATTTCTCTGTGATACTAAAATAAACCATGAATATAAAATAAACAAGCTTTGCTGTAGCACACTGGATTTTCTCTGTTGCCAGCGCGTGCAGATATGAAAACAATCACTATTTTAAAATTCTCTTTAATTTCATTCCCTCTTTGTTCTTTACCACCTCAAAGGTGTCTGCAAGATTTTAGGTGAGTCAGAATGGAGAAAAAATAATCTTTATTACAGTTAAGATGTGCAATAAAAGATACTAATGTAAATAATTTTTATCTTATTTATTATGCACATAACTAAATAGAGTTACTTAATACTGTAGCTAATATAATTACTCTTTTCTGGGAATCAGTGGAGCCTTTTAAACATGGAATTCTAAGTTTTATATTGTCCTTTGAGCTATCAATAGGTGCTCAATTTTCAGCTTTTTGAACCTGCCAGGGGATAAAATTTTGTATGGGATGTTTCCAAGCCAAATGCATTATCAAATTGACAAATATATGACTTTTATGCTGTTCTGTTACTCTGACAGCCTCAGAGAAAGAAACTGGGAGAGAAAGCAGCTGAATTTCTTACCTCTGACTCCTTTTTTTGTTCCAGGGAAGGAAGAGCTGGAACTTACCTTGCAGAATTGGGATGAAAGTGCTGAGTGCCACCAGTGGTAAGTCACTTTTTACTTCTTGCTTTTAAGAAGCATAGGAAAAGGACCTGGAGGTTTTTGTGAGCTGAGCTGCAGTTAAAAAAAAAAAAAGAAATACAACCCTCCCCATAAACTTCTTTGCTGTTACTTGCACTGTGCCACACTGGCGGTGTTTTTCCATAAAAAGCCATTTTTAACAGCTTTGCTTGCTTGGTGTAAGGAATGACTTGACAGACAGTAGGTTTGGTTGTGATGGTAGGAATAAATTTGGGGTATCTTACAGCAACTTAATTATGAATTCCTCTCTGAAGAGTTCTGGAGGAAAAGCTCCCAAGTGGAGCTGCTTTTGAGGCAGGAGGGGATGTGTTTGACTCCATCAGCCAGGCCTGGGAGTGTGGGCTTGGTGCTCTGCCAAATTCCCTATTTTCCACTTAATTCTGGAGGAAGGAGATCCATCACTGTCAGCAGACAGGCTTTTAGAGTCTCCTGGAAGTGTTTTCTGGCACTGCTGGCTCTGATCCCCCTGCAGGGCCCTTGGCTTGGACATGAAGGGACACAGCAGCACGTGGCTCTTTTTTATTTAAACAGAGATATTTAATGCATTTGTTCCATGCTAAAAGAAGAGATGATCTGCAGTTCAGCCAAGCAGTTGTGACCAACATTTCTGCCCAGGATTTCAGGGAGGAGGTAGGAGGGGGGAAGAACCTTGCTGTGCTTCCAGCCCTTTTGTGGGATTTTTACATGTCCTTTGTAAAAATTACTCCAAAAGGGAGTTTGAGGAGTGGCACAGGTATTTGGAGATAAGGGAACTGTTTCTGTTTCTTTTCTGGTGAATTCCTCTGTGAACGGTGTTTGTCAGCAGTTGCACTGAAAGATTGACAGCACTTAAATTAGAATAAAAGGGATTTTCTTTTCATCTTTAATGAAAATTATTGGGAAAAGAGGTTGCTGAGTGTCTTTGCCAAACAAGATCTGTGCTCTTGCAATGAGTAAATTTGCTTGAAGGATTGTTTTGAACTACTGGCATCTGAATAAGTGCCTTTATCATCTTAGGCTGTATTTCATCTGTTGGTAATGAATTACTGCTTTGATTCATTTAAAGCCTCAATTAAAGCTTTGATTGGAAGGAGGAATTTGGGACCAGGAAATTCTCCAGCAGGTCATGGTGCTGGGCTCTTACCTGCTGGCTTAACATCTTTGAATGAATGGGGTTTAGTTGCCAGGGTGAATCTTGAAATTTGTACTTTACAAAGCCAGGTTCTACTCCAGTGTCCAAATATTGACAGTTTTGCCTTGGAATTCCAAGTCTGGGACAATTCCTGGTCCCTCAGACCCCTTTCCCAGACAGGGATAAGGCTCCTTCCTGCACAGCTACATCTTGCTTCCAATTGTCCAGGGCAGCTGGAGGAAGGAAACAGCAGAGCAGCATGTGGGAGGTGGGGGATTTCTTGGGAGTGAATATGTAACTCCCTCTATCAGCACACAAATTACTATTTTCTGCCACGAATAGAACAGGAAATTATTCCCTTCCCAGCTCTGAAGTGGTCACAAGCTGGCTTAATTGCAGTCTTTCTTTATGCTAATTGAATTTACCCTGGGGAGAAAAAGCAGCAGAGGTTTTAAAGCTTTTTTGGGGTGGATTTGATGCCCCAGCTCTTGGGGGAAGGGATCAGAGAACATTGTTCACATGTATTTAAATTACAGTTTTGTTCTGTCATGTTTCTCTCTAATGACTAATTTCCTTGCTGAAGAATCCTTTATTATCTTCTGTCACAGGGGAATAATTTATTATCTCTCACCACCCATGTTGTCTTTCCAATATTCTTCTCCCTCTTCCTTGTAGTTTTTCAGACAAGAGTGGAGGGATTCAGTGCAGGACTCAAGCTGGGAGAGTGGCATGGCTTTGTGCTGGGGTGATGGTCCTTTGCATTCTTTCTTCTACACCAGCATCTTTCTCTTTCCCACTGCATCCCAAATGGCCACTTTAATGGAAACATTCCCCGTTATTTTGCTGCCTCTCCACACAGGCTGTGTGAAGCCTGATGGTGCAGGAATTCCTGGGCTGAGTTTTTTCTGTTTTTATCATTTCATATTGATCTTCTATTTTATCAATTGCCTCTTGGAAGTTTGTGAATTCCTTCAGATAAAATTGTGCTGGCTTTTGGTGCTTGTTCATTGTGTTTTGTGCTTGTTATTTCCTCCTGCTGCCCACACAATTCCCAGTTTTTTGAGGAGCTGAGGAAGACAAGAGGTACTTTGCCTACAGTTGCTATTGCAAGGAAACATTTCTCCTCTCAGTGCCTCGTTGTTGTTCAGTCATCACTGACATTTTAAAGAAACAAAGAAAGAAAATAACTGGATTTCTGCTGGTTAGCTGTACTGCTGGCTACAGCTCCCTTTGGGCTTGGAAGGATTTGAGAGCAGGAGGAAAAGTGTTTTCTCAGGAGTGCCAGGGAGAGCAGTAAGTGTGTGGGGCTGTGTCTGGCCTGCCTTTGGGACCTGCCCAAGCACAAAGGAGAGGCTTTCATGGCTCTGCCCTGGCCATGGAGTGTGGGACAAAGCTCTGCTTGTGGCTGGTGCTGTTGGCAGCTGGCCGGTGCCAAGGGAGCCATCTCTGGGCACAATGGAGCAGGAGTTTGGTCAGGGCTGCACAGACAAGCCAGCCTTGTCCAGGGGGGCTGATCCAGCCCATGCTGCCCTTGGGATGTTCCCTTGGGAAGTGGGTTGGGCATTAATGCATTTAGTGCCTTAGGAGTAGGTCTGTGTGTGGGATTCACTGTGAGGGATTCACAGGGAATGATCTTAGAGCCTCTCTGCTCCTGACTTACAGTGTCCTGGTTCTTACCTTGGATTTGGACACCAGAGTCCTCCTCTGCTTTGATTGTCAAACATCCCTGAGCAGGTGGACCTTTTATCCATTTAAAGTGATTTCTCCAGGAGTTGATTTCAGCTCTTGAGTAGGACAGAGCAGGTTCCCAAGTCTGTTCTTGCTGGGAGGGAGGGAGGGAGGGAGGGAGGGAGGGAGGGAGGGAGGGAGGGAGGGAGGGAGGGAGGGAGGGAGGGAGGGAGGGAGGGATGGATGCATGGATGCATGGATGCATGGATGGATGGATGGATGGATGGATGGATGGATGGATGGATGGATGGATGGATGGATGGATGCAGCATCACTGGCTGTACAGATCTTTTAGAAATGGATTGAGAAACAACTGTGGCCTTTTAGAATTGCCAGCCCATTCCCTGTGGGTGTTTGCAGCACAACTGCAAGCACGGGGCAGCAGCTTTAGGGATCAGGAGAGGAGAGCGAGCTGTGGATTTGCCTTGGCTTCCATTCCTCTTGCTAAAGGGAATACTGGAAATGCAACCAGAGGGATTTCAGAGAAATCTGAGGAAAATTATGCAGGTGCTGTGTCAGGAGCTGTAGTTTGAGTTATTCCTAGGACATGTTGCCCTGGAAATGAATCACTGCCTGCTGAAAGCCCTCGCTGTGGGAGGAATCATAAGCTCCAGCCCCCTTGGGGTTATCCTGTGTGTTATGGAGAAGTGGGATTGGCTTGGATGAGTCTCCAGAATGTGCCCTTTCTTCTGGAGAGTCTGGCAGTGTGGTGGAACATCCTGATCACCAGCCCTTCTCAGTTCTGTGGGTACATCTGGCTGTCCGTGGGCAGATCCTGGATTTTTGAAAAGTCCCAGCATTCTGGATATGCCTGGGGGATGCTTTCATTTAACACCTGGCACTGCTTCAGGATTTCACTCCTGCTGCATCACTGCCCAGATCTGGCCAGTTCTGAGCCAGATTCTGGGTTTATGAGCTGAGCATTTTCTGTTCTGCAGGCAGGGAATTTTCTGTCAGTGTGATATGGAGCAGGAGCAACTGTAGAAATAGGTGTTAGGAGATAGTTCAGAATGTGGTGGAGGGGAAATACCATGGAATTAGAGCTGTCTGAATGCAGCCCCCTGACTTGTCTGTCCTGGAAGGTGAATTCAGAAATGTGAACATCCAGAATCCAGGAGCTCTCCCATATGGATGTTTGTGGGCTGTAAGGAGGGGGAACATGAGCTTCTCTCAGTTTTTCCTTCCATCTTGTCTCCCCTTGGAAGAGCCAAAGCTTTTTTCCCCAACACTTCAGGATCAGTTGGTCATTAATTTCAGGTGGAGTCACTGGGAATTCTGCTGTCTCTCCCAAAGCACTAATTCCCACATAAGTTCTTATTTTAATTTTTGGTTGTTGCAGTCTAAATACCTGCCTGCTAATTCCCTGTCCCCTTACTCAAGTGCAGGGACTCACATGCATCTACCCAGTGCACAGGAAGGTAAAAAACTGGGAATGCTCACAAAATATTGGGAAGACTGTCTTGGAGGTGGTTAAAAGAGCTAAGAGGTGTGTTTGGGCTGGCTGACTGTGGAGGGGAGGTACTGGAGGCTCTGTATTCCATGGCAGAGTGCTGCTTCCAGGGAAGTCAGAGTGCAGAACCCAACAAGTCTTTAAATCCTGGGGATTTAAGCTGGAAGATCAGGATCTCTCATCTGGGGGTTCCTCCATCCACAGAGTTTATTTTCTAATAAATGGGGAAATCCTGAGCTGAGATTCCTGTGTGTCAGCAGCTTAATGAGGAGTCTGACTGCTAATTAATCAAGGGATAACCTAAGGAAAGCTCTGCATGGATTTGAGCAGTAATGCATGGGGCACCCAGTGATTACAGGGGATGAAAATCCCCATCATCATCATCATTTTTATTCTCTCCTGGTGCTGCTGCTCAGCCCCCCTGCACCTCCACAGTGCTCTGGTGATGCTCAGCCCGAGGCATCCCATGGAATGAGCTGGAATCAATGACTCCATCCTGCCAAGCTGAGCAAGCAGGGGAGGGAACAGCAGAAAGCAGAGCCTAAAATCCCACAAGTGCAGAGTTGTGAGTGTGAAAATCCCCCACAGTCCAGTGGCCCTGAACCTGGGATCAGCAAAGCTGGGTTGGGAAGAACCATCTTTCCTGGGAATACAGTGAAAATCAGATCAGGTGTCTCTTCCCATATATATTTTTTAGTTTATTTCATGGCACTGAAATTTAATTTACTGCTGCTTTTATGGCTTCTTCATCAACATTTCACCAGGCTGTTAAAAAACCCTTGGAATTTATATTTGACATGAGACAACTGTCTGATTTATTGTCTACGAATATTTTATCTCATGATCTTAGAAAATAAGCTTTTTATTGGCTTGTGTTTCTCAACCCCTGTCATGTTGTGGTTAGGGATGTTTAGTCCAGGCTGGGAAATGAATTGGAGAAGATCCTAAAAACACTTATTCCATCATCTGCACTCAACAGAGTGGGGCTGTGGAGCCCCAGCAGCAGGAAAAGATTTTTGTCCCATAACCCACTGATCTGGTAATCCTTTCCATTACCATGAAAAATAAGAATTTGAGAGCTGATCTAGAGCTTTTCCACAAGAAAGTTAACAAATTAAAGGAAGAGATTTAAGGCAAAATGTTAAATTGTTCAGGCATCGTGACTGTGCTGTAAGTTACACACTGGGAATGGAGCAGTGATGTGTGAGGGGATCTGTGGGATTTTGTGACTCTGAGGAAAGTGTAATTGGAGATTTAAAGGTCTCCTGGCAGATTCCTGCACATCTGCTGTGGTTAATCATCCCAAAGGATCCTTTGGGATATTGCTATCTGTGGCAGCACTGGGGTGTGGGTGTAGGAAAGGGGATTTTTATTTGCATCTTTCTGCTTTTCAGCTTTATTTTTTGCAAGAATGAGCCATGTTATTGATTTGTCTCTCTGTTCCACTTGGTATTTTTTGAACCAAACTCAGAGAAGGGGTGGAAATGTTCTCCACTCCCAGAGCCCAGTCAGGATAGGAGAGGCCAAACTTCCATCTGCAAGTTCTGTCCCACTTGAGAGCTCTCTGAGCTGCTGTTTCTTGGGAAGTGCTGCAGGGAGGGAGGTTTTGAACCGCTGTGGTGCAGGGAGGTGAGGTGGGAGGGTGCAAATCCACAGGGAATGAATTTTGAATTTCACAGCTCATGCAATAACTGCTTTTGCTGGGGCCTTGCTTCTCAGGCTCACAGGTCTCTCACTGGACAAAACTAAATGGCTTTGCACTTTCAACACTGAGCATGTGTCATTCTGTTTCCCAGCTGCAGGATGAGGGTAGGTTTTCCAAGTGTTTCCCTGGAAGTAGAGCCCTGTGTGCTGCAGCTGGGCTGTGTGTAAGGAGGTTGCTGTGCCCTGTAGTTGATTCATTAGAGCTGCTCTTAGTCTGCCTCTTGCTGCAGTAACTCCACTCTGCCCTGCTCTGGGTCCTGGCACAGCTTTCCCTGCTCAGAGAAACAATTCCAGGTGTGGAAGTGTGCTGCTCCTGGTTTTTAGCCATAGAGCAGTGAGTTTGTGTCACACCCAACCCCTCTGGCTGCCTCATCCTTGCAGCTCCTTCCTTCCTGGCTGCTACATTTTTGCTGCTTTTGTCTCTTCCCTGAGA
Organism: Melospiza melodia melodia; assembly: GCF_035770615.1. Taxonomy (NCBI): domain Eukaryota; kingdom Metazoa; phylum Chordata; class Aves; order Passeriformes; family Passerellidae; genus Melospiza; species Melospiza melodia. The sequence goes on along the minus strand of NC_086199.1, from coordinate 55,538,680 downwards.
GGGATGTGCTATATTCCTTGTTTTCCCCACTAAGGTGTGAAGCTTCAATGCACTTCACAAAATCCTGGGATGGTTTGGGCTGAAAGAAGCCTTAAAGCTCATCCCATTCCACCCCTGCTGTGGGCAGGGACACCTTCCACTATCCAGCTCTGTCCAGCCTGACTTTGAGCACTTGTAGACCTTCCTTGTGCAGCCATGGACAGCAGGGAAATGTGGATTGAGGGTGGATTCAGCCCCAGCTGGCTCATGCAGGTGTCTCCCCGTGCAGGTTTGCCATCCTCTGTGGGCAGGTGTCGGAGCAGGAGAGCATTTCCAAGCGCATCCAGGCTGGATATGTTTTCAAGGTGAGTGCCAGGAGGTGCTGGGCTCTGTGTGAGTATCAAGCAACACTCATTTCTGCAGCAGAAAATTGGGAAAATTGGCTCCAGTTCTTCTGAGGGAAGCAGTAGATTTCAGAGGTGCCAGGGATGAGGAGGCTGATTCCAGCTATGCCTTTTGGGAGTGACTCTGCAGTTTTACACACTATAATTACAAAAAAAAAAAAAAAAAAAAAGTAAAAATCTTGCAAATGAATTTAGGTAGAGGATGAAACTTAGAGCTTGAAACATGGAATTATTGTGTGGTTACAACACACAGCACCAGCTGTCTACAGTGTGTGCCTGTGAACAACCTGCACCCTCCCAGGGAGCAGTTGCTGCTCAAAGAGGATTTCATTTGCCTCAGATGCCCTGTTTTTTATTCCTAGTATTATTACTAGGAATGATGTATGATGCCCTGTGGATGTTCCAGGGAAAAAGGACATGGAACAGGCCACAGGTTATTGTTCCCCATCAGCCTTTGGCATGATCAGTGAGGTTATGGCAAAGCTCTGGAGCAGAAATAAAATGCAGGGCAGCTTCTTTGTGTGTGTGTGTGCAGAAATTCCTGTCCCTGAGGCTGGAGAAATGCTGCTTTTCCTTGTTCAATGAATCCAGTCTAATTTTACTGTTTGTGACACGTAAATTGTGGATTCCTTCCTTTCCTCTTTCTCCACTTGTTCTGGTGGGTTTTTTACTTGCTTTTGACAAAGATGTGACACGTGCTGGTGCTGCTTTCCCACAGGAACACATTGACAAAGCCATTGCCCTGAAGCCACAGGACCCACAGCTCTACTATCTGCTGGGAAGGTGGTGTTACCATGTAAGAGAATTTATTCTCACCTCCTGGGCAGCCTCTGAAGGGTTCAGAGCTCCAACTTGGGTTTTTAGTCACTGCTGGTGGCATGGGAGGGGAAATGGCAAAGGGTGGGTTAGGAAAAGCCTGAGCTGCAAACTCCTTTCCTGTTCCCAGTGCTTTGCTCAGTAAGAACAACCTTCCTTCCATCCTCTGAGCACACAGGGCTGTGGTCAAGGCCATCTGAGGAGCTTCTGCTCACAGTGTTGGTGTGTGATGTGTTCCATGTGTCCCCCTGCCCCTGCCACACACAGAATTGGAGGCACTGGCAGCCTGTGCCAGCTGCTTTATGCTTCCTGACAGGGAAAAGCTTGGAGTCAAATGCCAAGCTCTCAATCAGATTTAGAGCCTAAAAAAGGGATTAAAAGTCTGCAGTGACTGTTGCTGTTCCATTTGTGCCATTGGGAAGCACTTTGTTGGGAATGGAGCCACAGTGCAGGGATTGTAGCTGGGATAATTGACAGTGGGAATTACAGAGCAGCCCTGAGCTGAAGTGCTGGGAGCTCCTGGCTCTTTTCCTGGAAACAGATCCTTCCTTCTTGCTCAGCCTGGAGCTGCTGAAGCTGTGGAATAAAACCACAGGTGGAGAAGTATGGTAGTGCTTCATTTAGTCTACATTGTTGGAATTATGCAGGATTAAACAGGGTATTGTCAGAGGGAGCTGGTGGAGTCCCCATCCCTGCAGGTGTTCAGGGAATGCCTGGAGGTGGCACTCAGTGCTCTGGGCTGGGTGACAAGGTGGGGATTGTCACAGGTTGGCCTCCATGGGCTGGGAGGGTTTTTCCAACCTAAATGATCCCATGAATATCTGGTGGGAAGGCTTCAGCCTGCCTCTCCCAGGGAATCACAGGGTGGAGGGGAGCAGGTTCCTGTGGAAGGTTTAGACTGGGAGAAGGGATAGCACAGGTGGGGACTGGTGTGGCTGCAGTGTGGCAGGCTGGGATTTGGGGCCATCCATGTCCCAGATGTGTGGAACTGCAAAAACTGACCTGGGACAAGGGAAAGCAAATCGGGTTAAATTCTGTGCCGGACTTGGATACTCCATGGGAATTTCCCACACTGCTGAGGGGTTTGGCTTCCTCCCTGCTGCAGGAGCAGCTCCCAGGGACTGGGCAGGCCCTTGTTCCTGTGCTGGTGTTGGATGGACAGGCCAGGTTGTCCTTTGTGTGTGCAGGTTGCCCACCTGGGCTGGCTGGAGAAGAGAACGGTGTCAGCGCTGTTCGAGGCCCCCCTGACAGCCACGGTGCAGGACGCGCTGCAGAACTTCCTGAGGGTAAGGAAAGGTGGGAATGGGCCAGGGAGGGGCAGCACTGACTGCAGAGCTCACTGGAACAGCAGCACTGACCTGCAGAGCTCACAGGAATGGTCAGCACTGACTGCACAGCTGACAGGAATGGTCAGCACTGACTGCAGAGCTCACAGGAACAGCAGCACTGACTGCACAGCTCACAGGAATGGTCAGCACTGACTGCACAGCTCACAGGAACAGCAGCACTGACCCTCACAGCATCACTGGTCTGCACAGCTCACAGGAATGGCACTGGGCTGCTTGGATCCCTCCTGGTCCTTCCCCAAGCCTGGGATGTGGGTGAAGGAAAGCTGATGAGAAGTGTCCATTCCAGAACAGCCAGACAAAAGAATGGGATGTTGAAGGTGTCAGAATTGCAGCCGAAAGTGTTGGGAATTGGTTTAGGGGGGTTGGTTTTCCTTCCTAAGGCTGCACAGCAATTCCTTGCTCAGTACTGGATACATCTGGGCTGTGCTTCCAGGGTCTCGGAGCTGGCAGCTCCTCCCTCAGAATATTTTACTTAAAGCCTGGCTGACTTTTACATTTCAGACTTTTCCAAACAACTGCTTGAAGGTTTCAGGGGCACAGTGCTTTATTAGGATTCTCCTTTCTGCCATCTATTTTTTTTTCCTTTAAAAGCTGCAATGAGCCTGATGTAAGAATTAATTGTGTCCTTGCATATCCTAATGTCTCCTCTTCCCTGTCACACCCTGCCTCTGTTTCTGTAGGTCGAGGAGCTGAGCCCAGGGTTTTCCAAATCAGGAAGAGTTTACATTGCCAAGGTAACCACTCACTTCTTGTTTCTTCAGAGAGTAAGAAATATTTGTATTAAAAATCACCTTTCGCCGTAAAGTGCTGACCAGGTAGAAAATACTCCATGCAGGAGCAAAAATTTATAGGATGATAATATTTCCTTTTATCCTTTACATCTTTTTAGGCCAAATCACCCTGTACAGAGGCTTTAAAATTCAGGGGTTTTGCCTTTGAGTCAGCCAATGGAGCATCCTTGGTTTTTAACAGATTAAATTCTTTATAAAGCAGGAACGGTGACTTGGCAGCTGTGGGCTGGAGGTTTAATCCTTCCCCACCATGACTTCTGTGGTGATAAAGCCAGAGAATCATGGGGAGAAGTAAAGGATAAAGGATTTCTCTTTCCCTGTCCAGCATGGGAGTCTTGAGCGGTCTTGCTGAGGGGTTTTTAGCACCCACTTCCTTTTTTCCTGGGTGAATTTCATGGTCTCCAAACACCCCCAAGACTCTGTGGGCACCCAAAATCTTACTGTTCCCAGAGGGATCACTGTGCCTCAGCTGCTGGTCACATGGAGAATATTTCATGCCTATTTTGGGGCCTGAGACTCCTGTAGATAATATTTATTACATTTTCAACAGGCTGGGCAACGATGTGCTCCCAGGAGAGAGGTTTTGTGGAGAAAATGGTGTGAGGAGGAGGAGGGGAAACAGCAACTGAAAATCAAAGTAGAGCTTTTAAAAGGGTGAAAACCACAGGGGCACCTTAAAATGTCCAAAGAAAAGCCAATCTCCTTCCCTAAAAAGAAAGAGTGAAATATATTTAGTATTCCAAGATCTGGTGGTGCTTCTGAGGCGTGGTGGCTGAGGGATACTGCAGGAGATGCCAGTGCAAAGGGTGAAGAGGCAGAAACAGCTCTTTTTAGCAGTTGCCCAGTTCCATTTGCAGTCAGTTTTCTCTATTTAACCTCTCTCCCATGGGAATTCCCTTCCCAGTGCTACAGGGACCTCGGGAACGACTCGGCGGCCGTGCTGTGGATGGACCTTGCCGCGGAGCTGCCAGGGTACACCAAAGAGGTAAAAATGGATTCTGCACCCCTGCTCCACCCTGTGACATCCCAGCTGGGCCACTGCAGCCACAGGGAGGGATGGAGCACCTCTGCCATGAGGGAAGGCTGGGAGAATTGGGCTGAGAGGTTTGTGGTGCTCTAATTGTGGCCTTCCAACAGGAAAGAGGGGCAGAGACAATTTACAAGGGTCTGGAATGACAGGAAAAGGGGGAACGGCCTCAAACTGGAAGAGATTATGCTTGGATCAGGTATTAGGAGGAAATCCTTCCCTGTGAGGGTGCTGACGCCCTGGCACAGGTCACCCAGAGAAACTGTGGCTGCCCCATCCCTGGAAATGTCCAAGGCTTGGAGCAACCTGGGCCATGGAAGGTGTCCCTGCCCAGGATCTGGATGGGCTTTGAGGTCCTTTTCAACCCAAGCCATTTCAGGACTCCACAATATGCTTAAAAGCTGGTTTGGAGGAAAATAATGGAAATAGTGTTTTGTATTTGTTTTAATTGAGCTGTACATTTATGAATTTCCCTCTTGCATTTCCAGGATGCAGAAAGTGAGAAGGAACTTGAGGAGATGCGCTCAGTTTGTAAGGAATAATTTTGGAAAAACTCATCCCACTGGAGAGACAGTAAAATTCCAAATGGATTTCATCATCCTGACAATTCCAAGTACACTTCATGGATAAGCAACAAGAGCTTAGAGGAAAACACCCAGCAGCACATCCAGGAAAACATCTTGGCATTAATGGGATAAAATAGTGATTTATTTTCCTTTGTATTTGTTTGATTTTAGGATCCCTAAAAATGTTACATTCCTGAAAAAAGGGGGGAATGTTTACAGGTAGACTTTGTGATATAAAAACATTTGTGATTATATATATGTGTGTCTATATATATATATATGGCAGATATATGTGAGATAGATACTTTGTGATATAAATATGTATTATATATTTTTATATGTGTGTGTATAAATATATATAAATATTTATTTATATATTATATATATATGCACATATATCTTTTATATCACACTCTCTACCTGTCAGAAATCCTTGCTGGTGAGCTCCCAGTTAATTCCTGAGGAAAACTTGAGCCAAATTTTTTTCCAGTATATTTGTATTGTCTTTTCCTTAGTAATGAATGGAATCAGTTGTAATAACTGTTTAATGGGTTTTGGGGAGATCAATTTCCAAGTGGGACCAAGGAACTTTTCTGCACAATCCAGACTGGATTTTAAGAGGTGCATTAGTCAAAGGAAGTGAGGAATAGGATTTTAACCTTCGGGATTTCTCCCAGTGGTGTTTCTGTCTTCACTTCGTTCACACAAGGCTGAAAACTTGTGTCCCTGCAAACTGTGCTGCTGTGGTTTAGATGGAATGACGAGTTTGGGAAGTAGTTCTTGAGCAGAGAACTGCCCACAGGGTTGGGAATATCCTGTGGCAAGGATCATGTTTCGCTGTGATGATCTTCTGTCACTGACCAGATGAATTCCCTTTGAATTAATTATCTCCTGGACTAACGAGGTGACACTGAGGAGGTGAAGCCAAGGACTGACATTCCTCTTGCAGCTCCTGGGGACCAAACAGCAGCAGGGAATTGTGCTGGATGCTGACACAGATGGGAAAGGAAAACCTGTTGTGGAATTACCCACATATGTATCAAGGCTTTGTTGGTATCCCTTAAAACTCCAATGGCAGCTACTGAACACTAATTCCTGAATGTCTGTTCCATGGTGGGGTGGTTGTGAGGGGTAAAGTGAGGAGCGTGTGAGTAAAACATTCCTTAAATCACCTTTTTTCCCCTTGCACTGTAGTGGGTTTGTTACTGTCTGAAAATAACACTGAAGGGGAGAAGTGCAGCAGATCTCCAGCATTCAAACTTTCTGGATGCTGCAGGGCTGGGGGGCAGGCACTGGCCAAAGCACAGATGGGGAGCTCTGGGAGGATTGGGAGGACCTGGATGGAGTGATGGGCCTGGATGCAGTTGTGGCCTTTGTCCCCTTGCCAGGCATGGTGGCAGCCCCGGAGCAGCTGGGAGCTGGGGCAGTGTCTGGGGCTGATCCAGGGCAGGGCAGGGCTGACCCTGGGGGGGTTGGCCCCCCACGCTGAGCTCAGGCAGGATCAGGGGCACAGGTGCTGCATTTTGTGCACCCTGAGAGTTTCTGTCCCCCCCGGGCATTTCCTGCGGGGCTGGGGCAGCGCAGGGAGCAGAATTAACCCTGCAGCTGCCGTGGCCATTGCTGGCCTTGGTCTCTCTGCTGTGCCATCCCACCGTGGCCATTTGCTGCTGTCACTGCCACTGCCACCCCTGGGGCTGTGTCCTCCTGGCAGCCCTGCCCAGCCCCTACAGGAGCTCCGGTGGTGCCTCTGGGCCTGTTGGGAGGGTTTGCTGGGAATGGGCCTCACCCCTGGGAGGATCCTTTTGTTCCAGAGCAGACTCCAGAGCTTTTGGGCTGCTCAGCTTCAGGGTTGGATTGCAGAAGTGCCTGAAAGGAAGAACAATGAGGTTTGTGCAAGTGGCGCATTCAGACCCCACCTGGCAGTCTGTGCTTTGTGTGGGAGGTTGTTGTGCACTGGCACTGCAGGGAATGAATGTCCCCTTCCCAGTTCAGCCCAGCAGATCCCAAAGGCTCTTACAGGAATATTTACCCTTTCTTTCCTTCCCTGGGTGATAATTTCATCTCCACCTGCTGTGAGCCATTCCTTGAGCTCTCCTGGAGAAAACCTCACAGCAGAGGAGTTTGCAAAGAGCCCAGAGCTGTGTTTGGAGCAGAGAGGGCTGAGAGCTGCATCTCCCTGTGCTGCCCCAGCCTGGCAACATCCCCATGGAACAGCCTGGGCAGAGGGGATTGGATGGAGCCAAATCCCTTCATGCAAGAGGGTTTCTCCTGTGCAGATCAGGCATGGGGCAGGCAGTGAACTTTGGAAATCAGCTGATTTCCCCAGAAAGCATCATTCCCATCAGCATGAGTGACAGGACCTGTGCCCACTGCTGAGGAGTCACCAAAATCAAGGGCAAAGGTTGGTTTGGGTCTGAGAACTTGAAATAACTTTGAAAGAGAATAAATAACCTTTTTCTTCTTTTCTTTCTTTCAGATGGGAATTGCCTCTGTGGATGTGCACTGAGCTCTCATGCAGGGAACTGCCAGGCCTTAATGGTGGTGAGTTCATGTTCTTCTCTCTGGGAATTGGAAATTATTATTAATTAGTAATTGCAGAAATGTTTTCTGAAACCTTTCCCCTTTGCTGGTAGATCTTCTCTCTCTGGCTTTGAATTTACAGATTTCCCTGCTGTCTTTTACCCTGCCCGAATTCCTTGCAGCTCCTAACAGGGAACACCTGGGGTAACTCAGAGGGGACAGAGGTGACATTTTTAGCTGAAAACCTGGGACAGTTGAGAGGGGACACAAGAACTGTTTGTGTAGGAAAACGTGAGGATGTCAAGGGGAGCAAGGTGACATTTCTGAGGGAAAAGCTGAGGTGATGTTTAGGGGAGAGAATGCAAATTTTTGGAGCAGAAAAGAGCTAATCAATATTGTACAGGAAGGAAAATTTTTGGGGTAAAACTCGATGCAATTTGTAAGAGACAGAGTGAATATATTGGAGTAAAAATGAGGTACTCAGTAGTAGACAAGGAAAATTTTGGGGGAAAAACTTGACAAAATCTCAAGAATAGAGAATGAACACTTGGAGGGAAAAATGAGGTGATGAGTACTGAGCATACAGTTGGGAAAATTTGGGGGCTAAATCTGAGATAATCTCTAGGGGAGAGCATGACATATTGAGTTCATGTGAGGGAATGAGTTGTGGGCAGATGGGGAAATTTTTGGGCAAAAATTATATGAAATAATCTGTAGAGTGAACATTTTGAAGTAAAAATTAGCTACACATGGAAAATTTTGGGGGTAAATCTTGACAAAAGCTACATGATAGAAACTAAATAATACTGAAGGAAAAATGAGGGAATCAGTAGTGGATGGGAATTTTGGGGGGCAAAACTTGAAATAATCTTAAGGTTGAGAATTACTATTTTCAGGTAAAAATGAGGTAATAAGTTATGGACAGGTAAGGAAAATTTTGGAAGTAAAACTGGAGTAATCTCAAGGGAGAGAGTGAACACTGACATAAACTGAGGCAGTCACTGGGGGCAGGCAAGGAAATTTTGGGGGTAAAACTTGGGAAGATCTGTAGGGCAGAGAATGAACATCTTGAGGTAGAAATGATCAGTGGTCAACATTAGGTAGAATTTGGGGGGCAAACCCTGAGGTAATTATGTAGGAACAATAAGTGGTTTTGGGAAAAGGAGGGAGAGCATCAGGTCTCACCTGGCAGGTGTCGGGTGAGCGGCCCGAGCGGAACCGAGCCCGGTCAGGGCCCCGTCCCGCACCCGGCACAGTCGGAGCACGAGCAGCAGCGCCCGGCCCGGAGCGGCTCCTCCGGCCCGCTGTGATGCAGCCCCGCTCGTTCCGCGGGGACGCGGCGGGCGAGAGCCCCGGGGGTGCGGGCACAGGGGTCCGGGTCCCGCTCTGCGCACGGTGGCCTTGGGGGTACCGGGGCTGAGGGGGCTCCGCATCCCCGCGGGGGCCGGGCCGGGAGCGCCCCGGGGGCCGCCGCGCTCGCAGCGCCGCTCCGGGCCCGCCAGGGGGCGCCGCGCGGGGCGGCGGCGCTGAGGGAGCGGCGGGGCCGGAGGGGTCCCGGGGCCGGCTCGGGCGGGCCCCGCGCCCCGCCCGATTCCAGCCGCGATCCAGGGCCTGCTCCGGGAATGCGCCGCCCTCCTGCTGGGCCCGGCACCAGCACAGCCCCGGCTCCCCACGGCAGCAGCGGGACCTGCCCGGAGCCGCAGCGGGACCGCAGCTCCGCAGCGCAAGCGGGAACGACAGCACCGGGCTCGGTCCGGGCCTGTCCCGGAGCGGCTCTTCCCTCCCGCGGCGATCCTGATCCCGGTCCCGGTCCCAGCCCCAATCCCGCCTCGGTTCTGCGGCGCCGTGACGGAGAAGCGGTTCAACCCAGGACCCCCAGCAGACACCGGCAGGACCCGGAGCCGAATCCCCAAGCCCGGGTCCCGTTCCCGGCCCCACCTCAGCGCCTCGAGCCCCGCGCAGCACCGGGAGCAGCCCCCGGTCTGGGGCTCCGCACAGCGCTCCAGCGACGGCCTCGCCGCATCCCGGGATGAGCATCCCGCGCACAAAGCGGAGCGGGCGCGGATCCGCCGGGATTTACGGGCGCGGGCGGGGCGGGGCCGGCTCAGGTGTGAGGGGCGGGGCCGGCTCAGGTGCGCGGGGCCCCAGCGCGGCTGCGCGGGGCGGGGCCGAGAGGATTTAAACCCCGGGAATGACCGGCGGCGCCATTGGCCCCCTCGACGCTCGGAGGGGAAGGTTGCGTCTGCGCGGACTCCATATCGTTTTATTTGTTTTTCTTTTGCACTTATTTTTACTTCTTTTTCTCAATACCTCCCCTCTCTCCCTCCACCCCCACCCCCCCCTCCCTCTCCCCCCTTAGCCCTCCCCTCCCTCCCCCCCAAACCGCTCCCTCCCGGGCCGGTCCCCTCTACCCTTCCTATCCCCCTGCACACCCCAACCCTGCCCTACCCCTCCTTCCTCCACGCTTCCTTCCCTCCCCAGCCCGGCTCCCACCTGCCCCTTCATCTTCCTTCCCTTCCTCCCAATTCCTCCTTCCTCTCCTTCCTTTACCCGTCCTCCTCCTCCACCTCCCCCTGTTTTCCTTCTTCACCTTGATCCCCTGTGCTCCATCCTCGTCCTCCATCCTGCGCCCGTCCTACCCCCGCCACCCCCCTGCCCCCCTCCCTGCTCCCCTGCACACCCCGAGCCCCCCACCTGCCCTCCATCCTTGACCCACCCCGACCACCCCCTCCCTCCCCCTATTCCTGTCCTCTGCAGCCGCGGGGGAAAGAGGGAGAGGGGACAGAGGACGGGAATAGGGGGACAGAGGACGGGAATAGGGGGACAGAGGAGGGGAATAGGAGAAAAGAGGACGGGAATAGGGAGGGATGAGGTGGGGAACGGAGAGGGGCTGGGGAGAAGTGGGGGGAAGGGAAAGGCCGGGTCCGGGGAGAAATGATGGACAGAGGAGCGGTACAGGGGGAAGAGAGGGGGGTCGGGCTGGGCAGAGAGTAGGGAGAGGGGTGAAAGGAACGGGGGGTCGGGGATGTGCAAGGGAACAGCGAGAGAGGGCAGGGGAGGCTGGGGAGCGGGGAGAGGACAGGGGGAGCTGGGAGGGAGAGGGGATGGCGGGGGAAGGAGAAAGAAGCTGGAGAGGTAGAAAAGAGGAGATAAGGGGGAGGAAGAAGGAGGAGGATAAGGGCAGGAAAAAGAGGGGGAAGAAAGAGAGGAATCGCGGCCGGGAGAGCCCAGCGCAGCCGCAGCCTCACCGAGCTCCGAGTGAGCAAATGGCGCCGGCGGCGATTTCCGGGCATTAAATCACCTCGGCCCCGCCCCGCGCAGCCGCACTGAGGCCCCGCACACCTGAGCCGGGCTCGTCCCGCACACCTGAGCCGGGCCCGGCCCCGCCCGGGACCGCCCCTGAGCCCGGCACCGCCCCTCACACCTGAGTTGGGCCCCGCCCCGCGCACCTGAGCCGGGCCCGGCCCCGCCCGGGACCGCCCTGGGACCGCCCCTGAGCCCCGGCACCGCCCCCGAGCCCGGCACCGCCCCTGAGCCCCGGGGCCCCGCCCTGCCCGCGATGGCGGCGGGACCGTCGCTGCCCGGCCCCGCCCCTCTCACCTGGGCCGGGTCGGGGCTGCGAGCGGCACCGGGACCGGGGCCTCGGCTCCGGGGCCTCGGCTCCGGGTCCCGCCGGTGTCTCTGAGGCTCCGGGCGGTGCCGCCTCTCCCCCGCCGGGCGGGCTGCGGGTCCCGGCCCCGCAGCACTGAGGGCGCTTGGGGCCGGCACCGGCACCGGCAGGAGCCGCTCCGGGACGGGCGCTGGGGCCGGGCCCGGGCGGTCCCGGGATGCCGCGCTCAGCCCGACGCGCCGGCTCCGTTCGCAGCCCCGAACCCCTCCCGGCCGCCCGCGCCGAGCCCCGAACGCGGCCCCGGGGCTCCGCCGCCTGCCCCGCCCGCGGCGCTCGGCCCCTGCCCCGGAGCTCCGCTGCGGCCCAGGCAGCCCGGCTTTGGGCCGTGCCCGGGGCTCGGAGCCCGGAGGCACGGACTGGCCCTGGCCGAAAGAGCCGCCCGGAGCAGCAAAACGCGGCCTTTGGCCTTTCACTCGAGCCCCCGAAGTGCAGCATTAAATCTCTCTTGGTGAAGCCCAAACACTGAGTGACCCCGGTTTCAGGACCTCCCACACACTGGCCATGGTCTCTGCTCCACGGCTCTAAAATGCAGAACTTGTTCTCTCTGAGATCCCAAATGCTGTCTGAGGCACCTTGGTTTCAAGCCCCCCCAAACCAGTCCTAGGTGTCTCTTTCTGTACCTGGCCAAATGAGCCCAGTTTTGAGCCCCCAAATCGCAGCACTGGGTGTCTCTCTGTGAGCCCCAAAACTGCCCCAGTCCCTCAGTTCGGAACCCCCAGAAGTGCCCCGGGCCAGGGGCAGACCCAGCTGGGCCCCAGCAGCAGCTCCCTCACCCCCAGTGCGATGGAGAAGAGACCAGAGACAAAAATCCAGCTCAGAACACTTTAATAATGGAAACCAAGACAAATATAATAATTTAATAGTCATGACAGCACATAACAGTGATAGCAACAAGAGCAGTGAGAACAATAGCAATAAAAAGGAGAGAAGCCATTCCACAGCCCCCCTTTAACATTATAAATCCAAAAGTCATTCAGAGCACCACAAAATCCCAGTGTGGGGCATTTCTATATTCCTGTTATTTTCTCTGTGGTCCATCCTGGGGATATGAGGCACTTGCTGCTCATCTGGACAAGGGAACGGCTCCTGTGCTATTCCCAAAAACAGAACACCTGGAATTAGTGCCCTGGGAGCCCAATCCAGTCTTTCCAGTGACTGGGGGTCACCCAGAGGGTCTTTACCAGCATCAAATGAAATGACATCCTGGTCCAGGGCATTCCCAGCAGGACTGGACACTCCTGGCCACAGTGACCAGTCCATGGAAGTTGGACCAGTGACAATTCAGGGGGATTTGAAGTTGGACTCTTGCACATTTCATTGTGCAGAAGCTCCAATTCTTTTTGGCACCTCTTGTTTAAATGTTTTCCTGCTGGAAGAGGTGAATTAGTCTTTTGAATGGCCAGATTGCCAGAGGCAGGGAAAACCAAGCAGCATTCCCTGCACATCTCCATCACTTCCACGTCCACCTGCAGCGAGTGGCTGAAGGACAGGAGCCAGCCCAGGACAGGCTCGGAGATGAGGCTTCCAGCCCAAACCGTTCCAGGATGATTCCAGTCTCTCCCTGCATTCATTTTGCGTTGTTTCCTCTCAAATTTAAATTCCCAAATTTAGATGATTTATTAAATGAACCATTTCAAAATTATTCAGATGTCTAAGACAAAGCATCCAACATACAAGAATCATTTTTTCATCCATCAAATCATTATTAAATTGGAAGCTTATTCCCTCATCTCTGTCCTAGTTTAGCTTTCCTGCAAATCCTTATGATCCCACAGTTTCTCAGAGACATCAGCTGGGATTACTGGAAGGTTTGCTCTGCTGGAGAGCCAAGGGGAGTTTACAGCATTTGTTCCTCTGAATCTTTGTCCCCTAACCAGATTTCCCCCAGAATGGTGCTGTGGGAGAAGTTTGGAATTACCACAGATGGATCAGCTTCGCAGTTTTCCCCCTCTGTTTTTCAACTATTTCAAAATTCTTGGGATTACTCTCAAATATGCCCAGGAAAATTCCTGTGAAAAGATCAATCAGAGCAATGCTGTAATATAGATTCTCTATTGTAAATATATAATTCTCTCTCTCAATATATAATATATAATATGTAATATATAATATGTAATATATAATATGTAATATATAATATATAATATATAATATATATATAATATACATTATACAATATATAATATATAATCAGGGATGTGTGTCCAAGTGCCACAGGCATGGGAATTTAAAGTGCCCTAAAGGCACCTCCACTCACACTTTAATTTTAAGCCCTCTACCACCAATAAATTGGGATATTCTTTTGTTAGGAACACCCCACCTCTGCTTCTTCAGGCAATTCCATGTGGGAGATAAAACAAATGTGGGCAAAAGTCTGGAATGCAGCTTCCAAGTCAAGTTTCCTGCTAGGAAATGACCCCAGCTCTCTGTTCTCTGTTTAAACACAGCCTGGCCCTCGAGGGCTGCAGACTCTGAGCTACACAACCTGTGAGCTGGCAAGTACCAGCAGCTGAGGTCTCATTCCAGCTGTACACAAAAACAGGGATTGGGGGCTGCACCTGGATACATGCAGGCAGGTTTGGGTCACTTCAGAAAGCTTCAATCCCTGTTTTTCAAAGATTCCATCAGGGATAATGACCTTCCCACAAATACCTCCTAAGGCACATGAGAACCTGAGTGAGAAAATGGAATCAACCCCTTTGTTCCATTGGCCTCACACCCCAAATTCCAGTGGGACAGACAAGTCCCTCTCCTTGGAAGGCAGCATCTCCTACCTGGAGCTGGGCCTTCCCCAGCCTTTGGTGGCCGCTGTCTCCATCCTCCCACACCTCCTCATCCTCCTCCTCGCCAGGGCTGGCTTCCTCACCCTGCAGAGCAAACACAGGGACGGTCACCAGCCTGCTCAGCCCGGCCTGGGCAGCAGGGACGGGCTGGTGGCACCCTCTGGATGTCACCCTGTGCCTGGCACCGTCCCTGCTCCGTGCCCATCCCCGTTCCTGCCCCGGCAGCTCCTTGGAACGGGATGTGAAACCACAAACGTTTGCTCTGCTGGGGCTGGCACAGCAGAGACTCCCCCGGGGCAGGGGCAAAGCTCCTGCTCCCACATCCTCTGCCTCCCACAGCCCTGCTGGGGCTGGCACAGCAAAGGAAACGCCTCAGCTCCTGCTGGAAACTCCCTCCTGTGCCCATAAACGCAGAGACATTGTGGCTGCTCCATCCCTGGAAGTGTCCAAGGCCGGGCTGGATGGGGCTTGGAGCACCCTGGGCTGTGGATGGAATGGCAGGGGATGGAATGAGGTGATCCTTCCCACTCAAACCATTTGGGAATTCCAGGATGATCCCATGATTTCTCCATGCATCTATTTTGTATTGTTTACTCTCAAATTTGATTTCCCGAATTTAGATTATTTACTAAAGGAATAATTTTAAATTATTCCAGGAATAAAAAGGGAAGCATCAAACATACAAGAATTATTCTCATGTCCACCAAATCATTATTAACTGGAAACCTATTCCCTCGTCTCTGCATTCTTCTTGCTTCCCGGACATCCTTCTGATGCCACAGAGTTTCTCTGAGACATCTACTGGGATTAGTGGGGGATTTGCTCTGTCAGAAAGCCAGGAGGGGTTAGAACACTTCTTCCTCTGCATCTTTACCCCTTACCTAGGTTTCATCCAGAATGGTGCTGTGGGAGAAGTTTGGGATTACTAGAAATGGATCAGCTTCACATTTTTTCCCCTCTGCTTCTCAACTGTTTCAAAATTCTTGGAATTACCCTCAAACATGCCCTAGAACACTGCTGTAAAAACACCAACCAGAGGGACACATGGAAAAGAGAAAACTGCCTCCAGCAGCAGCTGGAATGATCCCATTGCTGCTCTCACCTGGTCTCCAGGTGCTCCTGCCAGAGCTCCCAACAGTCACTGCCATTCCCAAACAGGAGCCATAGAAGACATTCCTGCTGTCCATGAGGGTGAGGAGGCCCTTTGGGATGTTCTTGGCTGTGCAATCAGACAGGAGAGTGTCAATGATCCTGTGCTCCCTTCCGAGCCAAAGCAGCCCCGGGTTCCATGGGATGATCGGCACCTCTCCCAATTCCATTCCAGAAACATCCTCCCACTAACCCAGGACTTTCCTTTTTCTGCACCACATCAGGCATGTGCGGCCCAGCGCCCCGGGCAAGGGATGCCTCAGCATTCCCTGAGACACCTCAGCTTTCCCTGAGAAACCTCAGCATTCCCTGGGACGCCTCAGCATTCCCTGTGGTGCCTCAGCATTCCCTGGGACACCTCAGCTTTCCCCGGGACACCTCAGCACTCCCTGGGATGCCCCAGCATTCTCGGGATGTCTCAGCATTTCCAGGGATGCCCCAGCATTCCCAGGATGCCCCAGCATTCCCGAGGTGCCCCGGCATTCCCAGGGTTGCCCCAGCATTCCCAAGGGTGCCCCTCCCCTCCGCTCCCGCGGTGCGGCGCCGTCCCGGGCTGCAGTTCCGGCGCTGCCCACGGGGCGGCAGCACCGGGCGCTCCCGGGGCGGCCGCGCCTCTGACCCGCCCTGAGCCGGCGGGGCCGCGAACGCCGCGGGCAGAACCCCCCGATGCCCCTGTGCCACCCTCCAGGGCACAGGATCGCGGCATCCCCCGAGCCAAAAGGGACCCGCGGGGAGCACCGAGACAAATCCTGGCCCCGCACAGGACCCCAAGAATTCCCCGCCGTGCCCGGGAGCCTTGTCCGGAGCCCGGCTCTTCCCCTAGGACCCTGAAAACACAGCGGGGCTGGGAGAAGGATGACGAGGGGGCAGTTTTGTTTATATCTCGTTATAGGATCGTTCTGTAGCTCCTTTATGTATCGTTATCGGTAACCCTACAATCCATACGTCCCTTATATCTCGCTATTCATCCTTACACGTCGCTTTCACGGCGGCGGCTCCAGTGACCGACGGGGGCCCCGCCTGACCCCCGCTCCCCTTCCCGCGGTCAGACCAGGTTTCCTTCCCGGCTCCAGCCCTGGATTCCCGCGGCAGTCTCAGGTGTCTCGTTCCATAAAGCAAATTATTCACAGCAACACAGAGCCAGCCCGAGCTGGTCCCTCCGGAGAGCATCGACCACTTCATCCTTACCCCAAACTGTGCGTTCTGGCCCCTGCACATTAATTCAGATTTCACTCTAAAATGTTCATTTTGGCCCCTACAGAATCTGCCCCGGGCCCCGCTCGGCCAAGGCAGCTCCGGTGTCCCCTGCCTGCAGCTCCCGCTGCTGCTGCCGCCTTCGTGCTCCGTGTCCCGGGACGAGACAGCGATCCCCGCACCGGGACACCCATGCCTGTGCCGGGAGAGTGACCCCCCGTTCCCCGCCCGGGGCTGTCCCCATTCCCCCCTCACTTCCGAGCCCGCCGCCCCCGGTGCCCCGGCCCGGCCCCGCCGCCCCCCGGGCTCCGCCATTGCCGCCCCCGGCTCCGCGCCTGCGCTCCCGGGGCTGCGGCGTTTCCTTCCGGGAGCAGCCCCGGCCTCGGCCCCGGATAGAGAAATGTGTTTGTATTTTCAATGCCTCTAGCTCCGTAACCAGAATTCCTTACCGTCTATATCCTGTCTATAACACAGCAGGCACAGGCTTTTATTTCGGAATCAGTTTTTAAATGCATTAAAATTTCTCAGAATATACAAAAACGGGAATATTTGCAGTTTTCAGTATTTTTCACAGAAACCCTCCATGAATTTTCAGGCCTTTTGGGGCTGTAACCTCCCTCTTTTGGAGGGATCTCACTCGGGCCCCCTCATCCCTCACTCACCGGGTCCTCCACCACATTGGGCTGTGCCAAGTGACACCATCAGCCTCCAGACTCCCCCATCCCATAGAAGGCACAGGGAATGTCCCTGAGGATGATGCCTCGTCCTGGATTGTCCCAGGGGACACTGCAAAGTGCTTGAGGAGGGCAAGCCCCGCTCAGCAACCACCAAACCTCCCGTGTGTTATCCGCACCATTACCATTCTGAATCCAAATGCAGTAAACAAAAATTTCCCTGTCCCAGTTACATCCAGCACAGCAGCCAGTGCACCCTGTCCCTGCTTGTCTCGCAGCTGGACACCTCCAGAAGGGTTCTGTGAGGGACAGGGCCAAAACTCCTACTACAATCCCAAAAATGAACAGGCTCTGCCTTCCCATCACCTCTGAGCCAGGAGACCTTATGGCAGCAGGATAAGAAACCAGTTAGACGGGAATTTCTCTTGTTCTCCTGAGCTGCCTGTGCCTGAGGCAGGCACTGTCCTTGAACTGCTTTCCCAGCAGGGCCCAGTATGACCTTCTCCACCAGTTTTCCTGGCACTGAAGTTACATTACCCAGGCTGGAGTTTCCTGGAAAAGTCCAAGCGGGGTACAGCTGGAGAATGTCCAGCCAGCAATGGAGCTCCTCAGGCTTCCAGGACCTTGGGTGGAAGATTGAGGTGGTTCCTTCTGGGACATAGTGGGATGGATCCCATACAACATCACCGCCTCAGGGATATTGAAGTGGTCCAAGTGGTCCCCAGTGATCGCAAATGGAAAATCACCGGCCTTCCTCCCCCGCTGGGCACACAGATAAGCCAGCAGAGCTTGGCAGAGCCAGGGCAGCTGGGGGAGGGCAGGTGACGGGACAAGGACATTGGGAACAGCTAAAAGCGGAGAGGACGCCCAGCGAGCCGAATTCCCGCAGAACTCTGCCACCCTGAGTGGGTCAGCTGGCTCCAGAAGGATGTTTGGTGTGGCTTTGGGCATCGGGGTCCTGCTGGCCCTGCTGGGCTGCACAGCCACCGAGGACTGTGGTGAGTGTCAGCCACCCACGCAGAACCAGGAGAGACCATGGATGGGACACAGGATCCCACTGAGCTCCCCCTCTTTCCAGTGGCCCCGCAGGATAAGGTCTCCCAGCTGCTCCAGCGCATGGAGGAATCTGTAAATTTCGAGGAGCCGGCGAATCCCAGTGTCCTGCTGGCCATGAACCTGGCTGGGGGGGACAGTGACGGTCCCATCCACAAGTGGCTGCTCGAGGAGATCAAGGAGGAGGCAGTGAAGAGAGCCCAGAAAGGTAGGGAGGGAAAGGAGGGAAGGCACCAGCTCCCTGGGGACCAGGTTTCCGCCACTTCTTGGGGTGTTCAGCTCAGCACAGCCTGGCTGCCCCCTTGTCCCCACAGACATGACCTCGGGACAGGTGGCTCTGCACGTCCTCGCCCTCCTCTCCTCCTGCCACGATCCCCACCATGTCCATGCCCTCGAGCAGACCCTCGACCTGATCAGTGTCCTGCAGCAGAAAACAGATGAGGAGACGACCAAACTGGGTTTGTTGGGGCTTGGGGGTCTGGGGCTGTCACTGTCCCCACACCCTGTCATCTTGCCACTCTTTGCTTTCAGAGGCCGAGGGGATTCCCAAAACCACTCTGTACAGCCTGGGCCTGGACACCCTGGCCCTGTGCCTGGCTGAGGCAGACGGTGCTCAAAGGCCATCAGTGGCCCTGGCCAAGCAGGTGCTGAACCCCGAGAGACCCATCTCCGTGGGTAAGGAACTCCTCTGCTCCCACATTCCCACTCCTGGGGTCTATCCCGAGCCTTGGCGGTGACTCTAGGACCCCACAGACACCCAGGCCATGGTGGCACTGGCACTGGCCTGCGTCTACGACCACGTGGAGCTCCGAGACGTGCAGGACCTGCTCTGGGAGGCACTTCAGACAGTGAGCAACAGCTTCCTGGATGAGCAGGAGGAGAGGGACGGCATGATCGGGAATATCTACAGCATGGGGCTGGCCCTGCAGGTAGGGGAGGTGCCAGGGGAGTGTGGAATCGCGGCCACCTGGTCCAATTCCCAGATGTGCCATTCCACATCCCACCCGCTCCACAGGCACTGGAGGCCACAAGGAAGTTTTACCACCCACGGGAGTGGGACTGTGCCCAGGCCTTCTCCAGGGTGTACGCCCACAACTACCAGCAGCCCATGGCCATCGCCCAGGTGCTGCCAGCCCTGGTGGGCAGGTCCTACCTGGATGCGGCTGGCCTGGACTGTGCTGCCACCATGTCCCCAGGCCGACAGCTGCCCCTGCCCCCAGTGCTGGGAACACACAGCATTCCCAGAGGTACGCCGATCCCACCTGGAGTCGCCCAGACCCCACAGGGATGATGTTCCCACCCTGTGCCCACTGAGGGTGTGCCAGGGGCCCACCCTGCCGCTCTCTCCCTGCACAGCCCTCATCCAGGTGCATTACTGCATCACCAACGAGCTCCAGGGAATACCCTTCCACAACTGCACCTCAGTGGAAGTCCCAAGTGGCTCCACTCTGCTCCAGGTGATGGAGGAGGCAGCAAAGAAGGACCCCCAAACCTTTAGGTGAGAGCCAGGGTGGCTTTGGAGGTGGGATTTGCCATTTCCCCACCCAGGCCTGAGCCTCCGCAACTCTCCCACAGCTTCCAGACGGAGCAGACGTTCTGGGGTCCCTATGTGACCTCCATCCACGGGCTGCCTGGCAGCACAGAGGACAGGACCTACTGGATGTTCCTCAGTGCTGGGAATGCCCTTGAGGAAGGTGGGGAAGGGGGCCAGGGATGGTGCAGGGGACTTTGTGGTGGGGATTTCCATGTCCCAGCCTCACACATCCCTCTGCTGCAGGGGTTGGCACCTACAAACCACACGATGAGGAGCACATCGAGGCCATCTTCAGCAAATACTGATGCCAGCAAGACACCCTGGACCCCTCCATGGAGCAATAAAGTGACATTCCAGCATGTCCCTCTGTGTGTGTGTGTGTGTCTCTGGGAGATAACACAGCTCACATCCCTTCTGTCTTCCTTCCTGCTTAATTCCATGAGC
The DNA here is from genome assembly GCF_035770615.1 of Melospiza melodia melodia. Classification (NCBI taxonomy): domain Eukaryota; kingdom Metazoa; phylum Chordata; class Aves; order Passeriformes; family Passerellidae; genus Melospiza; species Melospiza melodia. The sequence continues at coordinate 55,518,727 of NC_086199.1, read as the reverse complement.
TCAGCTCCTCTCCTTCTCCTCCCCAGCACCACACAGAAGCACAGGCTCACCCAAACTCCATGGAGTCAATTCCCTCTTGGACATCCACAAAGCCTTTCCCCAGCAGCCACAGGCTTGTTCCTCCAGGCACATTGCTGTGCTTCAGTTCAACTATTCTGATCCCCACACAAGCTCTCATGGCATGAACCGGATGCAATTATCTCAATTTGATTATTACAACACTGATTAGCAATTATTTGATTATTACAGCACCAATTAGCACCAGCCTCAGGCCAGCAGTTGCATTTTCCCCCCGGAAATCCGCAGGTGGTGGCCTGGGGTTGCAGCTGATTCTAATCTCGATTCTGTGACTCCATCTCTGGGCAGGAGTCACCAGCACCTCCCAGCTGGGTCCCATTCCCTACTCCCACTGGGCCTTGTCCAGCCAGACCTTCAGCCTGGATCTGCTCCCAGCTGGACCCTTCCCACCCAAACCATTGTGTGGTTCCACAGACACTGTCTCCAGAAGGAGCTGGGAGGGACGGGATCCAAATTCTTCCCAACAGCCCAAGAACCAGCATCCACCATCTTCCACAATTTCCAGCACATGTGGTCTTATCCCAGACACCAAACCAGTCACACAGGATCCTGTCTCACTCAGCCTGTGGTGATTGTGCCACCCTCCAGGTCCTTCCGTGACCACACAGATAAGGTGGCATCATGTGGAAGTGCCACAGGAAGTGAGGGTGGGCAGTGATCACAGGATGGCACCAGGAGCAGATAAAAGCAGAGGGCACAGCTGGAGAGATGAGTGCCTGCAGGACTCTGCTGCCCTGAGTGGATCTGCTCTCCTGAGGACAGAGGATGCCCAGCATGGCTTACAGCATGGCAGTCCTGCTGGCCCTGGCAAGTGCCACGGTCACACAGGGCTGCGGTGAGTGTCAGTCCTCCTGCAGTGGCACCGCAGACAGACCGGTGACACTGCAGGGGGACGAGTGGATGCTGCACAGGGCTCCTGGTGACCTGCCCTCAGTGGCAGAGGGGTGCAATCACCACCTGGTCCAGAAGCTGCTGCACCGCATGGAGAAATCCGTCAAGTTTGACGAGGCACCGAACCCCAGCATCCTGCTGGCCATGAACCTGGCTGGAGCCACCCACGGCCATGTCCACAACTGGCTGCTCCAGGAGATAAAGGAGGATGCAGTGGAGAGAGCCCAGACAGGTGGGGAAGGGAGAGGAGAACCCAGAGCAGGGGAGGGGGTGCACCTGATCCCAGCAGACCCCGTACTGCAGGCTCAGCACTGCCAGCTCCCAGGACACCACATCCCATCCCACCACTCTGTCCTCTTGTCCCCACAGACCTGACCTCGGGACAAGTGGCTCTGTACGTCCTCGCCCTCCTCTCCTCCTGCCAGGAACCCCGATGTGTCCATGCCATGTGGAAGACCGTCAACCTGATCCCCATCCTGAAGCAGAAAATGAATGAGGAGATAAGCAAAAACGGTACACAGGGATGTGAGGGAAGGACTGGGGGGACTGGGGGGTGTCACCCTCACTGCACCCCATCAGCTCACCCCTCTTTGCCTTGCAGAGATCACCTGGTACAATGAGAGCCTGGACATCCTGGCCCTGTGCCTGGTGAAGGAATATGACTACAAAGATGCAGTCAAGGCTGTGGCCAAGGAGTTGCTGAACCCTAAGAGCCACCTCACAGTCGGTAAGGGAATCCTCCAGCCCCGCTGTGCCCCCTTCACTCCCAGAGGTGTCTCTGGGGCGCTGACAGTGACGCTGGCATCCCACAGACACGCAGGCCATGGCGGTACTGGCGCTGGTATGTGCCTACAACCACACAGATGAGCAGCACCTGATCTATGATGCACTAAATAATGTGACCAACTATTTTCTGGATCAGCAAGAAAAGCACAATGGGATAATCGGGAATATCAGCAGCATGGGCCTGGCCCTGCAGGTATGGACAGGGGCTCTGGGGTCACAGTTCCGCTCCCAGGCTGCTTGTGCCACATTCCACCTCTTCCACAGGCTCTGGAGACCTCGAGTGAGTTTTACGCCCCTCGGAAGTGGGACCGTGCCCAGGCCTTCAACGTGGTCTGCAACTATGACTACCAACAGCCCATGGCCATCGCCCAGGTGCTGCCTGACCTGGTGGGCAAGTCGTACCTGAACGCAGGTAGGTGGGGCTGTGCTGCCACCAATGGAATGTCTCCACACCAACAGCTGCCCCTGTCTCCAGTGCTGGGGAGAACTGCAATTCCAGCCTGGAGCTGACTTCCTGTGGGTGACACTCCTGCCCTGTGCCAGGCGGGGTGTGCCAGCTGCCCACCCTGCCCCTCTCTCCACCCGCAGCTCCCATCACGGTGCAGTTCTCCATCACCAACACGCTGAAGAATTATTTCCACTACTCCACCTCGGTGTGTGTCCCAGATAACTCCACGCTGCTCCAGGTGATGAAGGTGGCAAGGAAGGAGAAACCCGACATCTTTTGGTGAGAGCCAGAGGGTGGGAGAGAAGGGGAGGTGTTTGCATCCCCTCACCCAGCTCTGAGCTCACTCCCTTTGCCAGCAGCTTCAAGACACAGAAGACATCTTTGGGTCCCTTTGTGACCTCCATCCACGGGTTGGCTGGCAATGGAACCGAAAGGACCTACTGGCAGTTCTTCAGCTGCTGGAGTCCCCTCCAGGAAGGTGAGCACCCAGGGGGGTTTGGGGCACAAGGGGCTGTGCTTGGGATCTCCATGTCCCAGGCTCACACATCCCTCTGCTGCAGGGGTTGGCACCTACAAACCGAAAAACTGGGAGCACATCCAGGCCATCTTCAGCAAATACTGATGCCAGCAAGACACCCTGGACCCCTCCATGGAGCAATAAAGTGACATTCCAGCATGTCCCTCTGTGTGTGTGTGTGTGTGTCTGGGAGGTAACACAGCTCACATCCCTTCTGTCTTCCTTCCTGCTTAATTCCACGAGCTCAGCTCCTCTCCTTCTCCTCCCCAGCACCACACAGAAGCACAGGCTCACCCAAACTCCATGGAGTCAATTCCCTCTTGGACATCCACAAAGCCTTTCCCCAGCAGCCACAGGCTTGTTCCTCCAGGCACATTGCTGTGCTTCAGTTCAACTATTCTGATCCCCACACAAGCTCTCATGGCATGAACCAGATGCAATTATCTCAATTTGATTATTACAACACCAATTAGCACCAGCCTCAGGCCAGCAGTTGCATTTTCCCCCCGGAAATCCGCAGGTGGTGGCCTGGGGTTGCAGCTGATTCTAATCTCGATTCTGTGACTCCATCTCTGGGCAGGAGTCACCAGCACCTCCCAGCTGGGTCCCAAGTGCTCTCCAGGCAGCCCCATTCCCTACTCCCACTGGGCCTTGTCCAGCCAGACCTTCAGCCTGGTCACCTGCTCCCAGCTGGACCCTTCCCACCCAAACCATTCTGTGATTCCAAACACTGTCTCCAGAAGCAGCTGGGAGGGACAGGATCCAAACTCCTCCCAACAGCAAAAATCAGCAACCACCACAATTTCCAGTACATGTGGATTTATCCCAGATATAAAACCAGTCACACAGGAGCATCTCTCTGACTCAACCCATGGTGCTGGTGCCACCCTCCATGTCCTTCCGTGACCACACAGATAAGGTGGCATCATGTGGAAGTGCCACAGGAAGTGAGGGTGGGCAGTGACCACAGGATGGCACGAGGAGCAGATAAAAGCAGAGGGCACAGCTGGAGAGATGAGTGCCTGCAGGACTCTGCTGCCCTGAGTGGATCTGCTCTCCTGAGGACAGAGGATGCCCAGCATGGCTTACAGCATGGCAGTCCTGCTGGCCCTGGCAAGTGCCACGGTCACACAGGGCTGCGGTGAGTGTCAGTCCTCCTGCAGTGGCACCGCAGACAGACCGGTGACACTGCAGGGGGACGAGTGGATGCTGCACAGGGCTCCTGGTGACCTGCCCTCAGTGGCAGAGGGGTGCAATCACCACCTGGTCCAGAAGCTGCTGCACCGCATGGAGAAATCCGTCAAGTTTGACGAGGCACCGAACCCCAGCATCCTGCTGGCCATGAACCTGGCTGGAGCCACCCACGGCCATGTCCACAACTGGCTGCTCCAGGAGATAAAGGAGGATGCAGTGGAGAGAGCCCAGACAGGTGGGGAAGGGAGAGGAGAACCCAGAGCAGGGGAGGGGGTGCACCTGATCCCAGCAGACCCCGTACTGCAGGCTCAGCACTGCCAGCTCCCAGGACACCACATCCCATCCCACCACTCTGTCCTCTTGTCCCCACAGACCTGACCTCGGGACAAGTGGCTCTGTACGTCCTCGCCCTCCTCTCCTCCTGCCAGGACCCCCGAAGCGTCCATGCCAGGGGGAAGACCATCAACCTGATCCCCATCCTGAAGCAGAAAATGAATGAGGAGATAAGCAAAAACGGTACACAGGGATGTGAGGGAAGGACTGGGGGGACTGGGGGGTGTCGCCCTCACTGCACCCCATCAGCTCACCCCTCTTTGCCTTGCAGTGATCACCTGGTACACAGAGAACCTGGACATCCTGGCCCTGTGCCTGGTGAAGGAATATGACTACAAAGATGCAGTCAAGGCTGTGGCCAAGGAGTTGCTGAACCCTAAGAGCTCCCTCAAAGTGGGTAAGGGAATTCTCCAGCCCCGCTGTGCCCCCTTCACTCCCAGAGGTGTCTCTGGGGCGCTGACAGTGACGCTGGCATCCCACAGACACGCAGGCCATGGCGGTACTGGCACTGGTGTGCGCCTACAAGCACACAGACAAGCAGCACCTGATCCATGATGCACTGAAGGCGGTGACCAACGATTTTCTGGATGAGCAAGAAAAGCACAATGGGATGATTGGGAATATCTACAGCATGGGCCTGGCCCTGCAGGTATGGACAGGGGCTCTGGGGTCACAGTTCCGCTCCCAGGCTGCTTGTGCCACATTCCACCTCTTCCACAGGCTCTGGAGACCTCGAGTGAGTTTTACGCCCCTCGGAAGTGGGACCGTGCCCAGGCCTTCAGCGTGGTCTGCAACTATGACTACCAACAGCCCATGGCCATCGCCCAGGTGCTGCCTGACCTGGTGGGCAAGTCGTACCTGAACGCAGGTAGGTGGGGCTGTGCTGCCACCAACGGAATGTCTCCACGCCAACAGCTGCCCCTGTCTCCAGTGCTGGGGAGAACTGCAATTCCAGCCTGGAGCTGACTTCCTGTGGGTGACACTCCTGCCCTGTGCCAGGCGGGGTGTGCCAGCTGCCCACCCTGCCCCTCTCTCCACCCGCAGCTTCCATCACGGTGCAGTTCTCCATCACCAACACGCTGAAGAATTACTTCCACTACTCCACCTCGGTGTGTGTCCCAGATAACTCCACGCTGCTCCAGGTGATGAAGGTGGCAAGGAAGGAGAAACCCGACATCTTTTGGTGAGAGCCAGAGGGTGGGAGAGAAGGGGAGGTGTTTGCATCCCCTCACCCAGCTCTGAGCTCACTCCCTTTGCCAGCAGCTTCAAGACACAGAAGACATCTTTGGGTCCCTTTGTGACCTCCATCCACGGGTTGGCTGGCAATGAAAACGAAAGGACCTACTGGCAGTTCTTCAGCTGCTGGAGTCCCCTCCAGGAAGGTGAGCACCCAGGGGGGTGTGGGGCACAAGGGGCTGTGCTTGGGGATCTCCATGTCCCAGGCTCACACATCCCTCTGCTGCAGGGGTTGGCACCTACAAACCGAAAAACTGGGAGCACATCCAGGCCATATTCAGCACCTACTGATGCCACCAAGACACCCTGGACCCCTCCATGGAGCAATAAAGTGATATTTCAGCATGTCCCTCTGTGTGTGTGTGTGTCTCTGGGAGATAACACAGCTCACACCCCTTCTGTCTTCCTTCCTGCTTAATTCCATGAGCTCAGCTCCTCTCCTTCTCCTCCCCAGCACCACACAGAAGCACAGCCTCACCCAAACTCCATGGAGTCAATTCCCTCTTGGACATCCACAAAGCCTTTCCCCAGCAGCCACAGGCTTGTTCCTCCAGGCACATTGCTGTGCTTCACTTCAGCCTATTCTGATCCCCACACAAGCTCTCATGGCATGAACCAGATGCAATTATCTCCACTTGATTATTACAACACCAATTAGCACCAGCCTCAGGCCAGCAGTTGCATTTCCCCCCCGGAAATCCGCAGGTGGTGGCCTGGTGTTGCAGCTGATTCTAATCTCGATTCTGTGACTCCATCTCTGGGCAGGAGTCACCAGCACCTCCCAGCTGGGTCCCAAGTGCTCTCCAGGCAGCCCCATTCCCTACTCCCACTGGGCCTTGTCCAGCCAGACCTTCAGCCTGGTCACCTGCTCCCAGCTGGACCCTTCCCACCCAAACCATTCTGTGATTCCAAACACTGTCTCCAGAAGGAGCTGGGAGGGACGGGATCCAAATTCTTCCCAACAGCCCAAGAACCAGCAACCACCACCTTCCACTATCTCCAGTACACTTGGCTTTATCCCAGACATCAAACCAGTCAGACTCAACCCATGGTGCTGGTGCCACCCTCCATGTCCTTCTGTGACCACACAGATAAGCTGGCACCCTGTGGCAGTGCCACAGCTGGTGTAGGATATCAAGTGTTCCACTGGAGATGACATTCCTGCCCTGTGCCGCACGGGATGTCCTGGGTACCCAGCCTGCCCCTCTTCCCCCTACTAAGTCCCATCTTGATGAAGTTCTCCATCACCAACACGCTTGACAGAAAACACTTACACTGCTCCACCTCAGTGCTTTGGTGGTTTGCTTTTAGTAGGATTCACAGGGATCATTTTCTTTGCAGTGTGTGGCACAGCCCTGGCCTTGGATTGAGGATGGGAATGCTGCGGATAACACAGACATGTTTTGTGGTTACTGAGCTTTTCCTCCTGCAGCACTCTGCAGTGTCCCATGGGACAATCCATGTCCCCAGCTCTGTCAGCCGGGAGGTGAGACCATCATCCTCCTCCTCATCACTGTGTCCTACTTGCCTGAGAATCTTTCCATGTGTTCTGCTCCAGAGGGCCACCATTGCCCACATGGAGCCCTTGGAAGCACTGGGGTGCCCTGGGGCCGTGAGCGCTGGGGCGAGGTGTGGCTGTGATGTCACACAGGTGTCCCCCCCGCAGCACTGTGACATCAGCACGGTGTCTCCACTGGACACGTGCCACCACCCCTGGCTCCCAGTGCGGCCACGATGGGACACGGATGAAGCCATGAGTTTCCTGCTCCCCTCGCTCGTCCTGCTGGTGGCCAGTACGGCCGTCCTGCTGGCCGCCCGCATTTGGAAGGCGCGGAAGCGCCTCGGGAGCCGGGTCGGGGCGTCGCGGTGCTGCCGAGCGGCCCCGGGGGCTCCCGGTGCCCCCCGGGCTGAGGAGCCCCCTCCGCACGGCCCGGCTGCTCCGCAGAGCCCCCTGTACATCCCCTGCGGCTGCGGCCCCTGCTGCACCCCCTGCGCGACAGCGGCGCGGGAGCTGCAGGACCTGGTGACGCCGCTGTGGCCCGAGGTGTCCTTCCCGCGGGACGCAGAGATGTGGCAGCTGTCGTGGGAGGACCTGGAGCAGCTGCTGGAGCAAGGCCGCCTGCCCTGCTGCGCCTCCTGCGGCTCCTGCAGCTCCTCCAGCTCCTCTGAGAGTCCCCAGCCCTCCAGGAGCCCAACAAGAGCCCAGATCTGCAGGAAAACATCTGCTGCTGGAAAAGGCTCAGTCCTCCGCAGAACCCGACGCTGGCTGAGATCCTCCTCTGTTCCAAGAATGTCCATCCCTTGGAAAGGCTCCATTTCCATGCACACCCTCTGTGACCTGGGTTGTGCTCCAACTGGAACCTGGCCTGTTCCTGCCAAGCAGCAAGTGGAAGTGTCCTGGAGCCGCCGGTGCCCCATCCATGGCTCCCAGGATCCTGTGGCGGAGCCATCGGGGCAGACACTCCGCACGCTGCTGGACAAGAGGCTCCGGCAGCAAAGGCAGCTCTTCCCGTGTCAGGAACAGGACCTCCACAGGTCCCTGGAGCTGGATGTGGAGGACGAGGCCAAGGAAGATCTCCCCACCTGGGACATTTATAGCAAAGGTCTTCATCCCTGCCAGAGCCTCCATGAGATCTGCTGGACTCCAGATGGAGGAGCCCACATGGACAGGTCTCCCCGCTGCCTCGGAGCCGTGGCTATCCACAGAACTCACCAGATACCGACAGCCAGGAAAAGCCTGGAAATACAAGTGGGAGCCCGAGCCATTCCAGCAAAGCATTCCCAGCAGCAAGTGTCCCTGAGCCGCCGGTGCCCGATGCACGGCTCCCAGGGTGCAGCAGTGCCCCAGGAGAGAACCCTGCGGGCAGTGCTGCACAGGAGGCTCCAGCGGGAATGGAAGCGCAAGGGAGTTCTCAGGAGATGGCTGTCACGGATCCAGGATGCAGCTCGTGGTCGCAGCTGGCAAACTCTGTAGCTTCTTCCTGCTGGATAAACTCAGGGTTTCCCAAAAAGCTGTCTGGGAGTTCCCACTGCTCTGCTTTCCACTGGGACAGGGCTCCTTTCTTCCCAGGAGCTGGCACATATTGGGCTTGGAATGAGGGTGGGAATGCTGTGGGTAACACATGGGGCATGGTCCAGCCAGCTGGAAAACTGGGATGAAGAAGTTGAAAATTCATTTAATTAGAACTAAGAGGTGGAAAAGGGGGAAAGGTGGAAAATATTCCAGTCTTCCCACGGGGAGACTGCCCACACCTGAGACCCCAAATCCCCCGTGCCCTCTCTGACTGGCTGTGCTGGGTCCCTAGCTTCCCACAGCACTGAGTGGAACTGGAATTCATTAATAATAATGTCAGTGTCAGAAGCAGTGGGAATCTTTGTTTGGAATGAGAAATGGAGGAAAAATGGAGTGAAATACCACAAAACACCAGGTAGGGAGAGGGTGGTGGAAAAGCAGCTTTTAGAATTGGTAAATTTCCCACACTTATTTCCAGATATTATTATTTTAAAATAATTTTTATCCCTCCACCACAAAACCATTCCCATACTTATGAAGATATCTGGAGATAAAAGAGAAATACTTAATTTAAAAACTCCCAGGAAAAAAACAATTGTAGACTGAAACATGTCAGACAATCCAGAGCAAGGAAACATAAATCCCAATTTTAGCAAGATTAATGCATAATAAATATTAAAGATTAATTTTCCCATGAAACAAGCCAGCTTCTTATTGTCCAAACTGGCAAAGAGCAGACTCACGGATTTTGATGTCTATGAAGCATCCAGAGAGCTCAAACTGGAATTCTTTGTGTTCCAGACTCCGAATGGTTTTTCAGCTGTTACAGAATTCCCTCTAAAACTGGGATTTTCATTTAAAAACATGGCTTAAGCCACTTCTCTGGAGAAAGAGAAACAGTGTCTTTGAGTTCAAATTTTATTCTGAAAACGAAACCCATCCCGTGGCTCTGACAAGCAAAACACTACAGAAAATACAGAATAAAATAAGAAATAAAAGGTTTTAATTCCCATCCGGGGACCTCTAAGTGTGTACAACACGGAAAAATGCCTCTGGAATTCAGGGACTAAGAGGCTGCAGTTCTAGGCTTATGGATATTTTTATTTTTAAGCATTTCTAAGCAAATTTCAGGCTGGGAGAGCTGCAGTCTGGGCTCAGCTTTCCCTGGATTACCCACTAAAAGAGGGCCAGGACATGGCTGGAATTGAGATCACAACTGGGTTTTGAATAAGAAGAGTGACCATGAAAAGGGAAGGAAAAACCTTAATGAGTTCTCTTTAAAGGGAGAATTTTACCTCATTACTTGAAGCCTCCTTCCCAATTCCAGCTTGCCTTCCACTCCTATCACTCAAGCAAGTTTCTGCTTGCATCTACCTTTTCTGGGATGGATGGGATCAGGCTGAAATCTAACTTCTCCTGGGTCTGCTGTGGAGCTGTTCAGCTTTGGAATTCTGAAATTTGGGAGTGTTTGTGCCCAGAAGCCGTTCCACTCTGCCGGCCTCACCCATCCCTTCCCAGCACTAACAAGCAGCACTGACACACAACTGCCATTAGTCTAAAATTCCTCATTAAGCCCTCCAAAAACCCAATCCCAGAGGTCTGTGGGTGCCCAATGTGGTTATTTTGCCTTTTTAGTCTTTGTGGCCGGGGTGCCGTTGGGCTTGGAGTTGCTCTTGGCTTTCTTCTTGGCCCCTCCCTTGGGCTCCGGCTCCTTGCGCTTGGCCGAGGTGATGGAGCCGGTGACCTTGAAGAAGTCGTCGAGCCGGCCCTGGGTGCTCCCCTGGCGGCTCTTGCTCAGCCTCTTGACGCCGTTGCGGACGCGCTCCTCGTTGAACTGCTTCTCCCCGCACATGAACTGCACCAGCTGCTCCTCGTCCGGCTCGCTCCACTTCAGCTCCACGGCCTCGGGATCGATCACGTCGGGCTCCAGGAAGAGCTTCTGGGCCTCCTTGTGCAGCCAGTTCTCGGGCAGGGGGTACTTCTTGGTGTCGAGCTGCTGCACGATCCTCTCGATGGATTTGTGCTCCCGGATGAGCTCCACGGCGCGCTTCGGCCCGATGCCGCGGATGCTGCCGCAGTAGTCGCAGCCCAGCAGGATGCACAGGTCCACAAACTGCTCCCAGGTCAGCTGCAGGTCCTGCAGGATCCGGTTCAGGTGGAACTCCTGGATGGGCAGCTTCTTGGTCTCGCTGGCCGTGAGGTGCCGCATGAGCACGGGGCTGCCGAAGGTGAGGCAATCCATGTCCTCCGTGGCGGCGGCGTACACCTTCCCGGCCTTCACCAGGGCGGCGCAGCTGGCCTCTGCCTCGCCGGGTGCCTCCACGTAGGGGATTCCCATCAGCGTCAGCAGCTTCTTGCACTCCTGCGTGTGCTGCGGGGTCACCTTGACCAGCCTCTTGCTGTACTTCTCGATGTTCTCCTCCTCCCCGGCCTCCTGCGCTTCCTGCAGGTGCTTCTCCGCCTCGGCGCGGCGCTCCGTGCGCTTGGCCAGCTCCCCGGATTTCAGCTGCGGGGGCTTCCCGTCAAACACGTACACGGGCTTGATGCCGTTCTCCACCATGCGGATGGTGCGGTAGAACATTCCCATCAGGTGGCTGGTGGTCTCCCCGTCCTCGTTCTGGAGCACGTCGGCTCCCTGCCGCACGGCGATCAGGAACTGGTAGATGCTCATGGAGGCGTCAATGGCCACTTTCCGGCCAAAGTAGGACTTGATGTCGTTCTCCCGGATGGCCCCGGGAGCCACGTCGGCAATAAGCTTGGCCAAGCCATGGATTCCCATCCTGGGGAAGGGAAAAGGGGGATGTTGAGAGCAGGCTCTGCGTGAGGAATGTTGGGCCACCCAAGGAGGGGGAAGCAAAGAGGGCACTGCTTCCCCTGCAAACCATCACTCCAAGTGCTGTGGCCTCTACTGGCAGCCCTTATCCCTCACCACTCCCTCTCGGCCCGTCATTACTCCCCTTCCAACCTCTATCCCTCCCATCCCAATCCCCTTCCCCAAAATTCGATTATCTCCACCATTACAACCATCCAGACCCCATCACCTCCCCATTCTTATCTCCTTATTTCCCAGCTCCCTAGGCCTGCCATCAATCCCTCTTCCATCCGCCTCAGATCTTCCCTTTCCCTCAGCCACCATTACCCCCTCAGGGCCCCCGTTCTCCCTCAGCCGCCATTCCCCCTCAGAGCTCCCGTTTCCCCTCACATGCCCATTCTCCCTCAGCCGCCATTCCCCCTCAGAGCTTCCGTTTCCCCTCCGGGCCCCAATTATCCCTCAGCCATTACCCCTCAGAGTCCCCGTTTCCCCTCACATCCCTGTTCCCCCTCAGCCGCCACTCCCCCTCGAGGCCCCGTTTCCCCTCACATCCCTGTTATCCCTCAGCCATTCCCCCTCAGATCCCCGTTCGCACTCAAACGCCATTCTCCCTCAGAGCTCCTGTTTCCCCTCAGATCCCCGTTGCCCCTCAGACACCATTACCCCTCGGAGCTCCCGTTTCCGCTCAGATCCCCGTTATCCCTCAGCCATTCCCCCTCAGAACCCCGTTTCCCCTCAGATCCCCGTTATCCCTCAGCCATTCCCCCTCAGAGCCCCCGTTTCCCCTCAGACCCCTCCGTTATCCCTCAGCCATTCCCCCTCAGAACCCCGTTTCCCCTCAGATCCCCCCGTTATCCCTCAGCCATTCCCCCTCAGAGCTCCCGTTTCCCCTCAGATCCCCCCGTTATCCCTCAGCCATTACCCGGCCGCTCGCGCGCCGCCGCTCCCGCGCTCCGCCGCCGAGCCCGCTGGGAGCCGCCGCGGACCAATAGGGAAGCGGCTCGCGCTCGCCGCGCCTCGTTCCCGCCCTCACTTCCACTTCCGGCGTCAGAGGGGGCCGGACGTGCGGCGGCGGGAGCGGAGCCGACGTGTCGCAGCAGGGACCGGCGACATGGTGAGGGCGGGGATGGGGGAACCGGGGGTTGCCACAGCGGGTCTGGCCCGGTGGCGGCTCGGCCCCGCTGAAAACCGCCGTGTCCCCGCAGGAGCTGGAGGCGATGAGCAGGTACACGAGCCCGGTGAACCCGGCCGTATTCCCGCACCTCACCGTGGTGCTGTTGGCCATCGGCATGTTCTTCACCGCCTGGTTCTTCGTGTATCCCCGCGGCTGAGCGCAAGGTCCCCTTGCTGTGCTCCCAAACCCGGATTATCGCCGTGATTCCCGGGGGCAGGGGAGCGGGTGGGGGTCCCCTCGCCTTGCTGTGCCTCTGTTTTATCACCTTAACCCCCGGCCTGGCAGCTACGAGGTGACATCCACCAAGTACACCCGGGACATCTACAAGGAGCTGCTGATCTCGCTGGTGGCATCGCTCTTCATGGGCTTCGGCGTCCTGTTCCTGCTGCTCTGGGTCGGGATCTACGTCTGACCCCCCCGGGGGCGTGGATGGGGGATTCGGGAAAGCTCTTTTTATATTTCTTTTGTATTTCAAGGAGAAAACGCCTGTAGCAGGTGTGGTCTGCAACAGGCAGTGACCCACAGGTGAATAAAGGTGGCTCTGTGACACACCTGACTGGGGACTGCTGGTTTGTCTATTTTTTTTAATTTTTTTTTTTAATTTTTTTTTTTTTTTTTTTTTACCTGGCTTTTCCAAAGGGCTTGGGTAGAATTAGGGGAAGTGTAAGGCTGGAAAAGCCCTCTAGGATCACCCAGTCCAACCACTCCTCCCGCACTGCCAAGGCCACCACTAACCCCTGTCCCCAAGTGCCACACCCACACAGCATTTAAATCCCTCCAGAGATGGAGACTCCATCCATCTCTGGAACCTGTTCCATGAAGGAATTTTTCCTAATGCCCAACCTAAACCTCTCCTGGTGCAGCTTGAGGCTGTTTCCTCTTGTCCTGTCACTTTCTCTGGGAGAAGAGACCAGTCCTACCTGGCTGCACACTCCTGGCATGGAGTTGAGCAGAGTGGAAAGGTCCCTCCTGAGCCTCCCTTTCTCCACATTGGCACAAGATCTTTGCGATCTTGGGTACTTTGGGACTGGCCAGTGTTATCCCGGGTTTCTGTGCTGTGTATAGTCACAGGTGTTCCACTGCCACCTTGTGTCCTGGCTGTGCAAAATAAACCCTAAATCTGCTTCTAATCCCTCAGCCTTCTTTGCTGTCACATCCCTTCACCCTTTTTTTGGGTGTTCTCATCCCTAACCAGGAGTTTTGTGGTGCTGGTTGTGCCCTTCATTAAGTCCTGAATTAACTGTCTGGCCTAGAAACAAGGAATTGATTTATATGTCCGCAAGAGGCAGGTTGGAATTTTAGACCAGCTTTCAAACCATTCCACTTCCAAATCACAAATCCAAGCCTGATTTCCCATTTGGGAAGGAAGATTGCCTTCTGTGGACTTTTGGATGCTTTTGGATCTGAGTCTGCCCTCTGAAGTGAGTAATGTGATGTCAGAGGCAGGTTTTCTTTTTCCTTCCTTTCTTCCCTTTCCCTTCCTTTTTTCCTCTTCCTCCTTTCTTTGTCCTTCTGCTTTTTCCTTTTCCCTTTGTCCATTTAACCTTTGTTTTCCCTCTTTATTTTCTTCATTTTTCTCCTACTTCCTTCATTTTCCCTTCCTAATTTCTTTCCCTTTCTTCCTTTCTTTTTCCTCCTTCCTTTTCCTTTTTATTCCCATTCCAAAGAACCTTGACTGGCATGTCCAGAAACTTCCACTGATTAAAAACTTGGAATTTTCTCCATCCCGTGGGCAGTTTTACAGCCATTCACCTGAGTTATTCCATCAGAAAGGGAGGAAAACACCAGGAGCCATCCTTGGATACAAAGCAGTATTTATATATTTTATTCATATGGGCACATTTACCTCCAGCATAAAACAAAGTCTAAATAAGCAAAACAAAACAAACAAACAAACAAATATCCGGGGAATCCGGAAACTCAGCCCTCAAATTCAGCAAAATATAAATATAAACCAGGAAGAAAAGAGGGAAACCACGCTTGTTCCCCACAAATAAAAACCAGGAATCAATAATAACCTGCTACAAATGCAACTCTACAAACTGGCTGGCAAAATACAGTGATTAAAGCTGTGGCAGCAACATTAAAACCAACAAAATTAGTGCTTTTACGTGGTGTTTTTTTCCTTAATTCTTCCAGTGGTGCCATAGTCTCTATTTACAGGCTTTAAGCTCCAACAGTAGGACAGAAGAGTTGGGAATTTGCTTTTGAAACAACTCCCAAACAGCCTCGTTCTCCACCCTCTTGTCTTCCTTCCCGCCAGGAATGTCTCTTTGCCGCTGGATGGGGAGGGATTTCCCCAGGCTGGAGAGGAAAGGCCTGATTGTGAACTCTCTTGGTACTGATTGGGGACAGGGGAGGGGCAGAGATGCTTTTTGGAGGGGAAATCCATGCAGACAGCTGTTTCCACGGGCCTGGAAGCAATTCCATGACTCCTTCATTTTACAATTCTGAGCCCCTTTGGAGCTCGTTGCTGCCTCGCAGGGCAGCAGCCGATGGATGATTTTTACCATGGAATCCTGGAATGGTTCGGGTGGGAAGGGACCTTAAAGCCCATTCAGTCCCACTCCCTGCCATGGGCAGGGACACCTTCCACTGGTCCAGGCAGCTCCAAACCCATCCAACCTGTCCTGGAACACTTCCAGGGATGGAACATCCAAAACTTCTCTGGGCAACCTGTGCCACTTTAAGACATAAGGTACTATTGACACTAAAATCTTCATCCTGAATCCCTGTCCTCTCCTGATGCCAGGGATTGCTGCCAGCTCCATGTGAGTAGGGCTGGCTTTGGCACTCCAGGAATTGCCACATCCCAGTTAAACCACCCGGGCACCATGTCTGAGGCAGCATTTGGGAATATATGTGGGAAAACACTGTTCCTTGGGGCTGTTCCACAAGGAAAAAGGCACTAGAGATGTTTCCAGGCACTTGGTTTTTTGGGAATCTCCTCAAATCCCATGGCTGAGCATCCTGGGGACACCTGAGAGATCCCAACTCCTCCTGGGCCACCACTGATTGATTCCTTCCCTCAGGAGTGGGGTGGAATGTACTGGAGTGTCTTGGCTGAGGGGGGTGGTGATTGCAGGCTCTGGCCCCCCCCCCAACATTCCCTGTTTCCTCTTCCAGGAGCTTTTATCCCAGCTCAGCATCACTCACCTGAGGAAGGACGTGCCAGCCTGGGCCACTGATTGCCAAGGGAACAACAAACCTGCCAAGGAAGTCACTTCCCAGTTTAAAACCAGGAAAAATCGCTCAGGGCAGGTGGAGGGAAAAGCACTCAGCTACATCCAGGTGTTTCCTCCCCAATTTTAGGGAAAAACAGAGAATCCTGCTGAACATGGAGCCCCCCTGCTTGTGCATAGCTATTCCCAGGGCTTGGGGTGTCCTGTTGTCCCACTGAGTGTCCCAAAACTGGTTTTCCAACTGCTTGGGTGCTCGGAATGCCCTGCTCACCCACTATTCCCTGCTTCCCAGGACTCAGTGGATTTTAGTAACTATAATTCAGTGTTTCCAGGCCTTGAAACCTCCCTACAAACAGTTCTTGGGGGCAGATGCCAAATCCAAGTGACATCACCAGGAATTTCAGGGCTGCTTCACTGGGATAAGCTCAGGAGGGGGATGATGTGAGACAAAACCAGATGTGCCCAGGAACCACCACTTTACCTGGATAAAACCCATCCTTGTTTTTCCAGAGCAGCTTTAGAGTGTCCCTTGGATCAGCATGTGGCATTCCCCCCTCACTTGTTTCCTCAGGGAAATCCATCTTGGAATACCCTGGAGGTGGCTGAGCCTCCAGGTATACAGACAACTCCTCTGTAGCATGAGGAGCAGGATGGGGAGAGGGAAGCACAGGGAGCCACTTGGCTTTCCCACAGGACACACCTAGCTCAATGGGGCCAGAAGGAAATTCCTGGTTTTTTTTACAGCTTAAACCCCACAAGAATTCAGTAGTTTAGCAATTTAAGGACTTGTAACAGTAAAATATCCCAAATCCCCCAGTACAGCTCTGTGAGGGCAGGGACAGGCTGCAGCTGCTGCCATCCCAACTTTTGGGAGAACACCACCCCTCTCCTGAGGCAGAGATCCTGCCTGGACACGGATCCTGGCGCTCCCAGGGACTTGGCCTTGCTCTGCAGGGCACTCCAGGCTTTGCCACTGCTGCACATCTGGGCAGAGGTTGGCACTGGCTCCAGAGCCGACCAGGCAGCTCCGCACACGCCGCTTCCAAGCGGACAAAAACGGATCCTACCACACTAAATGTGGGTAAGTCCTGGTCATTTGTCACCCCATCCTGGGGACAAGTGTCCCCAGATGTGGCATGGCCTCAGCAGCAGCTTGAGTGGGGGTTTTATCCATCCAGACCTGGATATCCCACATGGATATGGGATTTAAGAGCACAAAGAAGAGGGGGGATGACGTTGAAGCTGCTCCTTCTCCGGTTGTTCCTAGAGGAACGTGTCCATTGGCAGGTCCAGGAGTCTCTGGGAAGTCCGTGGGAAGTGGCCCTGGGCCAAGCAGAAGGAACAGCAACTCCAGTGTAGAACTTCCAGTAGGTCCAGGCACAGCCATCCTTTCCAGGCCAAACTCCAGCGTTTGGCCCTTGGAAAGGGCTCCAGTGTTGAAGCAATTCCAGTGTTGTGAAGAACTGATGTGGGACATCTGGGAGCACCGGGTGGGGCTCCTGTCCATGGAAGGAGCACCCCTCTGAGATGTGGCAGAGCTGTCCACGCTCAGTCCGGTGTGATGCTTCCAATTCCAGTGTTGGAAGGGGAGGGGGAAGCAATGGAGGACGCAAACATCCCCCTAAGGGAAGGACAGGGGTGTGGGATACTGGGAATCGGTGCGAGGTCCCCCCAGGAGCCACCACAGGGCTGGTGGTGGCTTTCAGGTCCTGTGTGTCCTGAGCTTCAGTGTCTCCAGCCATCACCATTCCAGCTCCGGAGCTGCCGCAGGACACGGGGATGAGGCGGGGCTGGGGGCCAGCGGAGCAGGGAATTCGGGAGGCTCCCAGTGGCACCAGTTCCCCTCCTGTCTCCGAGCAGAGGGCACTGGTGCTGCCGGGACTCACTCACAGAGCCAGTAGAACTGGAAGTAATAGTCAGTGAAGAGGTGCCCCAGCTGCTCCAGGGAAGTGCTGCAGTCGGCTCGGCCCTAGGAATGGGAAAAGCAACTTAGAGACAGAGGGGTGCCACTCCAAGGGTGGAATTCTGCCTGGATTATGGGCTGGGGCAGGGACAGATCATCCTCCTAACCACCCACAGGACTGTGGGAAGCTCTTGCATTTCCCACATTCCATAAATCCCCCATTTCTCTCCTTCCACGTGGCCCTGGACAAGCTGCGGGTACTCACCGGCTGCGCCACTCGGAAGTGGTAGGAAAACTCTCGGAAGGACAGCATCACCAGGGGCCAGCGGTGCGAGGTGTCCTGGGGAGGCAAGGGGGACAGCTGGTCAGGGATCAGCTTGGGGGATGGCCTCCAGGCTGGATCTGGGAGGAAATCCACAGCCTCCTGCTGTCAAGCGACCCCATGGATGTTTCCTGGAGGACAGCTGGGATGAGGAAGAGCTCTGGGGGCTGGAGGGGCTCAGCCTGGAGGAAAGGAGGCTCCAGATGGACCTTCTGGCTCTACTGGAAATAGGGATGGTCCAGATGGACCTACTGGAAGTTCTGCATAACTCCCTGACAGGAGAGGAGCAGCCAGGTGGGATCGGGCTCTGCTCCCAGGGAACAAAGGACAGGATGAGAGGAAATGGCCTCAAGCTGTGCCAGGAGAGGTTTAAGTTGGGTATTAGGGAAAATTCTTTCATGGGAAGGGCTGCCTTGTTCCCTGTGGGAATAAGTTGAGGGGTGGAAGGGGAGCAGCAGTAGAGTCCCAACTCCTGGAGGTATTTAAAAGCTGCATGGATGTGGCACCTGGGGACATGGTGGCCTTGGCAGTGCTGTGGGAATGGTTGGACTTTTCCAAGCTCAACGATTCCATGTGTATTTAGTGAGCTGTCCCCTTCTCCCTACCTGTGCATCTGTGGAGTCAGTGGAGCTGTTCCTGCTCACAGCATCCTGGCAGGGATCACTGGAGACAAGGTCACAAAGGGAGATGGACACAGTGGAGGAGGAGCTGGGAAGAGAGGACACCATGAGAGCCCGGAAGGGGGAACAAGTGTTCCTTTCCCATGGAGACACCGTGGCCACATCAGCCACTCCAGGGGCTCCCAAAGGACATGATCCATGGGCACTCACTTCATCTCCAGGGTCAGGTTGGTGTTCACGGCCGTCTGCTGGCTCACAGGGATGCGGTAGCTGAAATTCCCACTCCTGGGAACACAGAAAGAACATTAGATGTCACCAGGCTGTGGGAAAGGCAGGACAGGACTCAAAATCCCTGCCAGGCTGAGAACTCAGAGGGAAGAACTTCCCAATGTCCCAAGGCCGAGCCCACCACCAAACACAACCCCCGAGGGAAAGCTGGGAGCACCAGCTCCTCTTCCCATGGAGCAGCAAGAAGTGATGGCAGGAAACACCCAAGAAAATCTTGGAAAAACTCCCAGATTTTCCTATTTTCTAAATAGGAATAAATTTCCTAAAGTGCCACCAAGGTGCCACCAGCCAGCCCTTCTGGCTCACCTGCAGGCATCGGCAGCAGCGCAGTACTGGGAATGGATGGCCAGGTTGATCTCCAGGATTCGGATGGACTGCAGCACCGGGCTCAGCCCTACCAGGGAAAGAACAGCGTGTTTAGGAACAGCAAAGGGTGGAAAATCCCAAGGCTGGAAGGGAAAGAAGGTGGGATCCACGTACCATCCGTGCCGGGCTGCTCCATGCGGGGCCGCTCGCTCACCGGCTGCCGGAGGCTGCGCTGCTGCCGGGAGCTGCTGCGGGAGAGCGAGAGGTTGGAGATGTACTTGGATTTGCCCTGGATGTGGGAGAAGGGGGAGGAGGGGCTGGCATTGGGGCTGCCGAAGCTCTGAGACCTGTCAGGAGTCTTTGGCCACTTGGTGTAGGAGGTGGATTTCCCGGTGATGCCCCTGGATTTGGCTTTGATATTTGTCACCGGCAGGAGGGAGGGCTGGCTTTGGTCTGTGGAAAAACGGGAGAGAAGGCTGTGCTGAGAGGCAGAGAAAGGCTGGGAGCACTGGGATCACCCTGTCCCCATGTCACCTCCTGATGCACCCCAAGTTGCCCAGAGAGGCTGTGGCTGTCCCTGGATCCCTGGAAGTGTTCCAGGCCAGGCTGGACAGGACTTGGAGCTACCTGGGATAGTGGGAGGTTCCCTGCCCATGGCAGGGGTGGAACCAGATGGGCTTTAAGGTCCCTTTGGACCCAAAGCATTCCAGGAGTCCGTGCTTCCATTCCCTTTGTGCCTGATGGAGCTGATGATGGAGTGAGGAAGGAATGAGGTCAGCAGGCAGGGCTGCTCAGGTGAGCTGTGCCTGGTGTAGCTTCCCATGACTTTTTGCAGGCAACATGGGAAGCTCCAAATCCTTTTCAGCTCCCACACACCCCTGGGAACAGGATCCAAACTGCACCACATGGGCAGAGAAGGATATAAAGTACTCATCCAAGGATAAGGATAGAAAGAGTATCAGCTACTAGAGAGCTTCCAAAGGAGTGGAATGAAGATGATGAAGGATGTGGAGGGGAAAGGGAGTTGGAATTGTTCATCCTGGAGGAGACTGAGGAGACCTTCTCAAAAGGAACACAAGGAGGACACGAGCTGACACAAACCTTGGAGATGTCCCAGCATTTCTGGGAACGTGGGCTGGCCCTCACTTGTCCGGTTGGTGGCATGGGCAGGGCTGGTCTCCGAGGGGACAGTGGAGGAGATGGCAGTGGGAGCAATGGAGCAGCACGTGGAAAAACAGGGAGGGCTGAAACAGGCCAGCACACCGCGACCAGGAACGCCAAGGGCTACTCCATGTGTCTCATCCAGGGCTGCAGGGACACAGGGAATAAATAAGTCAAGGGACGGAACAGGAGCAGCACCTGGTGTCCTGCAGCCCTTCCATGAAACCAGAGCCATCCCAATCCATCACCCACCGTGCTCGGGGGGGATCCTGCTGCTGGCCCCATTGGATGTGGCCGTGGATCGCACGATCTGTGTCTTGTCAATGTTCTGGCTTGACCTGGAATGCAGGAAAAGATGCTGGAAACCTCCTGGGTGTGGACAATGGGGTCACTTGTAGGTGAGGAGAACAGTAGCTGCAGCAGGAGGATGGGAAGAGGGACATGGAGTAAGTGGAGATGTGGAGAAGAACAGAGTGACCTGGGAAAGGCAGGAGAAAGGCACACGAGCCATGAAAACAGCAAGGAGAGCTCAGAAATTCCACAGGGAATGGTGTGGCTGTTCTATGTCTGGCAGGGAAAAGTCCCAGCTGATTCAGAGGACACCAGCAACCCTCCTGGAACATGGTGTACATCGTGGATTTGACTCCCATCAGGAATCTCCTGGGTGGATTTAGATGCTTGGGAATCAGCAGCTTCAAGCTCTCACCACTCCCTAAGGAATGTGCCCTTATCCCTTGAAGACAGACTGTTCCTCACCTTGTTCCTCAGAAACACACACAATCCCCCCATGCCCAAATTCATCCCATGGAATTCCAGGTGTTTCACTGCAGCTAGCCAAGACCTGAGCTGAGGACACCACAGGCATCTCCCGAGAGTTAGGGAGATGGGAAAAGGAGGGAATCTTTCTTCCAGGTCTGCAGAACAAGGAGCACTTCTGGACACCTGTGTCCATGTCTTACCTGTCCCTGAGCATGGCTCCAGGTTTCTGTGGGATTAACAGAGCTTCACTCATTTAGAGGAATTAAAAAAACACTTTGTCATCTCTGAGATTTGTCTAAGTAGAGGGATTTTTTTCTGGGTTGAAGGAGACTCAATGCCAGTCTTCCAAAGGGAATGTGGCACAAGCCTCTGGAGCTTCACCTTCATCCCAGACTAAATCTAACCCTTACCCCTGAAGTTCTTCCACTGCCTCACCCCTTTTCCTTACACAGCTTTATCTTGCCCCTGCTCTCCCTGCAGGATGCAATTTCTTTATTTAACCTTTAATTAATTGATTTTTCCATCTCCTACTCTTAATTTCCCTTCCCTGACAAGACCCATAACCTTTCCTCCTGCAATCCCACTGGAAGTCTCACATCCCTTTCTCTGTTTCCAGTTTCTTGGCCTTTGGTGATGCAGGAAAAAAAAAAGTAGGAATTAAGAGAAGGGACGAAGGAATTAAATAATGAAATAATGAAACAGTCACATACCGTGGACACAGAGCGACCGGAATTCCGGGACCCCCGTGCCGAAAGAGGGCCAGGAGACAGGCAGTGGGTACAGCAAAGGAGCTACAGGACAGTGAGGGAGACAAGGAGAACAGGAAAGTGGGAAGATGACCAGGAGGACAGGGAATTAAAGAGGATATGGAAGATAATGGGAAGGAAAAGACAAAAAATGGGGAAATCAAGGACGAAGTGGAAGGAAAATGGGTTGGATGAGAGATGTGAGGAGGAGAGGAGGGAGAAAAATAGGAGAGGGAAAAGAGAGGGAGAAAAAGAGACTCATTATCAGGTTACACGAGCTCCCAAAGCTGATCCAGCCCTGCTGCACCAGTGGGATGAGGCTGTTTTAGTTCAGCTGGCGGCATCCAAGGAACATTCAGCACTGCCTAGAAAGAGATTCCCTTTTCCTTCTCTATTCCTCACTTCTTGCTCCAGATAATTCAACCACCATCAGACTGGGATGTGCGGCTGTGCTTGGCAGGGTGTGCAGCTCTGAACTGTGCTCAGCAATCCCAGTTTCTGTGCTCCAGCCTCTCCCAGGTGTCCTCATCCCTCCCAGCGATTCCCAAAATACCCACCCATCGATGTCCACGAGATCCTCCTCGCTGCGCAGGCTCAGCACGTAGAGCGTGGACATGGACACCACGCTGCAAAAGAGACAAGGGCAGGGTGAGGAGGAGCAGGGAGCAAGGACAGGGCATGGGATCGATCCGCTTCCATGGGATTCCAGCCCAGGAGAGATGGATGCCCCATCCCTGGAAGTTTTCACAGCCAGGCTGGAGCAACCTGGGATAGTGGAAGCTCCCAGCTCATGGCAGGGAGCTGGAACCAGATAAACTTCAAGGTCTCTTCTGACACAAAGTATTCCAGGATTCTCTGGAGGAAGCCATACACCCACAGCCCCTCACTGCACACCCCATGGATGGCACAGTCCCAATGGATGAGCTGGATGCAGCAGCCCAGGAGGGGGATCTCACCTGAATGCCATGATGATGACCAGGGCAATGATGGTGCCCTGAAGGAAGCGCTGGCTGATGCAGGCCTGCTCCGGGACAACTGACGGAGACTGCGATGGAAAAAATCCTGGATCAGCTCATTCAGGGTCTCCTGGATCAGCTCAGCTCCCTCATTGCTCTGGTCCTTGCACAGATCTCCCCCAGCCCTCCTGAGCTTGCTTCCTGCCTCCCTGAAAATCCTCTCAACTCCCCAAGTTTAGAAGTCATTTAATGTCTCCATTAGGAGATAGAAAGAAAGATCATGGGAGAACTGTGGTTGGAAAAGCCCTCTAGGATCGTGGAGTCCAGCCCTTCCCCCAGCATGGTCAAGGCCACCACTAATCCATGTCCCCAAGTGCCACATTCACACGGTTTTTAAATCCCACCAGCAATGGGGACTCCACCACTGGAGCCCACTCCAGTGCCTGACAGTCCTTTCCATGAAGAAATTTTCCCTAATATCCAGCCTAGCCCTCCCCTGGCACAACGTGGGGCTGTTTCCTCTTGGATAAGGCAGGGAGCAAAGCCCAATCTCCTGGCTCCAACCTCCTTCCAGGGATTTGTGGACATGAGGTTCCCCCTGATCCTCCTTTTCTCCAGGCTGAGCCTTCTCTGCTCCCAGCACTGCTCCTTTGGGATCCATCCCTTACCTTGCTGGCGACTTTGTGGGGTCTCTTTTTGTGGGGCATGCTTCCTGCCCGGCTGAACTGGCTCCCAGTTTGGCTGCAAGGAGAGAGGAGGAATGGAGCTGAGCTGGGCAGGGATAGCTTTCCAAACCATTACCAGGAAAAAATGGCATTTTCTGGGAGGGAAAAGACGTTTTTGTGGTGACAGTCACAAACCCTTTTGGTGCTTTGCCCCAAAACCGGCATAAGCAGGGTCAGGAAGGAAATTTTGGAAGCATGGGAAACTCTTTGCCATGAGAAAGCCACTGACTTTAGGGAAACATGGAGACTATTTCATCCTAGGTGTTGTTGGGCTGGTCCTGTGGGAATTCCAAACCTCCACAAGCTCAGCTCTTTAAATCCACTCCAGGCCAAGCAACACCAGCCAACATCCCAGTCCTTCCTCATCTCCCTGTTCCCAGTCTGAGCTGCCCCTTAGAACTTCCTGGGATGAAAGGGAACATTCCCTGTGGCTCCATGGGTACCTGAAGGCTCCAGAGCTCACAGTTGACTTCATGCTGTCCAGCCTCTTGAGCTTGGCCAGCTTGTGGCTCCACCTTTCCAGCTCATCGATCCGTGTCTCCAGGTTATCGGTGAGCTTGCACAGCTCCTTCACGGCTCCCACGTTCTCCATGAAGATCCGCTCCTGCCAGGGAATCAGGCCAGCAGGCTGAGGCACACCTGGACCTGGACGATCCATGCCCTCCATGTGTGCCGTGGGAGACTGTCCCCTCGATTCCCAGAGCAGCAACCAGGCTGCCACAGGTTGGGAAAGGTCAGGAAACCAGGTGCTCCAGGTTATCCTGACATAAGCACCTTATCTTATCTAGGAAGGGGAGATTAGGACTGGGAGCCTCCCAGCAGGAAGCTGCCAACAAGGAGCCCTTCCCCAGGGAGATGCTGCCAAATTTCACCAGCATCAGGCTGGTTCCTCCCTGCCAGTGTCCGATACCCACCCAGGGCTGCTCCCGACTTCTGGAAGATCAGCCAGGTCTGAAACTCATCTGGGAGCATTTCCCAGGCATCCCACCTTCCCTCTCCCATATCCAGCTCCACCATTCCCTCGAGCCAGCTTCTCCAGCCTCCTGGCTGCCACCAACCTTGTTCACCACCAGGAAGTTCTCCAGGGTTTTCCCATTGGAAAAGACCAGGTCCCCAGTGTCCTTCACAGCTTCGGGCAGAATCTCCTTCACCTCCTGAGCGATGACACCTGTGTGGAGATGGAACAGTGGGGTGGGATGGGATCACCCTGCATCCCCTGGATTCTCATTCCAAGCTGTGCACAGCTCCTTGGAGACCCTCAAGGGCAGAGGATGGTCAGACAAGGCTGCTGCCCAAATTCTATGGATAGGGATCATCATCCCATCATAGTGTACTTGGAGAAACCTTCTCCCTGTGGGAAGTGCCACTTTCTCTCCCACTCACCAAAGAGGGAATTTCATTAGATTCCTTAATTTGGGAGGTTAGAGGGCGCCTCTTGCCCACCCCACACCTGGGAGGCTGCCCTGGTACAGAACTGGGTCCAGCCCCTGGGAAAGGCAGGGAATTCCTGTGGGACATTCCTGTGTCAGAGGCGTATTCCCATGGGACATTCCCGTCTCACAGATGTATTCCCATGGGATGTACCTGTCTCAGAGGTGCTGTCAATGCCCACCGTGGCTGCAAACTCAGGTTTGTAGTTGTAGTGCACCAGCCTCATCCTGGAGATCCGCTTCAGCTGCTCTGTGGTGTCCACCTGGGACAAAACAGGCACATGGAATTCCCAGTGGGATATTGCTTCTCAAATCCCCACCACTCTGCATCCAAGCAGGACAACCCACTATGGCCCATGGGAA
The DNA here is from genome assembly GCF_035770615.1 of Melospiza melodia melodia. NCBI lineage: Eukaryota > Metazoa > Chordata > Aves > Passeriformes > Passerellidae > Melospiza > Melospiza melodia. Next base: position 55,493,484 of record NC_086199.1, on the reverse strand, counting down.
TTCCTTTGGTAGATAGCCCTGAACCCTGCCCTGAGCAGCCATAAGGACAAACACTGGAGTTAATGTCCAAGACAGGACAAGATCCTTGGATAGGGAAATCTGAGTCTCCTTGCAGAACCAGACACAGGGAAGAGAAGTTCCCAAAAACAGGTGACTGGGTTATATCCAGCTTTTCTGGACAGGCAAATCCAGCTGAGAGGAATTCAGAGCAGAGCCAAGCCTCTCACCCAGGCTCTGGCAAGGCCCAGTGTGGTACCTGCCACACTGACCTTTTTTCCACTCATTTTCCACCTTTTTCCCACTGTTTGCTACTTCTGGTTAACACTGGAAGAGTCAATATTCTCTAAGACACTGGACTGGCTGTGCTTGCGACAGAAAAATTCCTAAGGCACTTCCCATCTGCTCTGCAGTCATAGGATCATGGAATACCCTGAGGTGGGAGGGACGTGAAAGAATCACTGGAGTTCTTCAGCCTCCTGGTGACCCCAAGCCCACCCTGCCTCCCAGGTTCCCACCTCCTGGATGTCCTCCTTCACTCGGACATCTGAAGGGTGCATCAGGGACCCCATGACCTTCACGTTGCCGTGGACCACCAGGGCCTCATCCGGGCGGTCCGTGTTGATCCCCACGCGGCCGTGGTGGAACACGGTGTCCGGGAGCTGCGCCCGCTGCCACAGCACGTCACTGTCACTCTCAAACTGCCCCGGGTTGGAGGCCTGCGGAGACATGGGACAACAGGGACTGACTGAAAAGCTGGGAGGGGAACGCTGGGAAGCAGAGACGGGGAAGGTTGGCCCTTCCTTCTCCTTCTCTTCTCCTTCTCCTCCTCCTCTCCCTAAAGGAAAATCCTTCTTCCTTCAGCTGTTATCCCAGCTATCAGTGTTCCAGCCACTCAGAAGAGCAGGAAACCAAGTGACATGGATGATACTTCCGGGTCCCAAACTCAGAGTGTTCCAGGCTGCCTGCAATTCCTTGAAATTCTGCGCTGGGCATCTTGGAAGCTGCCTAATCCATCGTGGACTTTTTGTCTGAGGTCCCCATTTGGGTTTTACTACCTGCTTTCATGTCTTGGAGCTGAGTGCTCCAGCAAAACCCTGGGAGAGCCTGGGAATGGTGCCTTTCTTTTCCTGCTCCCCTGCCTTAGGATATGAAAAAGTGATGTTCTGGGAGAGTGCCCAATTTTCCTGTATCTTCTTGTTCCTGCTGCAGAGTTCCAACAACTCTCTTCCCTCATTCCCAACAATTCTATTGGACACTGATCCCATTTGGAGAATGAGATTCCTTCCTTATCCTGTAACAGGTTCTTCAACCAGGTATGGAAAGTCTGAAGCCAGAATCCAAGTGTGGACAGGGAAAACCACAAGCAAGGCAGGGAGAGTTTGGAGGAGGTGGGAAAGGTGGGATATCAAGTTTGGAAAAGACCTCTAAGAACATCAAAGCCAACCCAGCACCTCCACCACATTCACCACTAAACCAAGACCCACATCCACACATTTTGTGGATATGGAATCGTGGGAAACAGCCCAGGATGGTGCAGCAAAGGAGTGTGGGAGGAGACAGGGATTTACCCGGACGATGATGCGCTCAGAGATGTGGGCTGCCAGCGTGTAGTTCTGGTTCTGGGCGTGTGCCTGCAGGGCCACCACCAGCATGAAGTACCTGCAGAGGGACACAGCTCAGGGACACATCCTGTGCTGGGAAGAGCCGGATCTCTGTCCCCTCTGGAGCACTGGGCACCACGGAGGGCTCACAGCACCCCCTGTCCTTGTGCTGAGTGTCCCCAACCCCACAATCCAAGCCCTATTCCCACATCCCACACCAGCCACTCTGCCCAGCCCAGGGACAGGCAGATCCACAGGATTCTCAGGATGTTCTGGAGGAGGCCCTCGTGTTCTCCCTCACCTCTGGTCCGGGTTGGGTTTGCCTTTTTTCCTCATGTTGTTGGCCGTGGTCTCGCTGAAGTGCAGCCGCCCCACAGTGACCTTGGTGACCTGCTCTGGGGGGAGGTTCACCCTGGAAGGAAAGGAAAACAAAGCAATGAGTGAGGATGGTGGCTACCTTGGAATGGTGCCTATCTTTTCCCACTCCTCTCCTACATCTTCCTTCCTTAGGTGAGGAGTACACAGTTTTCCTGCACCTGGAGGCCTTGAACCCAACAACACTCCTCCCTCATTCCCAGCTGCACACTGGTCCTATCTTGAGACCTGCCACACATACTCCATGCCCTGAAGAACCAGGTATGGAGAGGCTGGAGCCACAACCTGGAGAGGAGAGCTTTTTTAGGAATGGCCATCTCCTGGCCTGCTCCACAGTCTGTGACGTGGGCACAGAGCAGGGTTGGGAATGCAAAGAGAGGAAAACAGGAGAAAACTGGAGAGTGTGGCACTCACACAGTGGAGTGGGAGACCTCCAACTCCACCATCTCCCCACCTTCTCCTGCTGTTGCTTATTCCCTGGAAGCAGAGGATGCTCATTCCCACAAGGACACACTCACGTGACGGGGTTGAAGGGCCGTTTGCTGCGGTCCGACTGCGACTGCTCGATGTTGATGGACTGGTTCAAGGCCTCGAGCTGGAGAGAAGGATTGGGAATGTGGTACAGAGCACAGAGACCTTCCCCTTCCCGCCTCCTCCCTCCCAGCTCTCTGCCCAACCTTCCATGACAGGAAATACCCAGCCTGAGTGTGGGCATTGTCCAAGTGTCAAAAAAATTGAGGGGGGAAGGATCTTGCCAAAGTGCCCACTGGAGTCAAAGGTGAGTGGGAAGCAATCCTGAAGATAGCCAGACGGAGCCCATCTTAGGATTCGTATTTCAATGGCTTCAGGGGATGTTTAGATTGGATATCAGGGAAAACTCCTTCTTGAAACAGGCTGCCCAGGGCAGTGGTAGAGTCACCATTCCTAGAGGGATTTAAAAGCTGTGTGGATGTGGCACTTGGGGACATGGATTAGTGGTGGCCTTGGCAGTGCTGGGGGAAGGGCTGGACTCCATGATCCTAAAGGGCTTTTCCAACCTATCCCATTCCATGATTGTGTGACTCCACACATTCCTCTACTACATGAAGAGGTGCTGTTACCTGTCTCCAGCCAGCTCCCAACCCCTCTGCTCCCAGCTGGATCCACCATGGTCCCTCAGCTCCCTCTCACCTTCACTCCGTGCAGCTTCAGGTAGAAGCACTCCAAGGGTTTCAGGCCCTCGGGGGTCTTCACGTACTTGGGGTCGCCGAGCATTCCGATGTACACGGTGACCTGGAAGTGGTTCTTCTTCTGGCACACGAAGGCGTCGTCCCCCACGGAGAAGTTGAAGCCCTTGTCGGCATCCACGCGGTACGTGAGCATCGGGCTGGGGAGAGGGAGCAGCTGAGAACAGCAATTCCCCACAGAAACTGTGGATATCCCATCCCTGGAAGGGTTCCGTGTCAGGATGGATGGGGCTTGGAGCAAGCTGGGCTAGCAGGAGGTGTCCCTGCCCGTGGATCATCACTGGGTGATCCATAAGGTCCCTTCCAACCCACATCATTCCACAGCTCTCTCCATTCAACTGGGAATGAATATGGAGATCCCAAGTTCCAAAATCTGCCCAAAGCTTGGAGCATCCCTTTAACATGGGAGTAGCAGCTCAGCCTGACCCACACCTCGTGGCATTCCCAATGTTACCTTCTACCAGCTGTACCCTCCCAAATTCCAGCTGAAATCACAACCACCTGCTCTGGCTGCTGTGGAAAAGCTTCCAGCTTTCCCAGTGGACAGGTCTGGAGGAGGAGAGGGAGGGAGGAGGAGGAGGGGTCCTGGCTGCTCCATGAACACACACCAGCTGGAAAGGTTTAATCTACATCTCCTTAATGGGCTGGTTTCCATGGGAATCAGGGAAATATGTGGCCTTTGCAGTGAGTCCGTTTTCCTCACCGTCCACAAAGCCCAGTCCTGGGCTGGTGGGCCCTCGGAAGGGGGGGAAGGAGCTGGCCTCTCATCCCACAGAACACCCAAATCCCATTGTTTTTAATTAAGGAACAGGGGATGAGATAAAGGGGGAGCTCAGCTCAGCCCTGGATCTCAGGCTTAAAAATTATGGGGTACTTTTCCCCCAAAACGAAACCACTTCTAACTTCCACCTCCAGAAGGACTGGAGCATTGGGAGGGGAGGTGGACAGACTGACAGTAAGAAATGTGGCAGAACTCAGGAGACAGGGATTCTTCACTGGTATGCCTCCTTTTTTTCTGGAATAAAACCATTCTCCCCATGCAACCACCTGAGGAGTTAATGTGGATGAGAGCTGGGGGTGATTCCAGGTTGCCATGAGTAATTCTGGGATAGCCACGAGGAACCACTCACTCCTTACGCCCCAGGGAGTCGGGAATGCTGTGCCCTGCTCCAGACACAAACCAGGCGGTGGGAGCAGAGCACTACCTTAGCCCAGAGGCACGAGAGGAATTCCCCACCCTCCTCCCAGCCTCAGCCCTGGATTCTCCATCTGGATATTCCTCACTGGGACACGCAGCTGAAGCTGACCCAAGCACCCTCATCCCAAGGGGACCCAAGTGAAGCCATTCCCGTTTTTTTAATGGCTCCTGAGTGCTCCCTACTCTTCCCACTGTTTTTTAACTGGCAAAGCCAAGGAGAGAGAGGGTCTGTCTAAACTTCCAAAAACCATAGATGCTTCCCAAATCAGAAAACTGACAGCTGCTAAATGTGTGCTGACAGAGAGGAGGCAGGGAGGCCCCCCCTTCTCAGCCTTCTGGAAATTCCAGGTCTTCCACAATCCCCTCTCAGAGGTTCCTTTTCACTGATTTTCCCATTTCCCCAATGGCTGTGCTGCTGCATCTCCCAAATTGGGATCTCTGCACTGGATTGAGCAGAGGGAAGAAGCTGCTTTCCATGCTGGCTTTTCCAAGGACAGGGCAGGGGCCAAAGGGCAAAGTGTCAGGAATAAAAGGTCTGGGGTCAAATGGATTATTTGATCCCGAACATCCCCACTGACAGGGGGGGATTAAGGCAAGACAGAAGGGCAGGATCAGAGGAGGTTTTACCCAATCCCAGTGAGGGTAAAGGATTACAAATTCCCCACAGGGAACAGTATTGGGATTTGGCCAAGAGCAGGATGGCAGAGGGATGCTCATGTTCCCCCATTCCTTCCTTCCTTCTGTCCATCCAGGTTTCCCCATATTTAAACCACTCCTAAAACATAATATTGGGAGATCCGTAATCCAAAGAGATTCCCTAATTCCATGCATTCCTTGATTTCTTTTGCTCCCAGGATACAAACTCCAGCTGAGCAGCAGGACACTGCATTCCTCCCACACAACCCCACCTGTGTGTCCATACTATGTATTCCCTTCAGCTTCCCAGGACACATCCATGATCCATCACCAGCACCCCATATCACATATCCCAAAACACATCCAGCAGGCCTGGACCATGACTGGTCTCCACTCCCTTGGTGAGATCCAGGATGTGCAGCACAGCCAGGTTTGGAGCTGTTCATCCTGACACTTCTACCAGCCAAGGGGTGCAACCCCAAAAGCCCAGGATCAGCCCCCAGAGAGCACCAGTTTGCTGGATGGGAAAAGAACAGCACCTTCCCATTTTCCCAGTTCCAAGGCTCTGGCCTCAGCATGGAGCTGTTTCCATGAAGGGCTGCACTATTCCCAGCTGCCTTCCCTCAAACTGGGAGAGGGAGGAGGGAGCTGGAATTTATCGGAGCCCGCTGTCAGGGAGATGAATGGCTCCTTCTCCCAGGAGTAAATTAGGGAATTGCCCGGTTCCAGGCCTCTTTGGCTCCACTGCTGGAAACCAGCTCATCCCTGGAAATGTTCACTGAGCCTAAAACCACAACATCAGAGCAAAAGGCCAAAAACATTGTATGCCATCCATAAAATTAATCCAGGGATTTCTGTCTCCTTCAACAACACAGATTCCTTGGCAAAACCTGAGACACGGGCCTGGAATGGAACCTAATCCTACCCCATCCCCTTATGGAACCTCATTTTTTGTGTGCAAAGGGAGGAAAACGTGGAATAGCATTAATTGTACTTTTTGCCCTGTAATCACTCCCAAAAATCTGGTAAGAACCTGGACAGCTTCCCATGCTCTCCCTCCTTCACCTCCTCTCTGGACTCTTTTCTTAGGATCAAGAGTAGGAAAAATCAGATAATTCAGATGATTCACATTCCTGAGGCTGTGAAAAGGTTTTGGGCACCTGGATCACAGGGAACTCAAACAGCACATCGAGACTGGGGACAGCTTCCAGCAGAAACCAGACTGGGAATGGCTGCTCCTTGGAAGCTAAACTGGGAGAATAATTATGGATCCTGATGTGGATGCTGCTCGTTTGCTGAGGACAAGCAAAAGCAGAAAAAAAAGAGACAATTCCCACCTGTCAAATTTGAGTTAACCAGCCTAAAAATGCCATTATAGGAGCAAGGAAAGATGGATTTTTTTAGTGTGTTTCTCATAGATTATCCCAGGAAAGTGCCACACCAGGAGAATGAAGGGATGTTCCATTTAAAAAGAGATGTAGGTCCAGTTTGGACAGGAGCAGGAAGAGTCCCCTGAGGTAACGTGGAGCTAAAAATTAATCAATCAACCTTTAACCCTTAATTCTGCTCAAATCCAGCACCACAACAAAGCCCACGTGGCTTCCTCAAATCCCCATGGAGTCACCTCAATGGAATTTATTCCTTACACAACAGCATGACGACCTAAATGCCCCAGGAGTGGGTTTTTTCTGGCTTTTACCCTAAATCCTGAAAGCAGGCATTAGGGAAATGACCCTAAGATCCAGAGGGCAGGGCTGGTTTTGTAGATGTTCTCCAGCAACTCCTCTGTGTCCAGCAGAAAATATCATGGAGTTTGTCTCTGCCAATCCACCTGGTGACAGCAGGGTGCATGGAAATCTCTGGAACTGGGATAGAAATGCCTGGAAATGGCACGGGATAGGCTATGATGTGTTTGGGATGGAAAAACATTTTCCCAGAGCAGGAAGCAGCAAGAAGGAAAAGGGAGGCTGGAAAACCAAAGGATAAGAGGTGACGTGTCCAGACAGAGGTCAGAGGAGGTGGCAGTGGAATTCCTGCACATGGAAGAGGGATCTGGGGACAGGATCCATGGGAGATGCTCAGCTTTCCCCATCCCACCATCCAGAGGGAGCAAACAGGTGCTGGCGAACAGGGAAAGGTGCAGGATGTCTTTGGAGCTGCTGATATTCTTATATGGGAATGGCTCGGTCAACCAGAAGGAATTGTCTTCCCAAATCATCCCTCTCCTGCTGTGGGGTGGGAAAACAGCCACAGAGTCCAAAAGAGGCAACCAGCTCCAACAGAGAATTCCCTGCCCTGGCACCCATCATGAAAGACGGGATAAAATTCCCCGCCCATTCCCACCATGAAAGATGGGATAAAGAGTGGATGAGCAGAATTTGTGGGAAAGCTGGGACTCTGCCCCCACTCTGGGAGTCCTTGGCTCCCATTCCCAGGCAAAGTGTGATCATAGCCCAGGGTTATCCACAGGTACCAGAGCATTCCCTGCTCCATGTCCCCCACAGGACCCCAGCTGGCTGTGTGGAAAGAGGAGGGAGGGAATTGGGAGGGAACAGAGGGTCCCTGGGAGGTTCCTGGAAGCCATCCCACTGCTTGCCAGCTCTTTGTCACCTCCCAGGAATGCAGGGAGGATCCAGAGTGGTTTCCTCCTGAGCACTCCTCCTTCCCTGTGTGCTGTCTCCACCCTCTGCTGCCTCAATTCCCAGCCCACCTTCCCACTTCTCTCTTCCCTGTCTTGATCATCCCAACCTCCCTCTCTGCCACTTCCTAGATTTCCTAAATCCCTTCACCTCTTTTTCCTTCCTCCTCTGCCCCCTCAACCATTCCCACTCCTCCTCCTCCTCCAGGTCCTTTCCACACTGCTCAAGCTGCCCTGAAGTGGCTCTGGATGACCTCCAGCCTCCCACACTAAGATTTCTCAATCCTAAATCTAAAATCCAGGACCATGGCAAACCTAGGGAGGGGGAAAAGGTGCTGCTCATCCAAACTTTCCTCAGGACAAGGCCGGATTAGCCAATAAAGCCCTCCATGGTGAGCAAGGTCTGAGTGGCTCTGGAATTGTTACCAAAGCTGCTGAAATGCCTTCTGCTATTCCTTAATTATCCATAAAAGGCTTGAGGAGCAAACTTCCCAGTAGGGAAGGGGCAATGGGGAGCATTACCTCCACCACAAAGCCCAGCCCAAGCAGATCCTTATCCCATATTTTGAGTGGGATTCTCCCAACACCAGTGGCTTGCCAATTGCACAATGAATGTGGATCCCATGTTCTCCAGCGGTGAGGGAATTACTCACAGCTCCTTGTAGTTGGCATCATACAGAGTTGCCCACTTGTTCTGCTGGTGTGGCTGCCACTTGATGGACTGGAAGTTGGGATCCAGGTAGGAGCCATTCAGGCTGTCATTATCCTGAATCAGGCCTGTGGGGAACAGTTAAAATGGATTAAATCCCGATTTTACTTGCCGGGCTGAGTATCCAGAGGGGTGGGAGCCCAAGGAAGCGATGGGCACTGCCTGAAGCTTCCTTCCTTCTGCTGGGGCAGCACCAGATCCAGGGAGAATCCCACAGGCTGGCAAGCTCTGCAGCCATCCTCCCTCCTCCCAGGCCCCTGGCCCAGGGCTGGAATTCAGGGGATAATGGGGTACCTGGAGAGAGCGCTCCCGGCTGGTGCCACGGCGGGGTCTGGACGCGGTCGGGATTGAGCGGCACGGATCCCATTCCCGGCTCCTGCTTGATCAGCCCGTTGAGCATCTGGGCATTGAGGGTGTTGGGAGGGGACTCGGAGTGTTTCCGCTTCTTGGCGGGATGCACCGGGAGGCTGCGGATACCGCGGGAACAATCAGCAAGGAACGGAGGGTTGGGAGGTGACAACCCCACAGCCAGGACAAGCAGGATCTCATGGGGAATGGAGAGTCAGGAGGTGACAACCCCACAGCCAGGACAAGCAGGATTTCACATGGAAAACTCAACATTCCCACAGTGCTGTCCCACCTTATCCCACACTGCTGAGTCTGGGTCACCACTTGGGCTGAGCCACATCTTTAAATCCACAGAATCTCAGAATGGTTTGGTTGGATGAGACCTTAAAGCTCATCCGGTTCCAACCCCTCTCCATGGGCAGGGAACCTTCCACAGATTTCCCGTGTTTGTTCCCACCACCCAACCCCACACTTGAGGCAACCCACACACCTCCAGCTCCCATTCCCTCACCCCTGCCATTCCCAGGCCTTACTCTGCTCCGTGCTGCTGGAGGAGCTGGTGCAGCATCTGGGATTGCTGGGCATGGTGCAGCTCGGTGGGCGCCATTCCCGGCCCGACGCTGTACGGAGGCATCAGGGGCTCGGCCTTCAGGAACATATCCCGCTGCAGGCCGGGAAAGTGGGAATTGTGCTGCGGCTGCAGGGGGTGAGGGGGCGGCGGGGGCGGCGGAGGGGGACCCTGGAGGTGAGGGGGGGGAGGAGGAGGCGGCGGAGGAGGAGGAGGAGGATGCTCCAGGCGGGAAGGGGGAGTAATGTGACACATATTTTCGGGAGTCATGGTCCGGAGGAGGTGAGGATCTGGAAAGGGAGAAAGAGCCAAAGTCAGGAGTGTCCTGATCCCACTGACCCAGTTATCTTGGATTCTCAGGCTGGATGAGGCTTGGAACAACCTGGGCTAGGGAAAGTGTCCCTGCCCATGGCAGGGGGTTGTAATGGGATAAGCCTTAAGGCCCTTTTCCACCCAAACCATTCCAAGATTCTATCATCCCATGGGACAGTGAGGGAGAAGAGTCAATGGAATTACCTGAACACCCCCAGCACTTCCAGGGAGGATTTCTGAGGGGGCACTTTAAACATTTTAACTGAAACCAAGAGGAGACTTTGATCCCAGAATTTAAATAGATAAAAAGGGATATTCAAATGTGATTCCACCTTTCTCCTCCTCCATTTGGAATGGGATACTAAAGCCATTTTATAATTAGGGTGGATTTGACTACAACAGCACGAATAGAAATGTTTTGGGTGTGGAGGGACATGCAAATCCATGTCCCTTCCTGCTCTGCTCCTCAACACCTCAATATTCCAGATCCACTCCCTTCCATGGGCAGGGACACCTTCCACTATCCCAGGTTGCTCCAACCCATGTCCAATCTGGCCTGGAACACTTCCAGGGATGAGGCTGTCACAGCTTCTCTAGGAAATCCATTCCAGTGCCTCACTGCCCTCACAGGGAAGAATTCCTTCCCAATGTCCCTCTGGTAGTGGGAAGCCATTCCCGCTTGTCCTGACATTCCATGCCCTTGTCCAAAGTCCCTCTACAGCCTCTTTTTCTTCACCAGGATAAAGCCCATCTGTTTTTCCAGCCTTCCCCTGATATTTGCATCAACCCGTGCCTTCAGGTGTCCCCACAGAACACCGCAATCCCAGCAGGAATGAGGGACTGACTCCTGGGATGTGAGGAAACCGCGGGGTAGGAAGAGACAGTGACTTTGTTTTAAATGCAAGACAAAGCTTCTTCATGCTCCAATGTGGAAAACCAGCTGGAAAAGCATTCAGGGACTGGCCAAGCCAGGCACAGCCTCTGGGAACACCGAGAGGGATGGCAGGGAAGGATCTGCTGGATCTTTGCAGGCTGAGCTGGATGGACTTTGGCCTCAGAACACCCAGGCAGGGGTTGAGTAATGAGGCCAAAGCGCTTGACCAGGAATGGGAAAACTCCTCCCGTCAGAAGGTCTGGAAAATTGGAATGTGTTTGCACTGGGTCCTCCTGCTGAAGGCTGCCAGGGCAGGGCTGCTTTCACCCATCCTGCTCCCTCTGAGGTGTTCTGCTTCCCCCTGGGACCTCTCAGTGCCTTTTCCACACACATGGAACCGGATTCCTCCTTCCAGGCTCATTCCTGGGCCAGCCTTCCTTTGGGAGCTTCCTCAGGGACAGCCCAGGCAAGGATAGGCAAGTGATGTGCTTGCCCAAGGCATTCCCAAACTGAGGGAAAAATCATCTCCAGGAATGTGATTCCAGCTTTGTGGGTGCCCTTTGGAGCCTCCTCTCCTTCCCAACTGAGCTCCGAGCACTCCAAAGCTGCTCTCCCCATGGTGAGCAGCCCGGCCTCTTTGTTATATTTAAGGAAGGGCCAGGAGGAATTCCAGGGATTTTTTTAGCAAGATAAACAGAACTCTTGACCTCTTCCATCAAAAAAAAAAAAAAAAAAAAAAAAAAAAAGAGGAGCAGGCACTGTTCCCGGTGGGGACTGGGCTGGAGCCTGGGGAAGAGGAGGGTGCTCCTGCCGAGGGGGAAGGGAGACCAGAACAACCTTCCCTCCTTCCTTCCCAAGGAGTTTTTCCATGGTAGAACAGTGAAGGTCACCAAAGGGACCAAACAGCCTGGGTGGCTTTCCTGGGGAAGCCAGGAGTACCCTGCAGACGCCCTGGAGGGGTCCCAGCTCCCTGTGCCATTTCAGCGGGAGCGGGAGATCCTCGGGATCAGCTGGAGGGGAGGGAAAGGCTGGGAAGGAACTTACTGGAGAATGGCGGGTTCATGGCTGCCTCCCAGAGCCAGGTTCCATGTCAGGGACGCGCTCCCGCTCCGTGTTCCCGAGGCAGAGGGCAGGACGAGGGGGACGGCGGGCTCCACATCCCACCCTGCCACGCTGTCCCCGCGCCCACGGATCCCCACCACGGATTCAGTGCCCGTGGATTCTGGATTCCCACCACGGATTCCGTGTCCGTGGACTCCCAGCTCTCCTTCTGTGCCGGTCCCTCTCCCCCTTTCCAGAGCCGGGAGCGGAACAATGGGCGAAAGCTGAGGGATATTTACTAACTGATAATCTCCCCACGTAGTGCAGCCGCCTGTTTTCTCCCGGCTGATAAAGATTGCAGAGCCAACCACTTTCACGGAATAAAAAGGGGGTGGATGCTGGATTTGGGGTTTGGATTAGGATTCTTTTTCCTCCCTCTTTTCCCTTTTTGAAGCACTTACCATTCACCTGCTGAGGGGAGTAGGCTTCCGATCCGGAATCCGGGGGAGAGTCCGGCAAAGTGCTGTGGAGCAATGGGAAAAGAGAAGGGGAAGTCATTTTAATCCAGCTTCCAGCACAACCAAGAGGTCTAGGTGGATTCAATCACCCTCCAGGATCTGGCAGGGGAATCCCAGGTGCACCTGCAGCAGATCCCAGGCACCCTGAGTGTGTCCATCACTGTCACAGGTTCCACTGGAGCTCCGGAACAGGGACGTTCTGTTGAGCTGACAGTGACAATTCCAGGGAAAAGAAGCCAAACAAATTTATCTGCTTCCCAGGGAAAGGTGTGCTTCCCATGGAAATGTCAGTCAGTGATCAAGTGGAATGGACAGAGGTCCCTCCCCATCCCGGGAAGCTGTTCTAGGCCAGGATAGAAAAGGTTTGGACCAGCCTGGGATAGTGGAACATGTCCCTGCCCATTGCAAGTGCTGGGACTGAATGAGCTTTACAGTCCCTTCACATCCAAACAATTCCATCATTCAATGAAATGAGAGGCTCTGGGAAGCCCATGGAATGGATTTTGCCTGTACAAACCTAAGCACCACCACAGCTCCTGCTGTATTCCCCTGGATATATTCCAACATCACCAGGAGCAGGATTTGGCCCTGATTGTGAAATACAATCAAAAAAAAAAGTGGGAGCTCCCAGCTGCCTTTTCCAGCACATCCATGGCTAGGGATGGCAGGATCAGGTCATGTGTGGTGGCACGGCAGGGACAGGGAGGGAGACCATGGCACATTCCCATTCTCCATGGGAATTCTTTTCCATTCACCCATCCTACCCCATCAGCTTTATGGATGTGAAATAACCCCAGACAAATCCCAGTGCTTCCTGGATGAAAGTCAGATGAAAAGCAAACGAATTTTGGGAAAGGGAGGAAAAGCACAGGACACATTGCTCCAACTCTGCTCCTGAAAGTACCCACAATTCCAACTGGGAACCAGGATGCAGGATCTTCCAGGAGCAGAGAAGCTCAAGGCCCATTGATTGGATTCTCCACGGGAAGTTGCACACAGTAGGGGCTGAAGAGGGCTGAGGTAGGGTGATCCCAAAAAACCCCTTGCCATGCTTTCCTCATCCTCCACCTTCCCTTGGAGCACCTTTCCATCACTCCCTTCCCAGCCTTATTTCCAGGCTCCTTGCCATGTGGGATCTGAGTTCATACTGTATTTCCTATGGATTTATCCGGATTTATGCACCAGCAAGCCAAGTCTCCGCCAGTAACAAAAGGGAACAGCACAATTCAAGGAATCCAGGAGGCTGGAAAAGGTGGTCACTGCAGAATTCCCACTGGGAGGTAGTGTGGCTGTGCCCAGTCCAAGGGAAGGGTTTGTTGGTATCCATCACATTGTCCCTGAGCACAGGATGGGATGCTTGGGCAAGGAAGTGAGCTCCATTATCCTTATGTGTCCCTTGCAGGATATTCCATGATTCTCCACCGGGAAAAGCCTGGCACAAGAGGGCGAGAGTCATTCTGGGATGCCGAGGGAATGCTGCTATCAAAGCTGACTCAGTTCAGCTACATCCAAACTAGGTCTCCACCTCTGACAGCAAGGTGTGATCCTTACTTATGACATCCCGCAGAATTCCAGACCCATCCAGAAGAAAAGGACATAACAAGGCATCACTTCATGCTTTTGATTCCCCCTAAGCTCCAGGTATCCTTCTGGGATCGCTGCAAGGATATACCCCCTGGTCTGGGAATAAAAGAAAGGCAGATTTTTTTCTTTCAGCTTTCTGGGATGTCTTTCCAAGTTCATTCAAAGGGTGAAAGTTGTTGACTGAGTGTTCCCAAATTTGGGAATCCCCACGTTGTGCTTGCTGGCAACACTAGAGGGCACAAGGCAGAGGGAGAAGAACCATCCTGGCCTCACTGTGCTTACATCCATAATCCATCCCATGGGAGAAGGCTGTCCAGAGCCATCACCACCTAAAGATCCAGGCTGGAGCACAGCACAGCACCGTGGGATGTTACTGATCCCTTCCTTCCATCCTGGAGAGCAGGAACCATATCCTTTCTCCTCCTGGGAATAACTCTCCAGCTGGGTCCATCAGCAATCTCAGAACCTGCCCTTCCTCTTCCCCAGAGCTTGTTGAACAGGACACATCCTGATCCAGGACACAGCTCAGATCCATCTTCTCCTTCTCTGGAGGGGAGCATCTACATCATCAGGCCATGAGAAGAACATCTCCCTGCCCAGTGTAGTGAATTATCCTCTGGGATAGTCATGGCAACATCCGAGAGGCTGAGTTCCATCCCAGAGACTGAATTTTGTCTTGTTCCAGTTTATTCTGTGTCTCTTCCTCCTTAAAAACTGCTCCAATGTTCTCCCACCTGCAGATGTCCAGCAGAGGTATCCAATACTCTACAATGGCATGGGGGATGGTCCCAAAAAACCTTCTGGGAAGCTTCAGGAGCTCCACTCGCCCAAAACCAAGCACTTACCACAGAGCCACGCTGCCACAGCTCCGTGGGACCCTGCAGGTGCCACCAGCCTGAAGGATCCTCCATGCCAGCGCCCACCCTTATCCCGCCACCCCGTTCCCACTCACCCAGGTGCGTAGGAGGCCTTGGGCTCTGACTTGATTGGAGGCACCACGCTGCTCAGGCAGTGGCCAGGCAGGAAGCCCTTGGGCACCACCATGCCGTTGTTGTTGTTGCAGTTGAGGTGCGCTCCGTAGGCGGCTCCGCAGGGAGCGGCCAGGAGGGGCCCATGGCGCATGGGGAGCTGGCTGCCGGCCGCAGGGAGGTGGAGGGCAGCGCTGGGAGAGGGATTGCTCACGCTGCCGATGGAGCTGCCGGGAGGAGCGGGGATGCCACTGGAGCTGGAGGGCTGGGGGTGCGTGTAGCTGGCAGGAGCAGGGATCTCAGGGAAGCAGCTGAGGGAGAAAACGGGACAACGTCAGGGCAACGAGACAGTGAGACTGATGGAAGAGTCCAAAATCCACCCAAGAAGTTCTGAAGTGCCCAGGACATGAAGCTCAAGGAATGTGTAGCCAGCAGGATGTGCTCACTGTGCTCCAGCTTTGCAGACCAGCCATGCCAAAGATCCCCGCCCTGCTCCCAGATTCCCTTGGTCTCCAGGTCTGCTCCGTCCTCCTTCCCAAAGCTGGGGTACACAGGGAGATCCTTCCCTTCTGCAAACTCATGTAGTCCTGGGGATTTAATCTGAGCTCCCAGTGCTCTGATTAAGGCAAAGTGTTTATGGTACCCTTGTGGGAGATAAAGGGATGGAAAAAAAAAAGACCGGGAAAATCTGAAGGTAAGAAGCCAGGAAGAGACAGGAAAAAGAGCTGGGAATGATAGAGGAGCAAAGAGAAATCCAGGAAGACTCTGGGGAGGCAGAGGTGATTCCTAAATGATTCCTCACATTTCAGGGCTGGAAACTGCTCAACAGGTTTCCAGAGAATCTGTGGCTGCCCCATCCCTGAAAGTGTTCCAGGCTGGGCAGGGCTTGGAGTAACCTGGAATAGTGGAAGGTGTCCTGTCCATGGCAGGGGTGGAACAGGATGGGCTTCAAGGTCCCCTCTGACCCAAAGGTTCCTTCCTACCCAAACCATTCCAGGCTTCTGTGATTTCTCCATGGAAAAATCACAAGGAACACTGTTCCTGCTGCAGAGCAAGGGAAGCACTTACATCTCTGGAGAGTCTTCCTTGCTGATGTACTCTTCCAGGATGCTGGTGTCGATGTTGGATGGTTCCAGAGCTCCATTAATGTCGTGGCCTGGAGGGGAGAGGAGGTGGAAGAATGAGCCAGGTGAAAGAGAGCAAAGGGCCTTGGAAACACCACCAGACCCTTACACAGTCAAGGAACTGATCTGAGAATCATGGAATAATGGAATGGGCTGGAAGGGACCTTAAAGATCATCTCATCCCACCCCCCTGCCACGGGCAGGGATGACTCACTAGATCAGCAGATCCCTGGGGATTGCCAGCTGTCCATACCCACTGCATCCCAGTGTAAAGCCTCATCCCAGGGGATGGGGCATGTGGGACAAGCCAGGGCAGGGACACAGACACATGGTGGGAACCAGATCCTTTGGGATCCTTTCCAACTCAGGATTCTATGATTCCCTTTGGACCCTTTGCAGAACACTGGAATTCTCCACCACAACCTGGATCAACGCCCGACCTTCCTCCCTCTCCTCTGCCCCATGGGCAGGCTGTGGATTTCCCTGTCCTTTCTCCAGAGGGTTCCTCCTCCCCTCCCTGCCCTGTTCCAGGGAAGCTGGGCAGGGTTTGTTGACAGAAAATCCTTCCTTTATCTGTCTCTCCCAAGTGGGAGTCCGGAGGCCACCGGGGCCAGAGCCAGACCGCGGTGCCAAAGGCACGGCCAAGAAAGTGGAAGAGAAGATCCAACTCCCCCTGCTCTGATAAGGAACTCAGTGAAAGACCATCCTGAAAGACCCCACGTGAAAGCCCAGGAGAAGCCCCTGCCCGCCTGGATCCCCCAGCTCCTCGGGAAAGGTCACTTGCTGATCTGCAAGGGCCGGCCCGGGGGGCTCCAGCCCATCCCGGCCAATTGCAGCTCTCCCTCTGCAAATCCCTTTCATACCAAGACAGGCAAATCGGCAGAAATAAATCCAGCTAGGAATTCTGCCAAGCGGACAGGGTGTGTGTGGATACAGGGAGCTCTGCCTCACAAACCTTGGCTGGAGGGGGGGAAAATCCCGGGGGACCGTTCGTTTCTGGGACATCTCCGTGGCAGAGCCCAGGACCTGGGGACAGGGTGAGGGTGTTGCTGTACGTGAACAGAGGAGCAGGATGTGAACATCTGGAGCAGACACATGATGCTGCTTCCAGGTGAGCACTGAGGTGAGGAGAGGATGGAGCAGGCAGAGCCTCCGGGATCTCCATCATATCCCATATGGAGTTGCAGATCCCAAGGGAGCACAGGGTTTGCTTCTGTCCCTCCACTGTGACAGCCACATCCTATCCTGAAGTTCCTGGGATGTGGTAGCTCCACCCTCGGAGTTATGGGAGCTCACTGATGGCCATCCATGTGTCCCTTGCTCATCCCTAAGGATCTCTGCCATAGCCCACCCCCAACACTTCAGCACAAACACATCTCCCAAGGCACCTCTTCAAGCCCTCACTGTCATCCCATAAAATTCCTGAAACCTCCTGCCAGGGATGAGCACTCCAGGAGGGTGGGAACCCTCCCTGTGCTCCGTTGCCTCCCTCTTAGCAAAAAAAATCCCCCAGGCTATAAATCACAGCATGCCTGTGGCAAACACCCACCCCAAAGGCCATGAGGAAACTTGTCCTCGTCCCAAGTTTCGGCACTGGGATCCACGATCAAAGCAGCAAAAGGAGCACTTGGCCAATTTTTGTGACTCAGCCTGTCCAAGAAAAGTCCAACCCCAGCAGGTTTCCCTCACACCTCCAAACTCCAGGAGCTCCTCTGTGGTGGAAGAGGAGCCCAGGAACCCTCCAGGACGAGAAGCCCTCTATAGACAGCAGGATGCTGTGCTTCCCGATTTTCTGAGGGTGCTGAGGCCCTGGAACAGGGTGCCCAGAGAAGCTGTGGCTGCCCCATCCCTGGAGGTGCTCCAGGCCAGGCTGGATGGGACCTGGAGCAACCTGGGACACTGACAGGTGTCCCTGCCCATGGCAAGATGGTACTGGATGAGCTTCACAGTCCTTCCAACTCAAACCATTCCAGGATTCCTTTGCTTCCTCGAAGTCACCTTGGGGAAGTGAGATAAGCCCGGTGATGTGAGAGGTGTGCCAGGGCTGGGGGGAGATGGGGCTGCCCACCAGAAATCAAGGACCTTCCTCTGCTCCAGGATAGTGGGATTTGCACAAATCCAGGGACATCAGGGCAGGGACAAGGAATGTCCCACCGCCCAGAGCTTCCATGCAGCCGGGCTCTGACCAAAGCCAGCTTAGGTGATTAATTAAAAGCTAATACTGCTCCATAGTCACGAGATCCCAAGGGGACAGGCATTCCCTCCCCCTCCCAAGTGGGGATTAGTGGGAAGCCACCGAGGAGGGGAGCTCAACACCCACATGGCTCTGCATGGGACAGGCTCCCACATCTCATCCCAGCAAAGAAAGATGGAGCAGCCCAGGAAAGCACTGAGCTCACCCATCCCAAACCTGCCAGGTCCCTACATCCCATCCTCCTCCCGTCCCTGGCATTGCCACCCTGCTCTCCCACCATGTCACTGCTCCACTTTCCAACCCTTCTCTGGGAAAAGAGCCATGGCAATCCCAAAAAAACCCAAGCTCTGCCTGAAGAACAAGAAGTTAAAACCCTCAGCACCCTCCTCGTGAGCGGAGCCGGGCAGGCTGAGGCCCCCGGACGTGTGAGAATGTCAGGAATCCCAATGTTTGGACTGGTTTTCTCTGCCTTCCCCAAACCTCCAAACATGCTCCACATCCCAACAGAGGTGCTTCCCACCCCCCTGCCACCTCCTCCCTGCCCCAACCGGCTCGTCCCTCCTGGTGGCACCTTCCCAGCTCCTTGTCCCAGTTTAGGGTGCTCCCAGAGATGGGCACAGGGTCCATAGGGCTTGGAAAGAGTTAACAGAGCCTGGCCTCTGTGAACTGTCATATTTACAGGTCTGAGGGATTTAACCCGGAATTTTCCTGGAGTGATAGGCTGAGAAGTTTATGGAATTTCTATTTATAACAGTCCCCCCCCTCCCTCTTCAATTCCTACTCTGTTGCCTGTCTTCAAATCACCCCTAATCCTGCCTGGGTCACCTGGGGGTGGGAGGAAGGGAGAGAGCTGGAGAACTTCATCCCGGGATGCGCTAACACAAACCAGATGTGGGAAGCTGGAGATGACGACGAGGTCAGCACTCTGCAGGGGCTGGGGAACATCAGCCAGGGGTGGGGGGACACTGGGGAGGAGGAGGAGGAGGAGGAGGAGAAAGAGCAGGAGAAGAGGCTGTGCCAAGCCCAGAGCTTCCCAGTGCCATTGGCGCCATGTACCAGAGAACTTTCAGGGAAAACTGAGGCGTGGAACAGCCTGGGAGGTGATAAAATACCCAAAATGGTGCACGGTGGAATAGGATCTGGAAACCCCAGGAGCTTCTGGTTCCATGTGGTCCCTCTCCTAATGGAGCATCTAGATAGGTGGGATAGATGGATAGATGGGCAGGACACAGAGCACGAAGCTCCAGCAGGAATGACCTGGGATGCCACAGCAGTGCCGGAGCCTGGCGAGGCGCAGAGCCCCGGCACACTCCGGGCTCATCACGCCTGTGTCCGTGCACCAGGGCTGGGTTGTGCAATCCTGGGGCCAGGCTGCAGCATCGGCACATTCCCGGGGCCCCCCGCCGCTCCTCACCCCCTTCTCCCTCCTGCCGTGTTTATCCTTCGGCCCGGGAGGATTGGCTGCTGGCCTGGCCCCGAGCACCAGGAATCCGCGCCGTGGCAAACAAACCAAACACCGCCTAAGCCCGGGCAGCCGCGCGGCCAGCGCTTGGCTTCGGAGCTTCTTCCCGTCCTGGACGGCTCTACCACGCGGGGAGGAGCTGCTCCAGCTGGGAAGAGCATCCCTCCCGTGCCTGCCACCTCAGCAAACCCAGAGACTTGGGACGCACACCTGGACTAAGCAGCTTCCATACGGAACAGCAGGATGACGTCCCTATTGCCACACGTGCCCAACCCTGGGCTGCTTCCGTCCCTTCTGGTGACCCTGGAGGAGCCCCTGGCTCCCCCTGGATCCCAGCCCAGCATTCCTGCTTAATTAATGCTCTTTATTACCTGACTGGGATGATAACCAGCCCCCAAAGGGGGCTCCTGTAACCGGAGCGGGACACGGAGCCAGTGCTCCCACAGCTCCCCAAAGACCACCCCAGAGCAAAGTCCTGGCTGTCCAAGGCATTTCCAGGGGATCCCAGGCCTTATCTCTGATCCACAGCCCCTCTTCATCCCATTACTGTCATCCTTGGCTTCCCCCAGGAACATCACCCTTGAGCAGTTTCCTTTGGATTAGGATACCTTTGGGATGTATCCCTACACATCCCAACCCAGCCCATGTCCCTTCCCATCACAGAAGGTGGGACTGTCCCAGGCAATGCTGAGGATCCCATACTGGGGACATGCCCCAGCCAGCCCATTCCCAAGGACAGCCCTGCCCTTCCACAGCAAAGGGGCAGCTCCTGCATCCCTGCTCATACCAGACCAAAAAACACGAGGTCCAAATTCCAACTAATTCCACACCAAAAACACAGCCAAGGATGAGCTCTGGGATCTGTGGGATAAGATCCCAAGGAAAACACCAAACTGAGATAAGGATTTGGGGGTTTGTGAGAATTTGGTTGTCAGGGAATTTAAATGAACTAATCAATAGAGCAATGGATACGGGCTGGGAACAAACACATCCCACCAAACCTTCTGCATGGAGGGGCCAGGATTGTTCCCAGTACCTGACTCCCTCCTTCCTGTGAGCTCTTGGTGAGCTCCCAGCCAATATCCCAAATTCAACCCCTCTGCATTCCTAGAGAAACTATCCCATGCCAGACAGGGCAGGGTGCAGGGAAAGCAGTGATCAGGGATAGGGATACAGGACAGTGGAATTTAGCCAAATCCTCAGGCTGAGGGAGAAAAGAGATTTACAGGAAAGACTCAGGAGCAACAAGCTGGGTAACAGTGAGCCAGCTCCAGAGGCAAGAATAATTAACTGGCCTGGTAGGAAGTACAAGCAAATCCATGGCAGGGGGGTGGAACTGGATGATATTTCAGGTACTTTCCAACCCAAACCCTTCCAGGATTCCCTAAATACCCAGTGTCCAGAGGCAGCAGCATCTCCCTGTTCCCTGGAAAGCTCTCTCTGCTCCTACATAACCCCACAACTCCTTAGCTTACATCCACAGATTAATATACTTGAAAAAAAGCGCTTTTGGATGAGGTGGACATGGCCCTGGGAAACACCCCAGACTCAGGGATAAGGAGATAACACCCTCCATTCCCCACTCCCAAGAGGAGAAAGTGCTGGTAAGAGACATCCCAAGGCACAGGAAGCATGAGGAGCCACAGGAAATGATCCTGCTGTGCCATGGCAGGCCATGGGCACGTTCCTTGGGAAACTGCCGGAAGAGGAGGCAGAAAGGATGATCCTCCCTCCCAAACTTCCCTGAGCCCTCCTTCTGAGCACCTTCTCTCCTCCAACCCTCCTGGAATTTCCCCTCATCTCCCCTCACCAAAGCTGTCCTCCCTCCTGCATCCCTTTCTCGTGGCAGCTCCCCACCCTTGTCCTGGCCTTTCCCCCGCCCTTGCCAGCTGTGAACCTTGGCATGGATGGAGCCATTGTCCTGGGAGAACGGGGGCTGAGGAGGAGGAGGGGAAGGTGTGAGGAGGGACACAGAGGCGCGTTTGTCCCTGTCCCCGCGGCCGTCAATGCCGCGCTTGTCCATTCATGCTCTCCGAGGGCAGGAACAGCGGCTCCATTTGGGAGGCTCCAAGGTGCCTGCCCAGGGGGGCACATTGCCCTGTTTGTTTGGAGACAACGCCTTTATCTCCCTTCCCGGGATGAGGGTGTTGGAGCAGGGACAACAGGACCGCAGGAGGCCACTTCATCTGGCTGCGCGAGGCTGGGGCCTCATCCCTGGGGACAACAGGGATGGGGAAAAGCTCCTGAGGATCCTGCTGCTGAGGTGTCTCACCTGACCTTGTTTTATCCAGACTGCAGCTTTGGGGGACAGGAGGAACATTTTCCATAGGATAACATGATGTGGATGAGCTCCTGGACACTGCTATGGTGGTGAAGGTTGATATCCATATCCCAAACCATTCCCTCAGAGAGAATTATTGCCAGAATGGATAAAAAATTAGTAATATAATTAGCAGCTACATACCAGTGTCAAGAAGAGACTTGATCCACCTGCCCAGAGCTTTCCCCTGTTGGCAATGACCAGGAGAGGGAACACTCAAGGAACCACAAGGAGTTGACAAAGTTGATGGCAGATCCTGAGCTGTGATCCTGCTGCTCTCCTAGTTCCAAGCAAAGAACCCAGGGATGCAGTCCCTGGACACTGACCTCGCTGCAGGGCAACACTGTGGCTCTGGAAAGGCTCTCAGGGAATCTGGAGAGCCAGGATGAGCCACGATCAGCCCAACTCTAAGACATCCACACCACACACAGAGGGAACTCAGGATAACTCAGGATTTGGAGAGGTGCTGCCTCTCCTGGAAACCCCGGCAGCACAAAACAATCCTCAGGGAGGGAGATTAAGAACAGAACAGCACCAGGATATAGGAGCAGAGGCAGCCAAGCATCGCCGGGAACACCGTGTCCAGATCGAACACATCATTCCCTCCCTTCCAGCTGGGAGGCACCAAGGTCTGTCCAGGCTGGACAATCTCCAGAGGAGGCTGGGAGGAAAAAGCAGACCCATTTATCTGGATGGGACGTTTTCCAGGGCTTGGGAAGGGCCACCCCAAGATTTGTGCAACCACCACGGATCTTTCACAAGGAGGAGCGCTGGGTCACCACGGTTTTCTTGCTGCTCACACAGCTGGGATGTCTGCTCCAGAGTTGTCTTCCAAGAAAATCATCACAAGGGGTGTCAAAACCCTTCCACAGCCACGTGGCACAAATCTCCCAAGGAGGATCCCACTTTTCCCAGGATCTAGCATGACCAATAGAAGTGGGACAGGTCCAGGGCTGTCATTTCTGTCTCCATGGTCCCATGGCAGGGGGTGGAATTGGATGGTCTTTAAGGTCCCTTCCAAACCAAACCATTCCAGGATTCTACACAATTGAACTCACTATTGAAACCCCAAAATTCCCTAGGGATTACTGCCATGTTGGCTATTCCCACACCCACTTTTCACGGGGAACTGAGGTTTCATTTTTTTTAAAAAAAAAAACCCTTGTTTGCCTTTTCTGACCAACTCTGAGCCATCCTGGAACATATTTCCTACTCCAGGGATTTAGCAAACACTTCCCAGACAATACAGCCGAGATACCAAACGTGCTGCTTGGATCCCATCCATCCCGTGAGCTCCCTGGGTGTTCCCAGGATCACTTCAAAGCGCTGGGCTGGCTGGAGAGCCCCAAATCCAGAGGGAAGGCTCCTGGCATGATACCTGAGGATGTGCCATGGGGAGGAGAGGAGCAGGAGGTCGATTGGGAATGGGTGGGAATGAGTTGTGTCCAAATTAAATACCAGGCACAAGGATTTTCCTAGCAGAGACCCCCAGGAAGGGACTGGGGTCAAAAACATTCCAGAGGGACTTTCTTGGTCTCCACAACTCCCTGACAGGGAGCCAGGTGAGGGTCAGGCTCTGCTCCCAAGGAACGTGGGACAGGACAAAAGGAAATGGCTTCAAATGGCACCAGGGGAGGTTTAGGTTGGATATTAGGGAAAATTCCCTCGTGGAAAGGGTTGCAAAGCATCGGAACAGGCTCCAGTGGTGGAGTGCCCATCCCTGGAGGGATTTAAAATCTGTGTGGATGTGGCACTTGGGGACACAGGATAGTGGTGGCCTTGGTAGTGCACCACCAGGGGAATGGTTGGACTGGATGATCCCAGGAGGCTTTTCCAACCTAAATGACTCCATGATTCCATGATCTCTGCTCACATGGGGTGAAAGAAACTCCCAAGACTCCAGGCCTCTTGTTTCTGTTCAGTCGCCTCTGCAAGGGATTATATGGATACAAGAAAGGAAGAGGTGGCAAAGCCCTTTTCTCCTGGCAAAACAGGGATGGTGACCTCAATCTCATGGATACACTCTCTGTGGCAGTGGGGAAAGACCTCCAGAGCTAATCCCTGCTGCAACACAACTGGCACTGAGGGAAAAACACCTTCACAACATGAGAATGGGGAATGGTTCGAGTCTGTGATCCTGCAGGGTTTTCCAACTTAAGCCTGACCGTTTACGGGTGGGAAATCCTGTAAAAATCCCTCTCAGTGATCATTCCTGACCTGTTGCATCCACAGCTGCCCACTGGATGTCCAGAGCCACACTACATGTGCTTAAAAACCAGGAGGTAGGAAAGGTCCCTACCTTGACATTCCACAGCCCATCCTGCTGGACTGGGTTGAGTTTGTCCAGCTCCTCTTTCCGAGAACACCAGCACAACTTCCAGCAACCAAACTCCTCATCCCGGGCTGTGAAAGCTGCTCCCAGTCTGCAGGCCCTCACAGGGCTGTTCCCTGTATCCCTCTGGCTCCTCAACACCATGAGGTGAATTTTGGAATATTTATCAACCAGCATGTGTTGGGTTGGAAGGGACCTTAAGGATCATATGGCGCCACCTTTTCCATGGACAGGGATGCTTCCCACTCATCCAGGTTACTCCAAGCCCTGTCCAATCCAGGCTTGGCCTTCCCCACAGATTAACCTCTCCATTCCAATACCCCTTCCCAAAACCTGAATTAAAACAAGACAGAACAGAGGGGACATGGACAGGTAGGATTTCCCCCTGCCCAGAACTCCTGGGATTTTTTGGATAGATGGGATCTCATCTAGGAAAACCCCATGTCTGTTCAGGAGAGGGGCACTGACCGCATTATCAGCAAGCAGCCAACTGTAAAAAGGTTTGATGGCCCTTGTAAAACTCTAATTTCCAACTTTTCCTTTACTTAAGCAGGTGTTTCATTCCCAATAAAGTCAAAGCATCCTTTTTAATGCTTCCACGAATCAATGTCCATAAACCCTGGCTAGTCATAACACAGGAGATAAGCCAAGATCCAGCAGGCTGATAAGATGTTTGCTTTCCTGTTTATGTGGATTTTGAGCAATTGGCATTCAGGATTAAAAGTCATAAATTATGTGGATGCCCCAACCTCTGGAAGTGTTCAAGGCCAGGTTGGACTGGGCTTGGAGCAACCTGGGATAGTGGAAGGTGTCTCTGCCCATGAAACAAGATGGGATTTAAGGTCCCTTCCAAACGAAACCATTCCAGGATTTTATAAATCAATGAATGAAACATCCAGTTCTTTGGATATCACACCTGAGTCTTCCAAAAATCCTGTTCCATGCGCAACCCACAACCTCTGCACTGTCTCCTTCCCTAAACTACTTGGGTAGGAAAACCAGAACAATTGCCACTCCATAGCAAAGTTTGGGTGATACTGAAGACTCCATGGAAAAAAAAAACCAGGGAAAATCAAATCAACCCCAGCAAAAATCCCTTTAATGCCTGGCATTTACACCCAGGCTGGATCCAAGCACTGTGAGGCTGCTTAAAACTATCCTTGGCTTTTCCAGCCAGTTCTCCTCGCCACCACCACAAAACCCAGGGAAATATACAAGTGTTCACACTTGGGAACATTTGTGGACAGGAAATTCCCCAAGAATTCCGTCCACTCCATTTGCAGCCAGGCCTGGCCACTCTTCCCACCTTTCCCTCTCTGTGTTTGGAGTAGAGGGAAAGCTCTAAAAGCAGCCAAAGTTCAGTGAGATAAGTGGTGGACCCTGAGTGTCATGTTACATTTTCCCTCAGGAAGGGAAGGAGGCTTTTCCTTCAAATGTGCCTTGAACACACCCCAGGTGCAACTGGAAGCCAGCCTGGAGTGTGGGATCCTGGGCTGGCCACATCATCCACCAAATCAGGGAGAAAATGCCATGGATGGGGGTGGAACTGGATGATCTTTAATGCCCCTTCCAACCCAAAGCATTCCATGATTACATGCCCCGCTGTGCAGGAAGAACGGGGGGAAGGAAAGGTCTGTTGGATAAGCAAGGGCATGCCAAGCATGGCAGTCAGTTGGAATAAAAGGATATATCCATGAAAATAAAAGTGAGAGCCACTGGATAGCCAAGTGTGGTATCCAATCATAGAATCCTGGAGTAGTTTGGGTTGGATGGGACCTTAAACCTCATTCAAGTTCCATTCCCTGCCATGGGCAGGGACACCCTGCACTAGCCCAGGGTGCTCCAAGCCATGTCCAACCTGGCCTTGGGCACTTCCAGGGATCAATCCACCCTCCCCTTCTCAGAGTTCCCATGTACCCTCCACAGCAGCAGGACACCTCCCTGGCTCTCTGTCACTGTCTGTCCATCCCTAGTCCTGGTATCCCTCTGAAATGCCCCATGTTGATGGCTGTCCCTCCTGAATGATGCCGGAGCACGGGACGGGCACTCAGAATGCACCGGCTCGGCCCCAAAAGCCACGAGACTGTTCCTGTTTGTGTCTCCAGCCACAGCTGCTCCCTTGTCCTCTGGCACGGCACACGCTGGTTAATCATTCCTCAGGCACATTCAGTGTCCCGGGATTCTTATCGGAGAGTGCAAAGTCCAGTCAGCAACAGCACTGGGAAGAGGCAGGAGGGTTCCCCGGCAAGGGCGGCAAAGCTGTGCCAGAGCAACGCCATCCTCAGGCTGGGATACACCAGAGGGATCCAAGGCATGGGCTGGGAAGTGCCCACGGGTTCACCTGCACCTTCCCAGCACAGCTCCCAGCTCCAGATCATGGAGTCCTGGCATGGCTTGAGTTGGAAGCAACTGTAAGGATCATCCACTCTCTGCCATGGGCAGGGACACCTTCCAGTACCTCAGGCTGCTCCAAGCCCCATCCAACCTGGCCCTGGACACTTCCAGGGATGGGGCAGCCACAGCTTCCCTGGACAACCTGTTCCACCACCCTCACCACCAGATCACTCCAGCCATTCCCACCAGGAGGAATCCACAAGGCCCTTATCCAGAAGAGGGAAAGCAGAGCAGGATCCCATCTCTCTTCCTTGAAATAACCACGCCCAGGAGCCATTTAATTCCCTCTTTCTGGCAGCTGGGATGACTTTGACTCTGGGATGACTCCTGACTGTCCTGGAAGGGCTCTCCCTGATAAGGGTGAGGAAGCAGAGGGAAACCTGTCCGTCTGTCATCCCACAGCTCCTCCTTGACCAGGATTCCTTTCCCATCTCCCTGCACGCAGCAGCCCTTCCACGCCCCATCCCACGCATGGGCTCAGCCAGATCTCTGTGTCACCGTTTCCATGCTGGTCACACCTCCAGCAGGACTCCTTCCAACCTGCCCCAAGTGCCACCTCTTCCTGAAGCTTCTCCCTGTCTGTGCCCGGGCATTGCTCCCAGGGCACCAGCCTATGGAAGGGGCATTACCCAGGACACGGGCAAAGTTCCTCCTCATGGAGCCTCGTGCTGACATCACCTTTCCAAACGCCAGCCTGCCCTTTATCAGGCTTTACAGATCCACCCTCTCATGAACAGCTCTCTGGCCTTACTCCATCTGGATGTCTCTTACCCATTTCCCAGGATTAAGGAGTTTTGGAGGCCAGGAAAAAGGAGGTTTGGGGAAATGGGAGGGAGAAGCACCAGCAAAACCATCACAAGATCATGCCAGCAGTGGCGGCGTTTGGCACCAGCCTTCCCTGAGGAGTGGACGAGGACGAGTCCTTTGGCTGAAGAGACTCCAGGAATCTCCTATTGGGATGGAAGTGGCAGCTGTCCCCCAGTGTCCAGGAATGCCAGCTGAGTTGGTGATGAGCTCAAGGGGATGTTTTTGTCTCTTCCCTGCTCTGCTCAGGCCCTGGGATGAGCAGCATCCTCATGTCAACCTGCTCCTGTTGAGGGCTGACCAAGCAGGGCAGGCAGGGAAGCTTCAAACAGAGGGGAGAGAGAGGAGAACCAGGGAACAATCCCACTGGGAAGAGAGATGGAGAGGCAGAGGGGAGAGCAAGGCAAGCCATGGAAGGGCTGGGGGGTCCGTGCCGTTACCTGCTCGGATCCAGCGCATCCTGAGCATGCTGAGAGCCGACGTCAAGCTCCCGCCGTATCCCTGCTCTCTCCCTGTGTCATTATTCCCTGAGCTCAGCTCCTCCAGCTCCTGGGGCTGCTGCTGCCTGCTGGTTTTTCTATTCCCTCCGGGAAGAGTGGGAGGGCCGGGGAGGCAGCCAGGCGGCCGCTGCTCCGCGCTGGGATTTGGGACGGCCAGGGGATTACCCGCAGGGACGGTCATGTGTTAGTGCTGTACCAGCTGCCCCGCGCCCACTCCGGCACGGGCTGGCTCCCGGCTCCCAAAGAACTCCGGGCAAAGCCTCTTACCTTCCCCAGCGCCAGCCAGGCCCCGCAGTGACTGTCACCTCATCCCCCAGCGCTCCTCCCGTGGCCAGGAGCTCCCCCCGGGCTGGGATCACGCTGGGCTTTTCCAAGGTGTTCTCCCCCTGCCACAGCAGCTCCGTGTGGGAAAAGCTCTCTCCAGCATCAAGCCTCGGGGATGGATTTGGGGGCAGGCAGAGGGTGACAAGCAGGAAGCCCCAAAAGAGCCGTTTTTTTAAGGCATTCCATGAAAAGGGATGTTCTGATCCATGTAGTTGCATTTCTATGTCAAGCCCAGGAAACCAAAACACAGGACACCAGGACAGATCCCCCGGTTCCACTGTCCTCCTGCCCTTTCTGCTCCCAGTTTTCAGCCTCAAAGCATCCCAAAGCAACAGGAAGACTTGGAAGCAGTGTTTGGATTCTCATGGATGTGCTGGTTTACACCAGCAGGAGTCTGATCAGCAAATTCCTTCTCCACTCATTCCCACCACCACCAAATCCCCCTTATGGCCCAACATGGGCGGACAAGGGGCAATCCCAGCTGTCCTGGGGTCACCTCACTGCCTCAGCTCCAGTATTTTATATTCCTTTATCCAAGGAAAACAGGGAAGTGTTCCAGACCATTTTCTGCAGGGCGACACTTCCTCCTCACAGGCACCAAGTGCTCCACAATCAAAATCACCAGGAGAGTCACCAACACCAGGAACATGGGAACAGGTTGTCCAGAGAAGTTGTGAATGACAGAGGGAGGGTTTAGATGGGATATTGGGAAGAAATTCTCCCCTGGGAGGATGGTGAGGCCCTGGAATGGATTTCCCAGGGAAGCTGTGGCTGCCCTATCCTTGGAATGTACAAGACCAGGCTGGCTGGGACTTGGAGCAACCTGGAATAGTGGAAGGTGTCCCTGCCCATGTGGGACTGGATGATCCTTAAGGTCCCTTCCCACCCAAACCATTACAGAATTCCATGATCACACATATCCAAACATTCCCACAGGAAAAACCATCCACTCCTGGTCACTCTGAGCTCAGAGATTCCTGTGCACACACAGCCCAGCAACCCCTGCACAGACACACGGCTGCTCCACAGACAACATTCCCAGTGTTCCAGCCACTTGTGCTCCACGAATACCCATGGAGCTGCTGGATAACCTTCATGGAAACCTTCCCCTTCTGCAGAACCAGCTCTTGTCTTTCCCAGCTCCACCTTGACCCCAAACCTGCTCAACCTCCAGTGCTCGCTCTCCTTTCTCTGCTCCTTTCCCGAATTCCCGCTTCCCAGCCCCCGCCGGCCCCGCTGCTCCGAACATCCTTCCCGCTGTACATTCTTCCCTGAGCCCTTATCTCATAAATTAGCCGGGAGAGGGATCCCAAATAGCTGAGCCGTGTCGTAAGCGTTTCCCTGAGGCAGGGGCGGGCGGGAGCAATGGAAAGGTTGGGAGCAGGATGCCAGCCAAGGGTCAGACGCTGTCAACTCCCTCCTTCTCCTTTGAATCCAAACACAAACGCTCCAGGAACACTCCCAAACCCATGGAAATCTCCTTTCCCTCCCCTGCCAGAACCCCCCAGCATCCCACGCTCACTGCTCCAGGATTTTTGCCTGCAGGATGGTCCTGGGCACCTCCAAACACATGGATCAGCTGTGCTAACACAGACCACGGAGTTTGGGAAGATTCCTGAGTGGGAAGAGATGATCCATGAGGATCATCCAAGTCCAACTCCTGGCCCTGCATAGGACAACCTCAAAAATTCCACCATGTGCCTGAGGACAACAACAATCTTCCCAACACAGAAGAAGCCCACCTTGAGGACACCCAATATGGAAAGTCAGGACTGCATTCCCAGCACCTTCATCCCAGGAAAGCCTGAAGTTATTTCCAATGCATCTTTTCCCTCAGGAACTTCTCCCTAGTCCATCCCAAATACCAGAGCAAAGCCTGGGATCCTTTCCATCACTTTTCTGCTTCTCCATCCTCACACGCCTCAGATCTCACCCTCAAACAGCAGACAGCCACATTTCAGAGAAATAAGGAAATCTAGGAAAACAAGGATACCTAGGGAAACACGGATATCCATGGAAGTAAATATATCCAGGAAAACAAGGATATCTAGGGACACAAGGATACCCAGGAAAACAAAGACATCCATGGAAATAAATATATCCAGGAAAACAAGGATGCCTAGGAAACAAAAGTACACAAGGAAATAAGGATATCCAGGAAAACAAGGATATCCAGGAAAACAAAGGATACCCAAGAAAACAAAGGACACCCAGGAAATAAGGGAATCCTGCCCAAGCAAACACCAAGGAAAACTTAGGAAAATCCAGGTCCATCTCTCACAGCCGAGAAAACCAGAGGCATCATCCAAACCTGAGATTTTGGGAATATTTGCTTTCCAAAACAAGCCTGGCTCTGCAGATGGGACCAGCTAAATTCCAGGATTTGGAATGACCACAGTCACCAGTTCTTCCCCAGCTACACCAGCACAGCCCCCACTCCCAAACATCTCCATGAGGAGCCCGGTTAATCCTTGTCTAACACTGGGAAATACCAAGGGCTCAGGGATTCTGCCTGATTTTTCTGGGATTGCTTACAGCAGGCTCAGATCCTGGGAAAATCAGAGTCAAGCAAAGGAATAAGAATTCCCAAGTTATTCCAGGTTTCTCAGCCTGCAGGAAGAAATCTCCTCAGGGGTGAGATGACCCATAAGAAGAAGAAAATATTTCACTTCAAGCAAAAAATGGGTTGGAAAATGATTTCCTGATGATGGGAGTTCAGTGATAAATTTTAAAGGAGTGATGGGATAATTAATTTATTCCTGTAAATTATTAAATTCTAACAGATCTATTGTTTACCACATCCAAAAACCATTAATTCCTGAGGAGGGCCAGATTCCAGAGTAAATCCAACTCCATGCCATGATTTAAGGCCCTGACCTTCACTCCCAAAAAACCAGAGGATCACTCTGGCCTCAGAATTCCTCAGAGCACAACAATTAAACCTGGCACAAGAGGCAAAAACTGAGCAGCAATTCCCGGTGGCAAAACTTTCTTCTCTTCCCTTCTCCCCCTCCAGCTCCGTGTCGGAACAGATGCTCTGGAATAACAGCGGGAAAGGGATCGAGCTTTCAAAACAAAGTTGTGCTCCATGTAATATTTGGCTCAGAAAGGTTTTAAGAAGGATTTTATAGCTGAGGGTAAGAAATATCCTTCAGGCACAGTTCCCTTGATCTTTACAGGGACAGGATGGTTTTGATTCAAGAGAAAAAGAAAGAAGGAGAAGGAGATTAAAAAAGGGAAGGAGGAAGAAAATGGGAAAAAGTAGGAGGAAAAAGGGGGAGAAAAGGAAGAAAAAAGAAAGGAGGAAAACAGAGAGGAAGAATCCCAGGATGGCTGAGGTTATCAGGGATCTCTTGGAGTCATCTTGCTCGAGCAGGATCGCCCTCAGCATATAGAAAGAACAAGAAAACAGTAAAAGAAAGAAATCTCTGTGTTGTAATAAAGATGCTCTGGGGAAAGGGGGAAATTCCATGTCTCCAGCTGAAGAGACAGAGAGCTGGTCCATAAATAACATTGGGATGCTGAGCCAGAGCTCTGCAGGATTCCCGGGAGCTGCTCAGCAGCCCCAGGATGGGAAGCGGGAGAGGAGGATTTAGGAGTTTGGCCCAAGTGAAATCCTAAAACCAAAGGAAGCCCCAGAAGGCTGCAGGGAACGTGGGCTGGGAGTGGCCGATAAGAGCCCTCGTGGTGAGGCTTCCCATCCTTGCTAATCCTGGGGCTCCTGGGATCATGGCTGGAACTAACAGGGGGTGCTTCTTCCTTTGCAGAAGAGATGCCTTACTGAGAGGTCACATGGATGCCAGGAGAGGGGGAAGTGAGGAGGAAGCAGCTTGAGCTTCCACTCGCTCCCAAGAGCATCTTCTGCTCCCACTTCCCAGGATAAATCCTTCTGCCAACCTAAGAATCCACAGGGATACCACTGTCCTGCCCCAGCTGCCTCTGGGGGCTCACTGCACAACACCACTGCTCCAAAGGGGATCCCGGCTCCAGAGCTGACCCATGGATCGGGATACACCCCAGGACCTGCTGGGGCAATGGAGCCTCGCCAGGATGGGCACATTATTCCCTCCATGTGCCAGGGGCTCATCCCAAAGGACACAGCCTGCGGCAGCCAAACCTGGGCCTGGCAAGCGACCCACTGGAAAACAAGGGAGGGAAACAAAGCTACGAGGGGGAAAGAGAAGGAACCAGCCAGTCCACAAGGAAGAGCGGACCGTGCCAACAAGGCCAGAGCAGGGAAGGGAACACGGAGCCGAGGCAGGAACAACAATGGGATCAGGGTCCCAACACATCCCAGTTCAGCCATGAGCAACCACATTTCATCCAACAGAGGCCAAGTTCTCTTCCCAGCCACTTTTCCACCCTGGTGGGAACGAGAGTGATCCACAGCCATGCGGTGGCCACAAGGATCCGGAAAAGGTCTGGGATCCATAGGCCAGAGCCACTGCCACGAGCCTGCTCCTAGGATGGTGAGGGACATTCCAAGGTCCTTGCTGGGCTGGCAGTGGGAATCTAAGGCATGGCACAACACAATTCCCAGGAAATCCAGCTTGGCACCCACAGTGTGCACTGGAGGATGCACAGCTGCCCCTGGATAGGGATCTGTGCCATTCCAGAGCTGGCTAGGATGGTGTGGAGCCAGGCTGGGAGAGCTGGGATTGTTTAGCCTGGAGAAGGGAAAGCTCCAGGGAGACCTTGGAACACCTTCCAGTGCCTAAAGGGACTTCAGGAGAGCTGCAGAGGGACTTTGACAGAGGACCTGGAGTGACAGGACAAGGGGGAATGGCTTCCCACTGCCAGAGAACAGGGTTAGACGGGATGTTGGGAAGGAATTCCTCCCTGTGAGGGTGCCGAGGCCCCGGGACGGGTTTCCCAGGGAAGCCGTGGCTGCCCCATCCGTGGTAGTGCCCAAGGCCAGGCTGGCCGAGGCTGGGAGCACCCTGGGCTAGGGGAGGTGTCCGTGCCCAGGGCAGGGGGTGGCACTGGATGAGCCTGAGGCTCCCTTCCCTCCCAGCCCATTCCAAGGCTGATCCCGGGCCGGCGCTGTGGGACGGCGCTGCCCCCGTTACCTTCAAAGAAGCGCTGCAGAGCCTCCGTCTCGTCCACCACCTCCATGGCTGGGCCATGCACGGGCCGGCCCCGGCTCAGTCCCTGCGGCTGCAGGGGGGCATCGCCCCGGCCCGGGCGGCCCCGCCGCGACCCCCGAGCCCCGTCCGGGCCCCGCTCTCAGCGCCGGGCTCCCGCTGCCCAGCGCGGCCGCCCGATGCCCATCGGCGTCCGCCGAGCGCTGCCCGGACTCCTCGGGCTGCCGCGGCCGCTCCTTCCTCCTTGCCCGCTTCCCTCCCTCCCTCTCTCCCCCTGTGCCGGCCCTTCCCCGCCCGCTGCTCCTCCTCCGCCCCGCGCCGCGATCGGGGCACCCCCGCCGAGAGGCTCCGGCGACGCCGCCGAGTCGCGAGGTTGCCGAAAGTCACCTAAAAACGCTCGCCAGGCACCGGGAGGGACCTGCGGACTGAAAAATCTGCTCCGAATGCGCTAAAAAGCGGCCACGAGCCGCCAAGAAACAGCCGCAAGTTACAAGCCACTAAAGCCCCAAAAGCAGCCATCAAAAACCAGCAACTAAAGCCTCCAAAACCGGCTACTAAAGCCCCCTAAAACCAGCCACTAAAGCCCCCCAAAATCTGGCCACTAAAGCCCCAAAAACAAGCCACTAAAGTCTCCCAAACCTAGCTACTAAAGCCATCAAAAACCAGCCACTAAAGCTGCCCCAAACCGGCCACTAAAGTCCCCAAACCTGGCTACTACAGCCCCAAAAAACGGCTACTAAAGCCCCCAAAACTGGCTACTAAAACCCCAAAAGCCAGCCACTAAAGCCCACAAAAACCAGTCGCTAAAGCCCCCCAAAACTAGCCATTAAGGTCCCCCAAAACCAGCCAGTAAGGCCCCAAAACCCAGCTACTAAAGCCCAAAAAACTGGCCACTAAAGTCCCCAAAAAACAGCCCCTAAAGCCCCCAAAAACAGCCACTAAAGCCCCCCATAACTGGCTACTAAAGCATCAAAACTCTGCGCAGAAAGCACCAAGAAAAGGAGTCAAAAATCACCAGAAAACAAAACAAAAAAGCAGGCACAAACTATGAAAATCTGTCCAGCAAAGAGCAAAAAAAAAAAAAAAAAAAGCCACAAAACACTAAAATTTGCCCACAAGGCACCAAAATCCCTCACAAAGCACCAACTCCCCATTACAAAACACCAAAATTTGTCCACAAGGCACCAAAATCCCTCTCAAAACACCAAAATCTTCCACAATGCAAAGCCACAAGGCACCAAAAAATCAGTCAAAAGCTGCCAAAATCCAGCCACAAATCACCAGAAAAAAGCATTGACAAAGCACCAAAATCCAGCCACAAAGCATTAAGAAAAGAAAGAGCCCCAAGCTGCCAAAACTGCAGCCACAAACTACCAAAACCTGCCCATAAACTACAAAACAAAAGCTATAGAGCACTAAAACATGGCCACAAGCCACCAAACATCATAAACTACCAAAATCCATCCAGAAACTACCAAAAAATCCAGCCACAATGTACCAAAATCTGAGCACAAAAAACACTCACAAAGCACCAAAATTTGTGCACAAAGCACCAAAATCTCTCACAAAGCAAAGTCACAAGGCACCAAAAAAAAAAAAAAAAAAAAAAAAGACAGCCACAAGCCACCAAAATCTGGCCAGAAATCACTGAAAAACACCCTCAAAGCACCAAAATCTGTCCCCAAAGTAATAAGGTGCCAAAAAAGAGCCACAAACCGTCAAAAATCCAGCCACAAATGGCCAAAATCTATCCGGAAACGATGAAAACCCAGCCACAAAACACTGAACCTGCCACAAATTACAAAAATGCAGCCACAAACCAACAAACCTGCTCATAAAACCAGCCCTGAGGCACAAAATCCAACCACAAACCACCAAAATCCTCCCAGAAATTCCAAAACCAGCCACAAATCACTGGAACCCTGTTTTTAAAAAAGACACAAATCACTGAAGTCCAGGCACAAATTACAAAACCAGGAAATCCCCAAAATCCAGCCTCACATTCCAGCCACAGACCTCAAAACCAACTGCAAATCACCAAAATCCAGCTGCAGATCACCCTAAAACAGCCCCAAATCATTGAAATCCAACCTCAAATCACCAAAATCCAGCCCCAAATCACCCTAAACAAATCAAATCCAGCCCTAAATCATCAAAATCCAGGTGCAAACCACTGAAATCCAACCCAAAATCACTAGAATCCAGCCCTAAATCCACCAAAAATTAGCCCTGAAGTCACACAAATCCAGCTCCAAAACACCCTAAACCAGTCCCAAATTACCCTAAACCAGCCCTAAACACCAAATCCAGCCCCACATCACCCAAATCCAGCCCCAAGTCACCCTAAACCAGCCTCAAGCACAAATTCAACCCTACATCATCAAAATCCAGCTGCACACCACCAAAATCCAACCTCAAATCACCAAATCCAGCCCCAATTCACCCAAATCTGCCTAAAACAGCCCCAAGCACCAAATCCAGCCCTAACCTCAAAACCTCAACCTCAAAATCCAGCTGCACACCATGAAAATCCTACCTCAAATCACCCTAAATCAGCCCCAACCAGCAAATCCAGCCTTAAATCAACCAAATTCAGCCCCAAATCATCCAAATCCAGCCGGAAATCACCCAAAACCATCCCCAAATCTCCCTAAACCAGTCCCAAGCACCAAATCCAGCCCTAAATCATCCAAAACCAGCCCTACATCATCAAAATCCAGCTGCACAACACCGAAATCCAACCTCAAATCACCCTAAATCAGCCCTAACCAGAAAATCCATCCCTAAATCATCCAAATCCAGCCCCAAATCACCCAAATCCAGCCCCAAATCACCTTAAACCAGCCCCAAATCACCAAATCCAGCCCCAAATCCCACCCCAGAGCCCAACCCCTGCCCCCTCAGGGCAAGGCCCAGCTGTGGTTTGTTCTCCCCAGATGTTCCCACAATCCCCAATAACCCCCCCCCCCCACACACACACACACACTCACCCCTCCCACCCCATAATGACTCCAATCAAATAAATAAGGGCCCGCTGGGAATAATGTCCATGAAGTTCCGAGTTCTCGGAGCGCCGGGGCCCTGCCAGCCCCAAACTGTGGGGCCTTTCTGCTGCGGGCCAGCCAGGGCACAATGAGGGATTGTCCAGCCCCACATCCCAATTGAGAAGGGCAGATTCTCCGGGATATATAAATATATTTATCCCGCTCCCACAGCTGTGCAGTGACCAATTCTTCTCCCGGGAGAGGAGGGGGATTGAGGATTGGGGACAGTAATGGGTCTATTATTTCGGGATGGAGAGAACGAGCCCTTTTTTCTCCTCTCTCTCTCCACATTAAGACAATTGTTATTCCTTGCTCCCCTTGTTCCTGCTCTCAGCCCCCCGTTTCGGGCACAAGCTGCGTGGGAAGGAAAGGAAATTAAGGGAAAATGGATTTTTCCTGGGAAGCTGAGCGCCAGCCTAGCCTAAACCCTGTTAGATGTTGGTCTGTAATATTTTACTTAAATAAAGTCAGAATTGGATTGGATGATCCTTAGAGGCCTTTTCCAACTCAGGATATTGAATCCTAGAATGCATGATTCTGTCATTTAGAATCCTGGAATCCATGGAAACATATCCCATAATCTTATGGATTCATAAAATCATCATTTGATTTGTAGAATCACATTCCATCACTCTGTGATTTAGAATCCCAGAATCCTGGAATGGTTTGCCTTGGGAGTGAACTTAAAGCTCACCCATGGAATTCTTCAGCTGGTAATAGCCCCAGGCCATGAGAACCTGC
This sequence comes from Melospiza melodia melodia, assembly GCF_035770615.1. Classification (NCBI taxonomy): domain Eukaryota; kingdom Metazoa; phylum Chordata; class Aves; order Passeriformes; family Passerellidae; genus Melospiza; species Melospiza melodia. Next base: position 55,456,565 of record NC_086199.1, on the reverse strand, counting down.
TTTCCAGAGCCATGTCCCTGTGTCCTTCACCCTGTAGGACATTGGGAAAATCCCATTTGGGACTCACCTTCCTTGCAGAAAGATCCCAGCATCCAAAGGGCAGATTTCCACACCATTTTGACTCATATATCCAACAGAATTGAATATTTGGGATATATTCTTGACTGAGAGTATTCATCTTCCTCTTCTATCCTTGTCATTCCCATCCACTCCCAAAAATTCCCTTGTACTCAACTTTATTTGCACTAAAATCCTTCTTTTTATATGGCAGGATGACTTTAACTGAGGATAACTCAAAGCAACAAGTTCCTTCCTTAATTTCCTTCTCCACTGAAGGACAGATTCCTAGAACTGATCTTGAGGGACAGGTATCATGGAATCCTGGAATGGTTTGGGTGGGAAGGGACCTTAAAGCCCATCCAGTTCCACCAACACTTCCACAAGTTCCTACCTGTGATGGCATTGAACCATATATATGGGTCCAAGGATGATCAAAAGATTTGGGAAAGGATCCTGAGCCCAGATTTGGATCTCTCTGGATTGACCATGTTAGGCTTGGCCTGGGATTCCCCATCCTAAAGTGTAAAATCCTGCTGAGCAACTAATTTACAATAAAAATAGCACACTTCCCTCCCTTCCTTAGGGACAATGTCAACATTCCCACATCCCAACCTCTCATGAGACAGCTCCAGAGTGCCACACACCCCTTAACAGAAAGGAAAATCCCTTTGGGAATGGCTCATTAAGGCTTCAAATCCTCAAATTTGAGGGTTCTGCCCTCACAAAGGGGCTGCCATTTCCAGAACGCCCTCCTCTGGACATATCCCTAAGGAATCTTTGCTCCTTCCCATCTTTCCTCCTCTCCTGGTGCCTAAATCGAGGTATGGATGATCCACATCCTTCTCACCTGAGTTTTCCTCCTGCCTCCCAGTCTCCTGCTCAGCTCCCACTCCCAAGGAATACTGCTCTCTCCCTTCCCAGACCTGACTAAAAAGAAAAGACCCATTGGAAAAACACACCAAGGGATGGAGCCAACCTCCTCCATATGAGGTGGGAAGAAGGGAGCTGGGATGGTCCAGTGAGCTGGGAATGCAGCACTTCAGGGATGGCCTTGTGTGATCCCTAAAGGATCTTAGAGAGCTCTGAATCCCAAAAAATCCAGAGTATTGCTTTGATCCATAGGGAGGCAGCTCCAGTGGGTCCAAACGCACTCCATCACTGGTTTTCCTTTCTCCTGCCCTCCACATTTCCCACATTTCTCTCCCTTCCCAGTCCCCTCTGGGTCATGCTCCCTGCAAACCCTGCTCTCCCTGTCCCACATGGCTCGCAGCAGCACGAGCCAGGAAGGGGTGCAGAGATGTTACTCGGGATATTGCTCATGGAAGGTGCGGCCGGGGCTCCCTCCGGCGCCGAATTTCAAAGTCCAGTTTCTAACAAAACAATAATTCAGGAATTTCCCCCTCCCTTACCCCATCATCCCTGCCCACATCCCAACCTCCAGCTGAGACTCCCAGGCATGACTGGAAGGATTTGGAGTCCATTTTTAAAGTTTTTCCACCTGCTCTGAGCATGGACACCTCAGTCTCTGGAAGGGCGCCGGAGTCATTGATCTGGCTTACATGAGGCTCAGCTGAGCCGGGATCATGGATCCAGAGATATCCAATGGATATAAGATTGCTCCTGGTGGGACCAAGTCCCAGAGAAGCTGTTGTGTCACTGTTGGAGATGCTGGAATACTTGGAATCTCCTACTCACAAACCACCCCAATCCAGGCACAAACTCCCCAAATCCCAGATGGTTTGGGTGGGAAGGGACCTCAAAGCTCATCCCATTCCATCCACTGCCCAGGTGGCAGGGACACCTTCCACTAGCCCAGGTTGCTTCAAACTTTGTCCAACCTGGACTTGTCACTTCCAGGGACGAAGCAGCCCGAGCTTCTCTGGGAAATCCTTTCCAAGCCCCAAGGAAGCTCCCACCCCGCTGGAGGCGGAAGCAGAGCAGAGCTCCCTCGGTTATCTCCTCCTGGCAGGAGACCTGTGTGGATCAATCCCTGCCTGGTTACCCATTAACTCCAAGGGTTTGTTCCCAAGACAGAGAGAACACCTCCATTAAATCATCAGGGAACAAAGGAACATCCTCAGGAAGGAACACACATGTCCTCAACACTCCGGGAAACCTCTGGAGCTGGAAGTCCAAGCATACAACCCAGGCCTGGAGCAGGGAACTGTCACCCACCCACTCCCAAGAAGGACATCCAGGCTCTATGGAAAGCCCCTGTCCACTCTACCAGGACAAACAAGGCCACAAGGGCTGCATGTGCTTTCCAAGGAAGTTCTGTGGCAGGAAGGAGGAACACAGATTGCTGGAAAATCCAAGGAGACATTGCTGAGGAGGCAGGAAAATACAAATGCTGCTGGAACAGGCCAGGAATTACATTCAGACCATCACCCTCAGATCACCTTTCCTTTCCCTCTTTTCCAATGGAAATACAACCTGGAATCCTTGGAAAACCCTGAGGAACTATTTGTGCCATGCTAGTTTCCATTGAATTAACAATTAGATCCCAGCTTTAGTTAATTAAATATTCCCATTATTTCCCTCCATTTTCTTTGTTTGCTGGGGAACACTTCAAAAATTGTTGGAAAATTTGGGGTTTTTTTTTTCTGTAGTTCTGGATATTTTCTCAATGGATTGGAAACAACTTTTCTCAATAAACTGGGATTTTTTCCTAAGGCCACCAACACACCCAGCAGCCGGAGAATCTCCGTGGAAAACACGACTACATCCCCAAGGAAGGCTGTTAATAGGTTTTATAGCAGCATACCCCACTCCTGCTGTGTCCACATCCATATATTTTCATCCTTAAAAACTGAATTAAAGCAGCCTCTCCTAAACATGGATTATTCCTTGTTTATCCAAGGATAGCAGCCAGAGTTGGATGTTTTCCTTCCCCAGGAGAGGAAGGGTTTCCAGAAGAGCCAATATGCTTTTATGAGGCTGATATAGCTCTGAGTAGGGAAAAAAATCCCACAAAACCATCCCAAAACATCAGGCACTTCAACATTCCAGCACTTTTTATAGGCATTTTTATAGGAACTCAGTAGTTCAGCCACCTTTGAGCTCTTAATTCCCTGATAGTCCCTTCAGGAGCAGCCATAAAAAACAATTCCAAGCAGCCATTAATAGGATTACACACTTCCAGGCATTCCTTTTCTCCCTGGATTTCTCCTGGCTGGTCAGCAAGCTCCAGGACTTCTCCTGCCCTTATTCCCCAATGCTGTAAGCCATAAATGCAACTTTTCCCTTTTCCAGAATATGAATTATGTGGAATTATTCAGCTGGGACCAGCCCTCAGGCAGTGAGATCCTGCCTTACAACTCCAGAGCCATGTCCTGTGGGACACTGGGAAAATCCCAGTTTGGACTCACCCGGCCCACAGAAGGATCCCAGCACCTCCATGTTGATCCAAAGGGGAGATCTCCACACTGTTCAGGCTGGAAAATCCAATAGATTGAATATTTGGGATATATCCTCGACTGAGAGCACACGTGCTCCCCTTCTATCCCTGTCATTCCCATCCACTCCCAAAAAAATTCCCTGTTTGCACTAAAATCCTTCTTTTTATAGGACAGGTTGAATTTAACTTGGAATAACTCAAAGCATCCAGTTCCTTCCTTAATTTCCTTCTCCACAGAAGGAGAAATTCCTAGAACTCATCTCAAGGGACAGGGATCATGGAGTCCTGGAATGGTTTGGGTGGGAAGGGACCTTAAAGATCCAGTTACATCCCTGCCATGGGCAGGGACACCTTCCACTGCTTCCAGGACCACTTCCAGCCTGCTCCAACCTGGCCATGGGATGGCAAATCCACAAGGTCCGGATGTTCCCCTAAGTGTTTTCCCACTCCAGAGGCTGAGATCCAGAGCAGAGAGAGCTGGAGAAGAAACAACCAACCCCCAGAGATTCCCAGGATCCTTCCCAAGTGCCACACCCCCAATTCCTGGTGTCCTTCCCACCTCACTCACCACCCTTCAAGGCAGAAACTTCAGGCAATTCCCAACCATCCGTGTCCAGGACATCCTTGGGAACAGTCACATACTCCAGCCATGCTTCCAACATCCATTTTATACAGAGTGCCATAGAATATACAGAAAATTTATATACATCCATGTTTCTGGAATTAGGTTATAATTCATCCGATCTTTCTTTACAGCGGGATTAGTTCAGATCTTTCGTACAGAGGTACAAAAAAAGTCACGTGGAGAATGAAGGGCACATGAGGAGTGCTTGAGTTTCCTTGGAATCTTCATGCTGGGGCAGCTCGGAGCAGGGATTCAGAGGGCAGCATTCCCAGGATGAGCATGTGGACACAGGATGCTGGGCTGTTTCCCCCCCCTCCAGTTGCATATCCAAGTGCTCCAAGCCCTGCCAGAAGCAGTGGGAGTGCCTCAGAGCTCCCTGGAAGGGGCTGCTTCTCCCAAAAATGCCAAAGGCTTCAGCTCCAAGGAGGCAATTAGGATCCAGCAGGAAATGAATCCAGAGGTATCCTGCTCCGAGCTGCCCCAGCACGAGATGGGACACAGGTGACAGGCAGGAAGGGCTTTTCCAGAGAGGCAGAGCCAAAGGAAAAGGGCTCACAGGGCTCAACATTCCAGACAGGGAGGCACAGCCCATCCCCAGATATCCCTGTGCCAATAGGAATTCCACACAGTGCCAGGACAGGAGCTCGAGAGTATTCCCTGGACTTGTGGAGGGAAAGGTGGGAAGGTGGAGCTGCAGGTGAGGCCACTTTGCCACCACCAAGCGCTGGGGATATCCCAGGAAAGGAGTGAGGACCCAAAGGGTGTGACAGTGTCCTAGGAAAAACCCCTGCCAGGACCCCTCTGCACACAAACTTCCCAAAAGTGGATATCCCAGCAGGACAGGCCTTTGCCATCCCAGCTGGGACTTCTGACTCTGAGCCATTGGAACTGCACAAAGCCCAGGATGGGAAGCAGGGAAGTGGAATCCAAAGAAAAACCAGTGTCAAGGCTTGTTCCTGTGCTGCAAGGATTTTCAGGAATCAAGAGGTGAAGACAGGGAGTCATTCCTCATCCCGCAGTTGTGTTGGGAAGGTGGGAAAGTCAGGACATGCAGCATGGTGTGACACAGTGACATCAGAGGGATTGGACACAACAAGGAAAGCTGGAAAAATTCCCAGGGAGCTGCTCCAGAGCCAGGGAGAAACTTGGTGTGGGTTGGAGGAAATCGCCTGCCTCAGGTCAAGATTTGCTTTTGGCACTTGGATACGACCTCAGGCAGCAAGGAAAAGTGGGAAGGTGTGGGAAGTCCTGGCTGAGGCAGAATGGGAGAGCTCAGGAGCAAGGGCAGCTCCTGCCAGGCCTTGGCCACACTTCCATACTCCCAGAGAAGTGGGAAAGTAAGGTGGGAGATGTCTGATCCCAGAAACTGGGACCTGAAGCCAGGGAGAACAAAGGCACAAGAGGTATGAACTCAAAAAAACATGGAAAAAACAATGGGAATGGAGACAGCAAAGCACTTGGAGGCTGATGATTATTCCCGATAACAAAGCAAGGAATTGCCCTAAATCCTTGGCTATTTGGAATTTCCAGCCCTTTAGCAGCTCCTTGGAGCTGGAAGAAGGGGAAGGACATCAGTCACTGCTGATCCAGCCCCCTTCCCATCCCTCTCTGCATCCACAACCTGTGGCTCTGACTGGAGAGCAAAAGGTTCCAGACTGAATGCCAGCTTCCAGCTGCAGTGTTCCCTCCTCTCCTTCTTCCCACAGCTGCCAAGGATGGGCTGTGTTTGCCTCCAGCAGGATCCATGCAGCATTGCTTCCTCCACACAGGAGCCATGAGAGGGAGCTTTGGCACAAGAAATGAGGCTCTTCCTGAAATCCAGCAGCTCTTCCCAAAAATCAGCACTGCACAGGATCTGGGAACAAAGCAATGAGCCCAGTTCCAGGCAGTGCTTTCCAACTGCTTCCTCCAGAGGGATTTCTCAGCAGAGGTGCTGCTGGAATTCCAACCTTCCCTTTCCTGCAGCACTGTGACACTGCAAACAGGGATCACAGAATTCCAGAATCATTTGGAAGCTCCCACCTGCTGCCATGGACAGGGACATCTTTCCCTAGCCCAGGTTGTTCCAAGCCTTATCCAACCTGGCCTGGAATATTTCCAGAAATGAGGAATCTACACCCCCCTTGGCAATGTTACTCAAAGGCTGCAGTTACAACCACTATTCCTAAACCCATTGGAATTAAATATTCCTGCTCCCATCCTGCAAAGCCAGAATGTCCTACTGCCAAGGGAAGAATATCCCAGAATGGATAGGGACAAACCCAGCATGGAGGGGAGCTCCAGCCCAGCAGTTCCCAAGGCAAACACAGAAGGGCTCTGCTGCCCAATGGAGGCTCTTGGATACAGCCTCAAAACACAAATCCAAACACACCCATTCCAGCAATAATTAATCCTACCTAATTCCCATTGCCAGGAGTAATCCTGATTATTCCTATGTCCCAATTTGTAAATGAAAGCTGCGTGGGCGAGTCCATGGAAATATTATCTGCCTGCAGGAAAAGAGCAGCAAAAGCTGAGAAAACATCAAAGTGCATGGAGAATGTGTTAGATATTCATCCTGCATCCCCACACTTGGAGCTTTTCCTCCTTCTTACGTGCCCTTGGAAACAGATTTCCCACTTTAATCTTGCATGGGACCATCAACTGCTCCTGCAATCTAGCATCCTAAAAGAATAGAACTGGGAATCACTGGAATTCTGTAACCACACTCCCCACCCTCTGCCATGCCAGCCCTCTGCAGAGACCAAAGTACCTCCCACAAATCCTGTTTGCTTTGGAAAAAAAGTTCCTAAAAAGTTCCAAGAATCTCATTTAACTGCTTTGGGATAGTTTTCCCATGTTTCCCATGTGCTATCAAGGATGTGGAATGAGCCATCAGCACCCTGAGAGAAGGGAGGGATGAGGTGGCTCCTGAAATAGGTGAGAAGCACAGGGAGCAAAGAAAAGAGGGAAGGTTTTAGTAGGAAATGAATATTCCAAATGGAGAAGGCAGCCCCCCTGGAGAAGAAGCAATGATAAATATTGGAAAAGAGCTGGTATATCCTCAGCACTGCAGGATCCTTCCCAAATTTTTGGTACTGCTGCAATGAAAGCAACAATAAAATCAATTTACTGGTGCAGAAGAGCCTCAGCTCCATTCCTCTGCCAAGAAACTCTTGGAATACCAACACTCAGCAGTGTTGGAAAGGACCTTTAAAGGTCACTCAGTCCAAGGAAGAAGGATCAGAACGGATTTTAAGGATGAGGCATGGAATGGGTGACCTGTTGGTCAGTCTGGGGTGTCAGGCACTTCCAGCACTGCCTCTGCACAGGGTGGAACATCCTGTTGGAATATCATGGGAATATCTGAAGATCAGAAGGCACAAAGCTCAAGAGGAAGAAGCAGAAGCCAAAAGATTTGGAAAACTGGAGATGCTTCATGTTCCCAAAGACAGAGCAGGAAGAGAAAGCAGGAAGTGTGTACAGTACAGATGAAGGAGGTAGCTGCAGCTTTAACATTTATTTCAGCATTCCAGGTGTGCTTTTCCAGGAGGATATGGGAGATCAGCCTTTCCAAATGCCCAGACAGCAAAGGAGTGATGGGAATGGAGACATGGAATGCTGGGGATCAAGACACAGTAATGGGGATCAAGACACGGAGACATTTAAAGCAGAAATAATTCCAAGAATGTGAATTTCATTTGAAAGGACTGGGATCAGATCTGTTTGTCAACAAAAACCAGGAATTACCCATGATAGGATACAATGAGAACCTTTGAGGGGTTCTTTTGTGCCTTTACTCCTTGACCTGTGGCAAAGCTCCCAGGAACTACATGTTTCCAGGTTTTCCTAAGTCCAGTAATCACAGAGCAAAAAAACTGCAGCATTCCAGACTGCTTCCTGTCAGGGCAAGGGAAGGCCATTCCTATGGGATACAGTTCCAATGGCACAAAGAAGGAAACAGTCACCCAAGGACTGAGTCTTCCAGGACACAGCAGAGGAATGTCAGGGAAGGGACTTTCTAGTGCAACATTTGAGCCATGGAACATCAGCAGGTTCCCACTGGAATCATTTCAGGAGGGAGATATCCCACTTTTCCTCACCTGGAGGCACCTCCCACCAGTAGTTCCATCTAATCCCAGGTATCCATGTTGCTCCCAGGGACAGAGATGATAATTTTCCTTAGTGCTTTAAAGTGCTTTGCAGATCCCAAGCTCTGCCTTAGTGCTAAGGGTGAATTCCTGCTGGGAATAAGGGCAGGAATGAGCTCCTTATCCCAACTCCTGGGCCAGAAGGGGAGCTAGCCCGCTAGCCCCAGCCTCCCTGCCCCTCAGCTCCCCTTTTCCCCTCAAACCTTCCCAGATTTTTGTGCGTATTCCCAAAAAATCACCTCGGTAGTGTTTCCTGAGTGCAGGAATTCCTCCTTACCCTGTGCTGTGCTCCCAAACCACCTGCTCCCTGCTCCTTTTTTAAGGACCTACAAAACCAAAAAGAACTTCTGGTTGCTCAGAATAAAAGGATTTTTCCTTCTCCAAATCCCTCTGATTCCACTCAGGGAGGGAAAGGTCACCTTTGGAACCTTAAACCACAGGAATAATGTTTTCCTGGCCGCTTCAAGCACTTCTGAAGGCTCTGAAACGGGTAAGGAGCAGGGGCTGGAGCATCCCACGCTGGATGGAGTGGGATATCAGCACTTGGACCCAGAATCCAGTGGAATTCCGTGCACCCAGGATTATTTACATGAATGCACAGTGGTTATAAAGTGCTCCTCAATGGCATTGGATCCCACTGGCTCCCAGGGAGCACAGCCCTGACCCATCCCAGCGCTTCCACTGCCCACAAGGAGAACAGGAAGCCTGGGATTTGCCAGGGGCTGAGCTCCTGGAAAGCACAGCATCCACCTACAATGGAAATAGCACTGCTAAGGAGGGGAAAGGGGAGCAACCACAGGATTCTAAGGAAGTTAAACCAGGAATTTTTTTTCCAGGGAGCTCCAGGGAGAGCCATCAGTAACTGCTGAGCTTTGAGGGGGAGTTGTGGCAATTCAAGGCCTTTTCCAGGTCCCAAGAATGTTTCATTTCCTACAATAGGTAGTTTTCCTCCTGCTCCCATCACTGGAAAACCTGCCTGGAGAGGCGGAGCAGGCTCCTCTGGGCCCAGAGGCTCAGGTAGTTTTTCCTAACTTGCTCAAGCTTTCCTACATGGAATTGTGCAGGTGGGGAGAGGGGGCAGGCAGTTACCCCCAGATCCAAGCCACTTGGGAAGCAGGGGGCTTGGAATTCTGCCTGCCATCCTCTCTTCCCTCAGTCCCCAGAGGGAACAGCATGGGAAGGAGAGGATGACCATGAATTTTCCTTCAGGAAAGCCTCCCTATTTCCTTAATAAATACCTTCCAACCAGCTCAGCAGCTCTGTAAACATACAAGAGATTGCAACACTGGGAAAAAGTCCATCTTTTCCCTGAATTCCGAATGAGAGAGGCTGGCACCGATCCACTGTGGATGCTGCATATGGGTGGTGTGAGGACCCCCAGGGATCCAGGAGAGACTCCCAGACTCCACAGGGGACTGGAAAATAATGCCAGGTGCATCTTGCAGTTGATCCATCCACATCCATGCAGCTCTGAGATGAGAATCCTGGCAGTCCCACGGGAATGTCGCCAGCTTAGGGGGGTCCAGGGAACCGAGGAGTGATGGGGGTGATATCCAGGAGAACTTTCTGCCAAAGGCAGAGGGATTGGGCTCTTGGGAACAGCGTCCTTCCCTCTCAGGAGTGCTCAGGGGAGAGAAACCACGGTGCCAGCCCCATTCCTGCTGCGCCTGGCCGGGAAGGGGAGACTGGATTTGGGGGGAATACAGCCCCAATGGCTTTAAAATAGGAGTGTCCTACAAAAGCAATCCCCATGGAAGTGTGCCGAATTGGATCTTGGGCCGGATCCGTGGTAGTGCAACAGGGCCCAAAGTCTCAATCCGCTCATTTCCCATAACCACCGGCTCGGTCCCGAGGAGAGGGATCTGGCCCGGCTCCCTCCTGCTTCCATCTATCCAGGTATCTCACTCCCAAACTCAGCAGGTGCCCCAGGGCAAGGAATCTGCCTCTGGAATGAGACAGGCTGAGGTAGGGAACTTTAGTGCCTCAGACCCTCTCAGGCCCCGCGGGGCAAAGCTTCTCCCAGCTCCAAGCACAGGATTCCAGCACAATCCATCCTCCAGACACCACCACTGGGTCACCCCAGAAAGGATTTTTCCAGCTCTCTCCTCTGATCCCAACTGCCCGATGACAGCCTCCTCCATGGATTATCCCACTGGGATCATTCCACCCCTTTCCCCTGCACTAAAGGGCCGAAATCATGAGGTCGTCCTGCTTGGCAGGGCTGGTTACGTGTCCAGAAGGGGTGGAAGTCCGGATTTTGTCCGTGGCCAGGCATTCCTGGCTGCTCACACCCGTGGGAGTGATATCCATGAGTTCTCCGGATGAGCTAAGGGGGAAGGAGGGCGACACGGAGATTCCCGACGAGGGATCCGTCGAGCCCGCAAACAACCTCGGGGGCTTTGGGACTAAGTTGGGCTCGTACTGTGCCCTCAGCAGGATCTCCTGGTCGCTGACGGATTTGGGAATCTCCGCAAAGTCGCTGGAGCTGTCCGACACCATCATGCAGTAAATGTCCTGGAAGGAGCTGCTTTTGCTGTCCAAGTTGAAGAGGCTGTCGATGAACTCGGCGAATTCCAGCACCTGGGGACTGGGAACGTCGGCCAGGCGGCCGTTGTGGAGCGGGGGCTCTTCCCGCGGGGACGAGGACGCGCGCTCCCCGTCGCTCCCGGTGCCCTCGGCGCTGCAGCGGCGCTGGGGGGTGGTGCCGCCGCTGTTGAGGACGTTTTCTGGGGGCTGCGTCTCCTGGGAATGCTTGGAGAGGCTGTCAGCAGCCAGCAGCTCTGTCCGGGAGCTGAGGGAAGGGTTCTCCTCAGGGATAGCGGGGTCTATATAAAAGCAGTGGGTCTCGTCCTTCTCCATGACAGCATGGAGGCTGGGGGAGCCCCGGATGCTCCGGAAGCCGGAGGAGCGCCGGGAATCGAAGCTGTAGATGGATTCGTTGTCCGAGAGGCTCTCCATGGTGGCCAGAGGGGCGCGGCGGTCCTGGAGCTCCACGGAGAGACGTTCCTTGGTGTCCAGGAGAAGCAGCTCCACGGGGTCCTTCTGCACGGGAGAAAGCGGCTTCGTCTCATAGAACCCCTCCAGGCTGATTTCCGAATGGGATTTGCTCCTGCAACGGGAAACAGAGAACACGAGGCTGCAGAATTCCAGAACAGCTAGAGGATCCAAGGGTTCCTCACACAGCTCCTCCAACCAGAGGCATCCACAACTCCAGGGAATCTCTTCTTGCTCCATCCTCCCAGCTGGAAATACCACAAATGGATTCTCCCTCTGCAAACTCCAGCTCTTGCCCTTCTCCCTTTTTTCCTTCTCTCCTGTCCAGAGAGGCTGTGGACTATCCCTGTTGGTATTCCAGGTGCTCCAGGACGAGGCTTGGAGCAACCTGGGCTGGTAGAAGGTGTCCCTACCCATGTCAGGGGTTGGAACTGGATGATCCTGAAATCCCTTCCAAACCAAACTGAAATTAGCTCCAAGTTTTACCTTAGGAAAACCTCACCTGTCTGGATAAGGGAAAAAAAAAAGGAAGTCTCTTTCATACCTTTTCCTGACCTTGCTGCAGTCAAATTCCTAAGCAACACAAGAGATTTTTTTCCCTGACATTCCTCAAGATATCCTGAAGCTTTAATTCCCACGAAGGCCCATGGATCTATCTTTCCCACACACACGGATCACAATGCTCCAAGAGGAAGAGGGCCCACATCTGTGGGTATTTATTAATATTTCTAATATTCCATATAAAATCTCTCCTTACTTGGTACTGCTGTTCCTCCTGTCCACTGGGATTGGTCCAGTTCCAATCTGCACGGTGGGGCAGCTGGGCAAGGGCTGGCTCTGGAATATCAGCTCCGGGGTGAGATCCACTTCTGTAGGACTCACCATCACTTTGGCTGCAGAAAGCAGAGCTGTTTTCCCCTTGTTGTAGTTCTCCAAGACCTGTTCAAAGAAAGCAGAGGAACAGCAGGGATTGACTGGAGGCTTTCAAACAGCTGAATTGGCCTCTTTCTTCCCAGAGACTTCTGGAAGCACAGGGAGATAAAGGATTAGAAGGATAAATCCTGACACATCCCAGGATGTCACCTGGGCTCCAATTTAATGGCAGCTCCTGGAATGAACCATCACCACCCAACCTCACGTTATTCTGATGTTAAATTTGGAAACAGGAGCTTCTTGGGACTGTGGGAATTCCATTCCCAGACCCTGTCACACTCCACTCCCAATACCCTGTGCAAGACTGACCAGGAGCATCCCCTTTGCTCCTCTTCTCCAAAATAAACGGCCTGGTGTATTTAACCAGCAGCATTCCCAGGCCAAGTCTGCCTGTCCCAGTGGCTTTTGGGAAGACAATTCCCTGCCTTACCTTGTTGAGCCCTTCCATGACCACGTAGGGGAGGTGTTCGTGCAGCATGGCCGGGGAGATGATCACCTCGTTGAAGGCCTTGTTGTCCCCCCAGATGGCAAAGTAGGTGGGATCCTCCTGCTCACAGCAGCTGGAAAAGGGGTGCAGACAAGAGGGAAAAGGATGGAAAAGCAGGGCAGTGTTTTGGCATGTGAAAACAGCAGGATGTAGAGGGAGAAAAAGAGGAAAAACAGAGGGAAGAGCTGTTAGAATACATATGGCTCCAAAATCCTGCTTTATGGGGACATGATTATCCAAGGGCTAATCATCATCTAAAGAGGAAAAGGACTTCGGACAAGGGCCTGGAATAATGGGAAAAGGGGGAGTAGCTTTAAGCTGAAAGAGGGTGGGTTTAGATGGGATATTGAGAAAAAATTCTTCCCTGTGAGGGTGCAGAGGCCCTGGCACAGGTTGTCCAGAGAAGCTATGACTGCCCTATCCCTGGAAGTGTTCCAGGCCAGGTTGGATGGGCTGAAGTAACCTGGGA